>NC_053493.1:82744781-83116656 GCF_905171775.1 Rana temporaria | reverse complement strand
GAATTCAGAAGGAGGTTGCGAGAGAAGCAGATACAGCGCAGAGGACCAGTATCAGAGGAGGTCCTGCTTGGATGGTCTGATTCGATCCGCTGCGAACTCTGGAAAGAAGCGCTAGCCCGCGAGCAGCGACACCAGGGAAAAGCTCTCCCCTCCATCCATGTAAGGTACTGGTCACAGTATGAAGTACGGATGCTGTTATTGGGGGAACAACCAAAGCAGGAGTGGACAGCAGAGTTAAGCAGGCTGATCCGGGAAGAGATGCGGTTGGACGAGAGCTACAGAGCCCTCCGGTGGTATGTAGTCCAAGAGTGCCCGTGGTCAGCGGATGACAGCCCCACGGAAGGCTTTGACTATGATGGCCTGGGATTGTTGTATTGGAGGATGTCCAGGGATCCCAACTTTGGGAGCGATCGGGAGTGGCGTTGGGAGGAAATAATGGAGCACAGAGAGCGAAGACTGAATGTTCCGGAAGTGCACTGGTTACAGGAAGATTTGGAATTCCTGGCCGCTCAGGAATGGGAACTGGAAATCGCCTACAAACAGCTGCTAGACTCCGCTCAGCAGCAGGGTGAGGTTCCCTTTACCTGGGACTATGAGGAAATATCAGCTGACAGGGATGAAATCCTGGCTGATGAATCAGCAGTGGAAAATCGGGAGCTTGCCATTCCCAAAGCTGAAGTGCTGACCGCAGGGCCGAGCTCTGCTAACCTCTGCTCAGTACCCATAGCATCTTCTGGGTTCCATGGACAGGAGATGGTGAACCTCTATCCCCAGACACCAGTTGTAGAGACAGGGGATTTGATAGACTTTTCTGCTGAGGAAGAACAACCTGGGGAGCCTCCAACAGAAGAGCTGGTATCAGGGCCAAACTTCACTGTGCTCTGCCCAGCACCAAGGACAGTATTTGTGGAGTTACAAGGAACTTCCCCAGCTGAAGCGCTGGTCACCGGACAGAGGGATCAAGACCTCTGCCCCACCCCTGTGGCAGTTCCGGAGGCTCAGGGTGAGAAGATGGCGATCACTCCCCAGCCACAGATTACAGAGTGTATGGACTGTTCAGAGGATGTTATGGATTATGCACCCCCAGCAGAAGTGCTGGCAACAGGGCAGAATGCTAGCCATCTCTGCCCAGCACTGGGACCAACTGTGGAGTTCCAGGGAGCCGGGGCGGTTGGCCCCCCTCCCCAGCAACAAGCTGAGGTGGTAAAGCTCGTACTCCCAGCTGAATCACTGGCAGCAGGACAGGATGCTACTGGCGGCTGCACCCCACTACAGCTTGAGCGGATATCGGTGGATGGGACTGTGGTCTCCACTCACAGCAACCCAGCGGAAGAGCTGGCAACAGAGCAGAGTGCCCCAGGCCTCTGCTCTCAACTAACAGGAGAGGGGGTTCCTGTGGTAGTGGATGGGACTGCGATCTCCACGGACACAACCCCAGAACATGGTGCGGCACTGAGACAGGAGGATGTCGGCTTTGCTTTGCAAGCACCGGGGGATTTTTACCTAGCATCAGTGGATGGGACTGCAGTCTCCACTGGTATACCCCAGGAATGGTGGCCAGTTGGCCCAGATTCCCAACGGCATGATGAACTGAGCCCAGCCACCCTGTCTTCTCTCCAGCGGCTGAAAGGACTCCAGGGAGAAGGGCCAGTCCAGGCCTCTCCCCAGCGGCAGGCGTGTTCTCTGAGAGAGGCAGAGATTGGCTGGGTGAGTAATGCTCTCTTTGGGACAAGGTATCTGGGGTACTGGGTGGGTACCGAAATTGGGGTCTCTCCCAGTGTTAGTCTCCTGCCAAAGGGGGAGATGTGTGACAGACCTAGCCGGGACAGGGGCTTTTGGAGAGGACTGAATGTGAGCCTCTTGCCGTCCGATTATGGGCCAGGACCTCAAAACAGGAAGGCAGATGGGTCATCCCAGCACAGTCCTGGAACTTTAAGACTACTTTTCCAACATCCTCGAGTTGACCCGTTTGGGTCCCACTGCGGCTGTTGGACTGGTTCCCAGGGGAAGTAATGTCATGGACCTTGAGATATTAAAGTGTTTCTACTTGACATATGTTACACAGGAGAGGGACATTCAATGCAAGGCTTTTGAAATGCTAAGTGGAACCAGCTTGCGAAATACCTTTTATTGTGTTCTGCAGGTTAAGAGCGGGTGTCGGAGTCAGGCCGTCTAGCTGGAACCAGGTTATTGTGTACATTGATTACCCCCTGGGGCTTCTGTCTCAATACACAAGTCTTTCTATCCAAGCTATTGGACCAATCCCTGTTGACAATTTCAAGTCCTCATTTGCATGGTCAAGGGGGACCTGAGTGAAGACTGGATATACTTTACAATTGACCAATAGGAAAGCGGTTGTTGGGAGTGGGATGTTCCAAAATTCTGTATAAAAGTGTGCTGTGTACTTGAAATAAAGAGTCCTGTTGGAACTTACATACAGCCTGCCTGGTGTTTGTTCTCAATGGGTCCGAATGGCACATAGCTGTAATTCGGATCCCGGAACCTTGGATGACTGGACCATCAGACGTTGCAATCTGCAAGCTGACTCACTGGTAGCAGAGGAGTGTCGGGAGAGCAGGACCTGGGCGAGAAAGGATCTCGTCACACACACCTGTTCTGTGCAGTGGCTTTGCACAGAGCAGTTCAGTACCGAGTACCCCCACAGTAAGCAGCTTGCTATGGGGGGTACCCGAGCCGAGACGCCCGCTGTGTTCATTCAAACGTGGAGTAACAGCTCGGCCATCTTTATTTTGTGATTGTTTATTTATAATTTTGTACAGTACTATTAATCCCTAGAAGCACAGCATATTGTACGTCTCACGCGTGTACACCAAAATACATATCATAACACTGTATGTCAACAAGGCTTAATGTTAGACATGAGTGATTCTTGGTGTCACATTCCAGTTCAGTAAGCTGCATACAGGTAGAAGTCTTCAGATGGAACACACCTCTCATTGACATTTAAAAACACATTTGTTTTGGGCTGAATAGGCAGCAACAACACCTTTCCTGATTAACTCGCTAACAGTTGTGTTATATTATATTATGATTACTACACCTAGAGTAGAAGGCTTATAGCCATATATTGATAAACGAAACCAGCTTTAAAATAGAAGTACATGTTTCCAGTTCTTTCAGTTGGCTGACAATGTGCTGCCAAAACATTAAGCTATGCCAATGGTAAAGAATGTGCGTTTTGAACTGTTAAGCCTGTACATGGCCAGCGCAATGTGCTTGGGGTGGTGAAAACAGTCATTAGTATTTTGTCGGATGCTGGGAAGTAGAGCTGCAAGATTAAGCCCCGTACACAGGATCGGAATTTCCCATTGGAGTAATTCCATCAGAAATTCCGATGCATTCCATCAGAGTTTAGACTGTTTACTCCGATGGAATACCTTCAGAATTCCGATGTGAATTTGGTCGGACAAAGATGTGACTTTAATCGTTAAAAAATCAAGATCTCGATTCAACCCCCCCTCACGACCTTAACCCAGTTTACCGCTACCCATCAGATTGTGTAACGGAAGAGACGTTCCAACCAAAAAATACCTATGCACTATGGGGCAGATTCTCGTAGATCGCCGCATCTCTGCGGCGGCGTAACGTATCTCATTTACGTTACGCCGCCGCAAGTTTTACGGGCAAGTGCTTGATTCACAAAGCACTTGCCTGTAAAGTTGCGGCGGCGTAGCGTAAATCCCCCGGCGCAAGCCCGCCTAATTCAAATGAACCGGGTAGGGGGCGTGGATCATTTAAATTAGGCGCGTTCCCGCATGCGCCGTCCCTAAAATTTCCCGACGTGCCTTGCGCTAAATGACGTTCCAAGGACGTCATTGGTTTCGACGTGAACGTAAATGGCGTCCAGCCCTATTCACGGACGACTTGCGCAAACGGGGTAAATTTTTAAATTTCGACGCGGGAACGACGGCCATACTTAACATTGACTGCGCCTCATATACCCAGGGGCAACTTTACGCGTCGCAAATCTAACGTAAACGTCGTAACTTCACTGCGTCGCATGTGCGTACGTTCGGGAATTCGCGTATTTTGCTAATTTGCATACTCGATCAGGAAAACGACGGAGGCGACACCTAGCGGCGAAAAAAAATTGCATTTAAGATCCGACAGCGTAAGAGCCTTATGGCTGTCGGATCTAATGGTTATCTATGCGTAACTAATTCTAAGAATCAGTCGCATAGATACGACGGCCCAGATTAGGACTTACAACGGCGCACATGGCGTTGCGCCGTCGTAAGCCCTTTCAGAACCTGGGCCTATGTGTTACAACATGCGTTCTACAGCGCTATGCGTTCCAAACACTTCATAATCTGACGGGTAGCGGTAATCTGATAGAACTCCCATGCGGACATCTTACTACACCCAACTACGTCTTGAATTTCAGAGTGATTTTAGCAATAAAGTGAGTGTATGTAGCTGTATGGGCCGTGAGGTCTGCTAATAGACTCTATACCCCATTGGTTACCTCAACTCTACAAATCCTCTCTTACCTCTGACACCCTGGGTTCCATCATGTCACCAGCTGTGGTAGTAAATAGAGACTCACACAATATTAAAGAAACAGTTCAAATATGGTTACTGTAGTATCAAAAAACAAGATACTGTATTTGCTGGCGTATAAGACTACCTTTTACACCTAAAAAAAATGGCCAAAAAGCAGGGGTCGTCTTATACGACGGGTCAGCTGCTCGGATGCCTGTTGGATGTGTGGTAATATTGTATGTAGCTTTGGCTACATACAGTATGTACCGCTTAGCCAATCCCGGTGAGTGATGTATTCAAATCAATACAGAGCCTGCTCAGATTGGAGTAACAACCTCTGCCAATCTGAGCAGACCACATGCAGTAGCCTGCTCGGATTGGCTTTGAGAGTCAGAGAGGCGTGGGCTGATGATGTTACAGCCTCTGCCAATCCAAGCAAGCTTTGTATTTATTAATAGAATACATTGCTCGTTGTGATTGGCTTCAGCTCTAGCAAGAAAGAAGAAGAATATGGCTCCAGAAGGAAGAAAAATTGAAGCGTCGGAAGAGGGACCGTCTTATAAGGTGAGTATAGGCAAAAAATCTTAAAAAACTGTAAAATTAGGGGGTCGTCTTATACGCCCGGTCGCCTTATACACTGGCAAATATGGTACATACGTACATCAACTTTGATCAGTAATGAAAACACTCCTCTATATACCGCCCTTTATCTCAAACATGTGTAGTAAACTAAATATATTGGTGTGAGATTCCCAGAATTATGAATGAACATAAGTGCTTACTTACCCAATACAGAGACCTATATGAACAGGTCAAAAGAAAGTAAACACCTGGCACTTTATCGTATGTGTCAGATCTCTCCCTTCTGCCTCCTCAGCGCAATCCTGGACAATATTGAAAACGGTATAAACAATATTATATTCAATAGGATGGCTCTCTGTAGCAGTTCAATACAATTTGAGCAGATGGGAAGAAAAAGTTATAAAAAGGGTGAGGAAGGGGTGTTCCTGGAAATCCAGATGTCTTCGGCTAGCCTTTTTTCTTTAGTTGTAAATAAAGTAAGCCAAAAGAACAAGATGTGAGAAAATTAGCAAAGATGTGATTTATCCTGGTAATAGTATAGCTTCCTTCTTTCTTATAATCCTAAAGATGTCATCTTATGTGGCTGCTGGAAGCAAGTAATGTGTACTGAGCATAGGCATCTACTGGCTGTGGCCTGTATAACAGAGTTTAACTTCCGTAGGTCTACAAGTACCACCAGCCAATCTGTATGGGCGTTATACACCAGTAATGTCCTTAACTGTGACAAGGGCTATGCCTGCTCACCACTACAAATATCACATGGATAGATCACACCTCCCAACTGTCCCTGATTTTGAGGGACTGTCTCTGATTTGGAGCAATGTCCCTCTGTCCCTAATTCCTCCTCATCTATCCCTCATTTTGGTCTGATCTATATAGATGTAAATAAAATGCACTTTTTATCTGTCAACAAGTGTTTCCCAGTGCTAAAACTTTCATCTGATATCCAAATGGCTGCATTTGTAAATTCTGAAAACCAATATAAAGGAATAGTAGTAGTAAAAAAGGACTTGTGGGTTTAACCAATCCTTTTTTTTTGACAATTCTCCTTTACGGGGGTGTGGCAGGGGGTGTGTCCTCTGCCTGCATACTTTTGCTGATAGGTGTCCCTCATTCCCATCTCAGAAAGTTGGGAGGTATGGATAGATCACGTTGCAGATGATGAGAGGACTCAATCCAGAACTCACTCTATATATATATATTGTAAAAATAATAAAAAAATATAAAAGAATTAAAATAAAACAAATACCGACATAGTCCACTGTCACATGACATAAAAAAAAAGTAAACGGTAATGGGTATCGGCAAGTACTTGAAAAAAAAGTATTGATACGTCTTAAAAAAGTGGTTTTGGTGCATCCCTAGTAAGTAATTGCATAACTAGCAAATTATGCCATTGTCTTGCAGGAAAGAAATTCCCACCATCTATGGGCTGCCTAAGGCCCCATACACACGATAGAATCCATCCGCTGAAAAATCCCAGCGAATGGGTTTCAGCGGATAGATCCTATGGTGTGTACACTCCAGCGGATCTGTTTCCGCGGATATTTATCCCCTGGGATGGATTCCAGCAGATCAAATATTTGCTGACATGCTAAACAAATCTATCTGCTGGAATCCATCCCAACGGATGGATCCGCTGGTCTGTATAGACTCACCGGATCCATCCGTCCGAAGGGATCCCCCGCATGCGTCGTAATGATTCGACGCATGCGTGGAATTCCTTATATGACAGCATCGCGCACGTCGCCGCGTCATAATCGCGGCGACGGCGCGACACGTCATCGCCAGAGGATTTCGGCGCGGATTTCAATGCGATGGTGAGTACACTCCATCGCATGGAAATCCGCTGAAATCCTCGAGAGGATTTATCCGCGGAAATGGTCCGCTGGACCGTATTCGCGGATAAATCCTCTTGTGTGTATGGGGCCATAGAGGGAATTTCTCTCACATTAAAAAGACATTCTCTCTCTTCTTGTTGAGTCTACAGGACAGGAAATAAGGGCAAATCTCTCTAATGAGACACAGAGGGCAAAAAAAAACAAAAAACACAGCAGTTTTAACTCTCTCCCGCTCTAGCCAAAATTGTTTTAAAAAGTTTTGGTTTAGCTATACTCAAAGCCCCAGCCACACATATTGGAGTATGAGTGGGAGGTTGCAGAGCACAGATTCATGCGACAGAATGATGTAGTATTTTACAGAAGTACTTTCAGAAGACTAATAAATCTGCATTGTATGTTATGAAAGTCATATTACAGGGAGTGTGTCACCGAGAAATCAGTTTGGACATGTAGCAGTTCATTAACTAGATCAAACAACATGTTTTTAAAAGACACTCAAACTCCTAATTACTTAGCAATGGCAGCTTCAACTTAAAATGTTACAGACTTCTGTCTTCCTTTGATCTGCTCCGTCTTGCTGAAATTTGACTTCATATGTGACATATATTCTAAAGGGACTTTCTGTCTGTAATGCAGTTAATGTTTCCTTGACAGCTTGACTGGTTAACCTGGGATATTGCTGGAAGATTGAGACTGAGCATATGATGAAACAATATATGTCAAACAATCAGTAGATCCAGAGAAAAAGCTGCTTAAAGAGACAATGTCAATGTCACTTTGCCCATTAAATGGCAATGCTTTCTGATGGCCCATCCCCTGCAAGCTATCCTCACTCATCTGTGCTCCCTCGCAGCATCCTTGCTCCTTTGGGGCACCTACTCAATTGCTCTAAGAGAGAGCTGGGCTGAAGCATATGCCTTCACCTATGTGACAGTGCTGCTTGTCACCAAACTCAAACTCTGTCATTGGTGAGCAGTAAGGTCATCCACCCATGTATACTCCAACATCCAACATCAGAACTCACTCCTACATCTGAGTAGCAACAAAGGAGCATTGATCAGTGAGTATACCTTGCTTGGGGAAGGGGGAGCTGTCAAAAGGCACTGTCACTGTGCCCTGAATGGGTAGGTCACAATACCTCTTTATGTTATATGCAAGTGTAGCACCCTCTAATGTGTGCTAGAAGTGAGTGTAGGCAAACCATATGACTCACAGTTAAGCCGTGAGTCTTAATTGGGTCAGGGTTTGTGAGAGTTCAGAGCTGGATGACTCATCCTGGCAGGTCTCTGGTGCCTCCCTCTGGTCTGGAAGGTTGGAGAATCTTCTAGAATTAGAGGGTGGGGGGGGAGTTAGGAGGAGCTGCCTTGCATATTTTTGAGGCCTCAGCCAAACCCCAGTAATGGGCTGGCAGGGGGAAGAGCTCATAAATAGACATGGGCCATGCCAGCAGGGGCAGTCAGGTGGAATGGAGAAATGGACAAATGGAGATTTAGATTTGTACGATATGCCAATGCACAGCTAGGTTTACAATTTTGGTTGGGGTAGTGTTAAAACCAAGAAGTTGGGCCATATTTTTATTACCCCTCAAAAGTTCCAAAGGCAGCTGTATGGGGGTATAAACATGCCGTAGCAAAACATTCTCCCCGACCTAAAATGTCTATTGTAAACTAAAAACAAAATCCCTTGGATAATGCTTTAGCAAAAGTTATCTGGAATCCTGTGGAACAAGAAAACCTGATTCAGAAGGATTTGCAATCCCTGGATAAGACATCTACAATCAGCTATATAACACCAGGGTCAAAGCAGGCAGTAAGTACCCAGACTAAGGAAAGCAGTAACTTATATTCTTCTTTTTTTTTTCTCTCTTTTTTTGGTCCACTTCTAAAATATTCTTTGTTTTCACATCTTTTATCCTTTCTTCTTCCTTTTCTTTTTCCTTTCTCTATTATCTTTGTGTGACATACGTAATCTCTCCAATGTTGAGAATCATTGATAACGTTATTGTTGCTAGGGTTTATCTGAAAGTGTTGTATGACCACTACTGGCTTGTGTAATTGTAGCGCCCTGGGGTTTAGTCAGGGAGCTCCTCACCAAATTCCCTAGCAGGGGTAGCTACCATAGTTAAATTGTAATGCCCTGTACACACGACCGGTTTTCCCGTCGGAAAAAAAAATATAGTTTTCCCAACGGAACACGGTCACATAAAAGTCCGGTGAACTTTTGTCTGCCAAGAACACGGTGACGTAAAAGACTACGATGAGCCAACAAAATAAAGTTCTATGCTTCCAAGCATGCGTCAAATTGTTTCTGAGCATGCACTTTTTTTTCCCCTACGGAAAAGCATACAGACGAACAGTTTTCCCGCTAAGATTTTTTCCTGACGAGAAAAAAGAGATTCTGCTCTCTTTTTTTTCCCCAGCAGTTTTCCCGGCAGAAAGCTCTCATCGCAGTTTTTCCAACGGGAAAACCGGTTGTGTGTACGCGGCATTAGAGATCTCTTTGATTTGATTTCTCCCTGGGTTTGGCCATTTTGTACTTTTCTCTTCTGCCACTAGGTGGCTGGATGCTTGGTGGCACTGGATATGGGAGGGACAACTGAGGGTTAGGATGTGGGAATGTGCGGTCTCCGCCAATGGGCGGGAGTTTTCTTGAATCCCTTGGCCTGCTGGCAGAGCCTATATATTTGGGTGGAGTCGGGTGATCTATGTTCTGTGCCACCCCGACCACCGTCTGGGTGGACATGTGTCGTCTGCCCAGGGCTGCTAGGCCAGAGATTGGACCTATCCTGGAGCCTCTGGCTGCCAGGCTATGTGAGGGTCTAGCCAGAAGAAAGAGGGCAGCGCAGGTTTGGGACTGCGGCTTGCAGTCCAACCAAAAGTGACGGTTCTGCCGGCCAGAGAACCTGTTGTGGTCGATGGTAGAAGGGAAGCTGTTGCCACTAAGGGACCAAACATCTTTACCAGGGACCACAGTGAGTAGCTAAAGCAGGTACCGGAGCAGCATTCTCACAGAACTAGCATGGTGGAGAATCAGGAAACTTCAGGCGGTGATCAAGTCAGGGACCCAACCAGTGGAGGTAACGCTTGCAGAGCAGCCTTGTGTGTCAAGCTAGGGACCGAGCCGGTCAGCAGGGGTGAACCTTGAAGGTATCCGAAGTACCAAGCTAGGGACCCAGCAGGGAAGTGTGGGTGACGCTTGAGGGAGATACCACCCCAAAAGCCTTGAGGAGCTCATGGGATTCAGAGTCAGTGAATCAGAGAGTCCAGTGAGAGATCAGGAGCTCAAGGGGCTGAAAAACTACAAGTAGAAGTTGTAGTAAAGCTGAGAGAACTGTTAAGTTTGATTTAGGAACTGTTAAGTACTGTAGCCATAGGGCACAGCAAACCTGCACGTGCAGACGTGGCACCTAGCAGGGGCCTTTCCCTGTATGGCTGTCCGCCTATTGAAGCCTCTGAGTCTGCCTATTGAAATTGCAACTACTTAAAGGTTTCCTGTCCCTAATCTTTCCCTTGCAAAATATAAAAGGGCTGTTAAAAGGAATAAAACCTCTTTTGCATCCAAGAAGTGTCTGGCCCCCAATTACTTTTACCACCTTTTCACCCACTATGCCTCACAACCCACTACATATTGAAAAATGTCAGCGGTCTGTGGCCTCAAAGGTTCTCATTAGGCTGGAAGAGGTTAGAGATTCTGCTACATAATAATTTGCTCAGAGCCTAAAATGTAGAAGAACCAAATGGGTGTACATACCCTTCACTTCAAATCTGGATATTGAACACCTTTAGTGTTTCTCACTGTTTATACAGTATGTGTATGGTTTCGCCTCTGAATCTCACTACCCGCTAAATTTTTTAATTTTTTATTTCTGACCAAGGTGCCGAACAAATATTTGAACTTCTACATATTGTAACACAATAAAACAGTTAAAATAGAAAAAATATCATCACTCACTGTGTTCAGGGCTGATCCATACGGCGGTGGGGGGCAGTACCACTTTCCAAATGCCACGCATTCGATTGACTCAACCACTTGTTGTGTTCTATGGGCAGTACCACTTTCCAAATGCCACTCATTTAATTTATACCACCACTCATTGCTTTCCATGAGCAGTACCACTTTCTAAATGCCACTCATTCTATTGACGCAACCACTCATTGCGTTCCATGGGCAGTACCACTTTACAAATGCCACTCATTCTATTGATGCAACCACTCATTGCATTCCATGGGCAGTACCACTTTCCACATGCCACTCATTCGATTGACGCAACCACTCATTGCGTTGCATGGGCAGTACCACTTTCTAAATGCCACTCATTTGATTGACACCACCACTCATTGCGTTCCATGGGCAGTACCACTTTCCACATGCCACTCATTCTATTGACGCAACCACTCATTGCATTCCATGGGCAGTACCACTTTCCTCATGCCACTCATTCTATTGACGCAACCACTCATTGAATTCCATGGGCAGTAGCACTTTCTAAATGCCACTTATTCGATTGACGCAACACATTCATGCGATTGTGGTGGGTTGGTGCAGGCTTTTAGGGGTTAAAACAGGTAGTAACGAGGAGACATATTGCTTCCTCATACAACCCAGCAAGAAAGGAAAGGAGGGGTATGGACAAGTATTGCCTCCTCACCACCTGTCAAACATATTCTGAAAAGCGATCCGCCACAGATCGCTCCCCTGACGGCATCGTTTGCTCTCTGGTAATTAGGTTTGGATCTTCTTTTTTACCAAAAAACACAGCCCACATTCTAAAACAGCTGTGGTTAAAGGAAACATCCTTATAACTAACCGCAGGTTCTTAATCAGTAAATAAATTATTAAAGCTGCGTTACTTTGGTGACAAATTCTTCTAAGCTCGGTTTAAGTAACACAGAGCTTGAACTACTAAAAAACAATAAATGGTATTTGTTGATTGGAAAGAAAAAAAAAAAACAACAGGAAACTCAGTCTTGTACTTTGCATGAAAACACAAATGGCAGTGGTTCCCATCTAGTAATTTATCTATTTATCGGAATGACAGTTGCTCTACATTCGGAAGAATGTAAACATTTTTTTCTTGCAGGCATATGCAGTGTGAGGCTAAAAACACAACCACAGAGCACCTGTTGCCTTCTTTAGGCAGCAAATTATTTTAAGCGTGTAAACCTTCTGCTTCCTCTGATTTTTTTTTTTTTTTTTAAAGAAAACACCTGCAGGAGAGTTTTTCAAACACTTATGACAAATCAGTGTCATTAGCTGGATGTTTCAAAAAACGCTTAAAGGAAATCTCTGGCCACAGCATTGCAATTACAATACAAACTATCGTTACATTTAACAATCCTAAAATAAGCGTACTTAAACAATGAAAGTGCTGCCTGTCTGCTGGCCATCTCTTTCCACAAGTTACTAGCTCCTCTGTATGCTTTTCAGTCACTTCTCCACTGCTGCTTACTTTCAACTTCTTTTTTTTTTTATAATTCTTTATTTTATATATGTTTTTCTTTTTCCTTCCATATACAGAAACATAAATACAGCAATGCAATTTCAATATCTTCTGTATCATAACATTCATTTGAAACATCAACTAAACATCTCATAATCTTTATTTTAAATTGCTACGGCCTGTTCCGTGTCTGTTCTCCCTTTCACTGGCTACAATGCTACCTTCTAAATGGTCTTACACCCTTCGACTACGACCATCGGAGGAGCCTCTTAACCTCAGAGGGAGTGATAGTTCCCTCATTACTCTCCCCCCCCCCCCAAAAAAAAAAAAAATTTTTATATCTCTCTTCCTCTCTTCCCCCCCCCCCCCCCCCCCCCCCCCCCCCTAGGGATTTTGTTCCCTATATTCTATGTATGGAGTCCAAGTCCTCCAATACTCCTCCTCTCGCTCCCGCATTCCCATAGTGAGATTTTCCATCAGCTGGATCTCAGTTATTCTGCTGAGCCAATGTGACCTTGTTGGGAGAGCCGTACTCTTCCATAGGATTGGTATACAAGCCTTTGCAGCTGTTATCAAATGTCGCAGCAGAGATTGCTTATAATTTTCCAGAGATAATGGGATGTCAAATAACAAAAAAGCTGCAGGTCTATCTCCAAGATTCACCCCTGTGATTTCTAGAATTGTATCCGAGACCATCTTCCAAAACTCTCTTATCTTTTGACAACCCCAAAAAATGTGTATCATGGTGCCCTCTTCTTTCTGACATCTCCAGCAAACATTAGATATATTGGGAAAGATCCGGTTTAATAATGTTGGTGTCCTGTACCACCTAGTCAGTACTTTATATCCCCCCTCCTGGTACCTGGATGCGATTGATGCTTTATGTGTAAATGAAAAAATCTTATTTTTCTGTGTCTCTGAGAACTTTATACCCAGATCCCTTTCCCACGCCTGTATGAAAACAAGTTCTTGTGGTACATTTGATTCGATCAATAAATTATACATATGTGATAACATGTGTCTCATTGGTTCTTTTTTTAAACAGATTTCTTCAAATTTCGACGGAGTCCCTATGTCTTCCGCTCGGATTTTCAGAGAGCCTATAAAAGTTCTCAGCTGATTTCGTCTCCATAAGTCTATATCCTCTCCATATGCCTGCTCCATCTCCTCATTTTGCATCACATGATTATCTCTCATAAAATGTATCAGCCTGCTGATTCCTCTCCGTCTCAGATTATTAAAACATCGGTCTTTTAGACCTGGCTCAAAGCTCGGATTGCCCAGAATAGGTGTCATAGGGCCGATACATTTCATCAATTTCGTTTTCTTGCAGATCCTTCTGATGACTCTAAGGCCCCATACACACAAGAGGATTTATCCGCGGATACGGTCCAGCGGACCGTATCCGCGGATAAATCCTCTCGAGGATTTGCGCGGATTTCCATGCGATGGAGTGTACTCACCATCGAATCGAAATCCGCGCCGAAATCCTCTGGCGATGACGTGTCGCGCCGTCACCGCGATGATGACGCGGCGACGTGCGCGACGCAGTCATATAAGGAATTCCACGCATGCGTCGAATCATTACGACGCATGCGGGGGATCCCTTTGGACGGATTGATCCGGTGAGTCTGTACAGACCAGCGGATCGATCCGTGGGATCCGATTCCAGCGGATAGATTTGTTGGCATGTCAACAAATTTTTATCTGCTGGAATTCGGAAATATCCGCGGATAAATATCCGCTGGAATGTACACACCATAGAATCTATCCGCTGAAACCGATCCGCTGGGATTTTTCAGCGGATGGATTCTATCGTGTGTATGGGGCCTAAGTGTAGCATTTATCGTTGGGTGTTTTTTTACACTCTGAGGTGTATTATTCTCCGCTAACCATGCCAGTCCTTCTAAAGGAATATTGCTCACCTCACGTTCCATATTAACTAGGGTTGTCCCGATACCACTTTTTTAGGACCGAGTACAAGTACCGATACTTTTTTTCAAGTAGTCGCCGATACCGAATACCGATACTTTTTTTTAAATGTGTCCCCAAATGCAGCCATGTCCCCCCCATATGCAGCCATGTCCCTCTAGCCATGTCCCTCACATATGCAGCCATGTCCCTCTAGCCATGTCCCTCACATATGCAGCCATGTCCCTCACATATGCATCCATGTCCCTCTAGCCATGTCCCTCACATATGCAGCCATGTCCCTCTAGCCATGTCCCTCACATATGCAGCAATGTCCCTCTAGCCATGTCCCTCACATATGCAGCAATGTCCCTCTAGCCATGTCCCTCACATATGCAGCCATGTCCCTCTAGCCATGTCCCTCACATATGCAGCCATGTCCCTCACATATGCAGCAATGTCCCTCTAGCCATGTCCCTCACATATGCAGCAATGTCCCTCTAGCCATGTCCCTCGATGCGGCGGCGCGATGCGGTGGCAGCGGCGGGGGGGAAAGTATTCTATTTAGGTATCGGGGGTATTTGCGCGAGTACGAGTACTCCCGCAAATACTCGGTATCGGTCCCGATACCGATACTGGTATCGGTATCTGGACAACCCTAATATTAACCCATGGTTTATCCGCCTGATGTGTGCACCAATCCGCTACACGTGCTAGATGCGAGGCATCATAATAACCCATTGGGTCTGGGAGTCCAACTCCTCCTCTTTCTTTCGGTAAGGTCAGTATATTTCTCCGAACTCTAGCAGGTTTTCCTGCCCATATAAACCTCATAAACCTGGATCTCAGATCTCTCAGAAAACCCGTCGGTATTATTATAGGAAGAGTCTGAAACAGATAGAGTATTCTTGGCATCACATTCATTTTTACTATGTTAATTCGACCGAACCATGAGAAGATTTCTTTATCCCACTTTTGTAAGTCTAGTTTAATTTGTTTTATCAGGGGTGCAAAATTTAACTCGAAGACTCTGCTAAGCTTCTTTGGTATCTTGGTCCCTAGATATCCTACGTGGGAATCTGTCCATCTGAAAGAAAAGTTAGCAGCTAATTGCTGCTGCAACCAACTATCTACCTCCACTCCCATAGCCTCCGATTTGTTATAATTTACTTTGAAATTGGAAATTTTTCCATATCTTTTTATTTCTGCTAATAAACATGGTAGCGATGTTGCTGGGGACGTTATTGTAAACAATAGATCATCAGCATAGGCTGCCACCTTATACTCATCTCCCTTGCCCCGGATACCCCTTATATCATTATTTGCTCTTATAGTTCTCAGAAACGGTTCCAGAGTGAGAATGAATATGATAGGGGAGAGAGGGCATCCATGCCGAGTTCCGTTCTGGATAGGGAAAGGGCCTGATTTCTTCTCGTTTATCTTCACCCTTGCTGTCGGGCAGGAGTTAAGACTTGTAATCCAATTCTGTAGCCCCCTCCCCAGTCCTATATGTTGTAGGATAGCTTTTAAAAAACCCCAATCCACCCTATCAAATGCTTTTTCCGCATCTGCGGATATAAGAACTAGTGGCAGATTGAGTTGCTGAGATAAGTGTATTGTGCTTAATACTCTTTGAGTATTTTCTCTGCCTTCTCTGCCCGGAGTAAACCCTACCTGATCCGAATGTATCAGGGCGGGGATGTACGTCAATAGTCTATTGGCCAATATCTTTGCCAAAATTTTTAAATCGACATTTAGCAAAGATATTGGCCGATAGCTCGCGCATTGAGCAGGATCCTTCCCTTCTTTAGGAATTACTACTATTTCGGCCATCAAGGTTTCCGCCAGCATCCTATGTCCATCGCAGATCGAGTTGAAAGCCGCGATAAACCTAGGCGCCAGCTTTTCCGCAAAAATCTTATAATAACGTAATGTATACCCGTCGGGGCCCGGCGCCTTTCCCGATTTCAATGATCCAAGGGCTCCCAAAAACTCTTCTACTGTAATCGGGCCATCTATATTCTCTGCGTTTTCTGTCGATATCCTGGGCATCCCTGAGGCCATTAAATAATCCTTTATCCCTTCTTCTCTATCGGGGGTATTTGCCCTTGCAGATTGCCTATCCAATTGATACAGATTTGAGTAGTAGTCTCTGAACGCTTCCGTTATTTGCTGCGTAGAGCTAACTACCACATCTCCTTGCGTTTTAATTTTTCCAATCTGATTTCGAGCTCTCGTCTCTCTGAGTGCGTTCGCCAACAGTCTGCTGGGTTTATTTCCATACTCATAATAGGCTCTTTTGCACCGGCTCAGTTTGGCTTTTGCCTTGTCTGTTAGTATAAGATTCAGTTTTTCCCGCAGACCCACCAGCTTCTCCTCGATCCGGTGCATCTGCGTTTTCTTATGCGCTGTTTCCAGCACTCGGATCTCTCCCAGCAGAGTGTCGAGTTTAGCACTCAGAGAACGTTTTCTGTGTGCTCCTAATGATATAAGCACCCCTCTCAGGTAGCACTTATGCGCCTCCCAGATACTCATTGGCATCGTTTCATCCGAGCCATTGATGGCAAAAAAAATATCTAATTCCCGGGCTATCTGCTTCTCGTAGTCTGGGTCTTTTAAAAGTGTCTAATTTATTTTCCAGTTCCATTTGCGTGGTCCCCTCTCAACCCCATTCTATACTACAGTTAGTAGGTGCGTGATCGGATATAGTGAACGACCCTATTGCTGCTTCTCGCAGACGTAAAAGAATATTCTGATCTAAAAAGACATAATCTATTCTTGTATATGTCTTATGTTTAGCAGAAAAAAAAACTGTAGTCTCTTTCATGTACATGCAACGTCCTTCAGCTATCTATTAACTGTGTTTCCTGTAGCAGGCACCTTGCTTTTCGTAATTTTATATTGGAGATGTGAGATATCCCCTTTGATACATCTAGTACTGGATCTAATGCTATGTTCAGGTCACCACCCATAATTAAGAACCCTTCTTTGTTTTGTTGCACTACTTCCAGATATCTTTCCAGCGCAGATATGGGGTCATCATTGGGTAGATATAGGTTTACCAAGGTGATCTTTTGATCTCCAAGCACCCCCTTCACTATTAGCATCCGTCCTGCATCATCCATTATTACATTAGATTCTTTCCAGAGCATTTGTTTTGAAAATATAATTGCTACTCCATTCGCCTTGGATGTCTGTGAGGCACCATGATATACAATAGGGAACCTCTGATTTCCCAATCTTGGGATCTTATCCTTTCTAAAATGTGTCTCTTGCAAAAAGATTACCTTCTGCCGAGTTCTGCCAGTAGTTTTGTACGTTTTTCTGGGCTATTTAAACCCTTTACGTTATATGAAGTGAAGTTAATTGTATTCATTTTATCCTCTTTTATCCTCTTTTTGACCTATCCTAGGTCCGGTATCTCTTCTATTGTCGGGGGGCGTGTGGGAGGGTTCCCCTGGACCTCACGAGGGGGCTCAGTGGTCTCGAAGAGGGGGAGAGAGAGAGGGAGAGGGGGAGAGAGAGAGAAAAAACAAAAACAAAAACCAAAAAAAAACCACCCCTCCCCGTCCCTCGGGAGCTGGTCACTCGTCCAAGTTCCAGAGTAATTTCCTTTCCTTTCCCTCTTGTCCCTAACCCGCGGGCCCCTATCAATCTATGGAGCACTCCGCTGTGAGAAGGGAGGGGAAAGAAAAAAAAAAAAGAAAAGAGAAAAAGAAGAAAAAAAAAAAGGGAGAAACTCCCCTTCTCTTTTCTCCCTCCTTCCCTCTCCTCCTTCAACGCCTCCGGCTTACCTCCTCCTGGAGGAAAGGCGTTATAGGTGGGGAGAGTGTATATGCAGTGCAGAGTGGAGGGCCCCAGAGAAGCACCCCCGCGTTTGCCCGCGTGCACCCTAATTCGCCTTACTTAACCTTATGCCTGTTCACCCCTTCCCCCATCGGTCCCCCCTTCTTCTCTTTAGCTGCCTTCAATCTTAAGCATTCTAGATTCTATGTGCTATCTATACATTCCTGCAGCCATTTAGAATCTTTTACCCTTAAAGAATCGGGGCGGTGTGGGTGATCATATTTAAGAAACAGCAAGAAGGAGAACTTCAAAAGAGACCTCAAAGAGGAAACACATCAAGAAAAAAATAAACAAAAGAAGATCCTTCCTTCCCCTTCTCCGGGTCTATTCCCTAACTTACATCCTCTTCTGTAGTAACATTTCTTGGCAACATCACATACACTGACATATCATAGTATTAACATATTATACTGTTACTCATTTACAGACTATCTATTACCGTCCCCCAACACTGAGGTTACTTCTTATTCTTATCTTAAACCTTATTAAGAGATAAAGATTAGAAGTAAACTGTACCCCCCCAAAAAAAAAAAAAAAAAAAAGCTTTCTATATTCAATAAGCCTGGACCTTCTGCACAATTTCTTCCCGTAACCGAGGTCCCTTTAGCCCTTTGTCCCCTAAACCCTAATCCCCCATCTTTATTCTTTCTCCGTGTCCGTACTAGTGTATTAGTGTATTAGTGTATTTAGTGTATTTAGTAATAGTATATACCATTAGTATACGTGCTTTTCGTGCCCACTCTACGATTCTGCAATTCTAAAAAATAGATAAAAATAAATAAAATAAAAACAAAAGGGCTAATGCCCTCTATCATTGTCCTTGTGTTATTATTATTTTGGTGCATTATTGTGTAACCAGTTGTTTTTTACCTCTTAAACCCCCTCTTCCCCCCCTCCCCTGCCACCCAAAAAAAAAAAAAAAAAAAAAAAAATCGAAACCTATGCAATAGGTATGAAAAAAAAAAAAAAAAACACCCCGCAATGTACCCCTCCCCCCCTTCCCCTATTGGACCTCGGATATAACATTTACCACATTCATAATATTTATAGTGCCAGTGCCCAAGATATCATATACCTTGGCTCAAAAAAAAAACAAAAAAACCTCAGAGCCCCAAAGAAAAAAGGCTCCAACCAAAAAAAAAAAAAAACTACCCCACCTAGAGAAGAGCAAGGGGAAGGGGAGCATGGGGGAGACTCTGATTCCCTACCGTGCTTCTATCGGCCGTTTACCTTCCACCTTTACACCCGTATCACCTTTATACGTAATTAACTATCCACTATTTTACTACTCTTTAACTACTCTTACATTCGGCTCTTTTCACGCGTTTACCTCCCTCCTTCCCTTTTCCTCTTCTATTACCAAGACAAAAAAAAAATATATGTGCATACTTCACCTCCCCTTCTTCCTCATTGCCTCAGTCTCCCTTTGCCCTTCCCCTCTCTCCCCCCAAACCAAAAAAGGGACGCGGACCTCCTCCAGCGATGCCAGGGATACCACCCTCTCAAATAATAATAAAAAAAAAAAAAAAAAAAAAAATCAGATTCATATAAACAGACGAAAAGTTCAGGCCTAAAAGTCCAAGGCCTAAGAAAAAAAAATACCCAAATGGGGGTTAGTTCTTCTGATACTGCCCTTCTTCTCTTCGTTTCCAGACAGCTTCTCTCTCTTCCTTCCTTACTTTTAGTCCCTTGTGTCTTCCGTAGTTCCCTTATGTTCACTATAGGGATCTATCCATTGCTGGTCTCTAACCAGTTAGGGACATCAATAGGGTCTGCGCCCAGAAACTGAAAAAATTCTGCTAATTGTGCAGGGACCCTCAAATTAAAGCTCTGCCCTTCTTTTTTACCATAATTGCCAATGGGTAGCCCCATCGATATGTAGCCTCTTTAATAAGTATGTACTCCAATAAGGGCTTTAACCTCCGTCGCCTCCATTTTGTTTGCCTGCAATGATCAGGATAAATCTGTATGTCTCCGCCCTCCCATTTTATTATTCCTTCTTTCCATGCAGCTCGCATTATGTCTTCCTTGATACTGTAAAAATGTATCCTGCAAACCACGTCTCTAGGGCTCAGCTGGGCCGGGTGTCGGGATATAGGAACTTTATGTACCCGGTCTAATTCGATCGGTGTATCAGGGGGGTTTTTCAAAATTTGGTTTAATATGGTCATAACCGTTTCTCTCAGAACAGGACCCTCCAAATGTTCTGGCACCCCCTTTATTCGAATATTGTTCCTCCTACTCCTGTCCTCGGCTTCCTCTGTGTGTAGTTGTATCATAGCTAGCTATTGATACTGTCTCTTAAGTTCTTCCTCCATATTCGCCACTCTGTACCCCAATATGCTGTTTTGCTCTTCCAGATTATTAATTTTGAGCTCTCCCTTCGGTACCCCTGAGCATACCTCCTCTATTTCATCTCTCAATGCCCCCGTTATGCTCTTCGCCAGAATCTGTATGTCCTCCTTTGTGGGGAGTAGCTGTATGAGAAGACTAAGCTGTCTGATGTCAAGTACAGTTTCACATTCCTGGGTCTGTGTGTCCTTTGTGTTAGATAAGCATACCTTTATCTCCCCCTCCTTCGCTATTGATGTTTCAGCGGAGGACTCCGGCTGCCCTGTACCTCTCCCGCTGGACATACCTCTGAACTGCGTGAGTGTCACTGCGGGGGCTTGAGATGAAATCTCGGGTAGTGAGTCCCGCCTCACGGCCATACCGCAAGCAGCGTCTGTGGCGTCTGTAATAACGGCGGCGTCTGCAGCGTCTGTAGTATCGGCGGCGTCACCAGCGTCTGCTTGCAGCAATGGATCCTTCTTTGCTCTGAGGTAGCGGGTGATGTACGAGTGGGTTGAGGTATTCGATATTCCAGTACTCCTTACTGCGCTCCTTCCTCGGCGCGACATGAGCCGCTTTTCGTGGGGTGTCTAGCCTACTTTGGCCGGTCCTACTGACGGGTGCACGCTGCGCTCTCGCTAGGGGCTCCTCTCTCGCCTCCTCACTCCGCCATGCCTAAGCCACTCCCCCCGGAAACGGAAGCCTTTTCCGTACTTTCAACTTCTTATGCCCTGTACACACGATCACTTTTTGTGATGAAAAAAAATTACATTTTTAAAAACGTCATTTAAAATGATCGTGTGTGGGCTAAACATAATTTTTTGTCTTCTGAAAAACGACCAAAAAAAAATTCGAACATGCTTCAATTTTTTATGTCATTTTTTGTGTCGTAAAAAATGATCGTGTGTGGCAAAAACGACGTTTTAAACCCGCACATGCCCAAAAGCAAGTTTTGAGACGGGAGGTAAAACTACCATTCATAATGGAGTAAGCACATTCATCAACTGTAACAGACAAAAAAGCACAAATCGTCATTTACTAACAAGTAACCAGCTAAAAGCAGCCTCAAGGCAAATAGAACTTCTCCTTTAGAGTGCCGTCACTTTGTTCATCATTTTTCAAAAACGATGGTGTGTGGTGGGAAACATAATTTTTAATGATGAAGTTGGAAAAATTACATTTATTTTCATGATAAAAAATAAAAAAAAAATGTCATCACAAAAAGTGATCGTGTGTACGGGGCATCAGGTCTACATATTCCATGGTACCCTGCTGCCTGATTCCTGTACTGCCGATTCTGCTTTCTGCATTTTTAAATCACCAACTGTCACCTATTTATTCAGTGGCGGCTTGTGTTTTTTTGTTGGTCAGTCGGTCATCAGCAACCCCCTACCCTGGCACTCAGGGCCGCCATCAGGGGGGTACAGGCAGTACACCTGTAAGGGGTCCGGAGGTCCCAGATGGCAACCCCCTTTTTTTTTATTTTATTTTTATATAAAAAAAAATATTTTTTTTATATAGTTTTATTTTATTTTTTATTAAAGGGCCAACTTTTTTATTATTATTATTATTATTATTATTATTAATATTAAAGGGCCTAGAGGTCCCCAGGGCCCGGATGGCAACCCCCCCTTTTTTTTTATAAAAAATTTTTTTTTTATATATATATATTTTTTTTTATATATATTCATTAAAGGGCTCAAAGGTTCCCAGGGCCCCATGTTTTTTTATTTGTTTATAAATGTTTATTTTTGTTTATATATTTTTTTTTATTAAAGGGCCCAGAGGTCCCCAGGGCCCTGGATGGAAACTCCCCTTTTTTTTATTATCTTTTTATTAAAGGGCCCAGAGGTTTCTTTTTTTTTATTATTATTATTATTAAATGGCCCAGAGGTCCCGAATGGCAACCCCCCTTTTTTTGTAATTTCTTTTTATAAAAAATAAATAAATTGTGTGTGTATATATATATATATATATATATATATATATATATATATATATATATATATATATATATATATATATATATTTATTTTTTATTTTTATTAAAGGGCCCAGGGGTCCCCAGGGCCCCAGATGGCAACCCTCCTTTTTTATATATATTTTGCTTTATTTCTTCTTTTTTTATATATATATATATTTTTTATTTCTTTTTTTCTTTTTATTAAAGGGCCCAGAGGTCCCCAGGGCCCCGGATGGCTACTGGCTACCCCCCTTTCTTTATATATATTTTTCTTTCTTTATTTCTTCCTTTTTTTGTAAAGCCCCCCCCGCTTCTTAATTCGCGGCAGACCCCCCCCCCCCCGCCCCGCTTCTCAATTTCAGGCGGCAGCAACCCCCCCCCCTGGTTCTCTGCTCCAGGGGGCCCATGCCTGAAGCTGTGTAAGGTGCCCCATAATTACTGATGGCGGCCCTGCTGGCACTTACCCCATCAGTTGCAGGCGGTCTCCTACGGGCAGTGGCTGGGCTCCTGCGGATGACCGGAAGCGGCTTCTGTGTCCTCTTGCATCAAGGCGACTTCTGCCGTGTGAATCCTTCCTCCTCCTCCTAGGCATCCAATTGGATCGCCTGTCCTTTCAGCCAATCAGGGTGACTGGTGTCAAAACCAGCTTTCTGATTGGCCAGGAGGAGGATCAGTGTTACAAAAGCGAATATTTATTTGCTGTTGTAACACACCTGGGTGGGCTCAGAGCGCACTCTCTGCGACCCGAGCCCATCCTATATTGAAGCCTAGTAGAGTCTCTGGCTCTAATCGGTGCTTCAAAGAAAACAGCACCTCCGCATTGGAATCCATAAACAGGTTTCCTGAAAGGGACCTAATGAATGGATAGGGGAGGTGGCGATTAAAGGGGGGGGGGGTGCCCATGCGCCCTTTAATGGACGGGCTGCCCCTGCATTTATTCCTCATATAATCAAACAACAGGATAATGACTGTCTGACAAGAGCGCTGCTATAGTATTGGATGGTGCACTAATCTGTGCTTCTGGACTGGATACTATTCGTTTTTGAAGTGATTCCTGTACTGCCTCCTGAAACTCCTCCTTTCAGCATTGTTGTAATTCAGAAGGCAGGTTCTGTGAAATGTGTGACACAGCAGTGCCTACTTGCAAGGTCTAGTGAGTATTGCTGTGTACAGATGATTGGACATTCCGACAACAAAACCGTGGATTTTTTTCCCGACGCATGTTGGCTCAAACTTGTCTTGCATACAGACGGTCACACAAATGTTGTCAGGAAATTCCGAACGTCAAGAACGCAGTGATGTACAAGACGTACGCTGAGCTCCGCAGATCCCCACTAAGCAGGCAGATGACAGGTCCTGTCTGCTCCTCTGTGCAGGGCGGACACAAACACAGTCCCGCTCTCCTCTATGGAGAAATTTGATGTAAACAAACCGCCTGTCCATTTTCATTCGGTCTGCAAGACAGATGGAAAATAGGACCACCATCCATCTGAATTTTGCGGACAGGATCGGATCAGAAAACAACGGGTGTCAGCAGACATGTGTCCGCCGCTCCATAGGGGAGACTGCAAAGTCCGATAAGGTTCTTCTGAAAAACTAACAGGCGGACCTGATTGGACAGCCCGTGTGAAAGGGCCCTTAGATTCAACAGAAATTTTCATCCTTGCCCTTCAATTTTTTTTGCTCAATCTGGTCAAAACCATTTCTCCAATTTTTCCTTTAGCTCTTAGATAATCAAATGAATGTTCTGAAAATGACTATTTTCCAACAAAATTCTTCAGGTGTAAAACCTGGTGTACTCTATATTTTTTTTTCCTTTCATTCCAGCAGGCTATGCGATGTTAGTGCGGAGATCTTCCCCGCTGAGCTATTGTGTTCTAACAGGACGACTGCCCCCGCCAGAGCACACTGGTCAGTGCTGGCAGCCATTGACTGCCAGCACTGATGTAATGTACCTGTGGTAGGTAGTATCCGAAGTGGAGCTTGTGTGCTGAGGATTCAGGCAAAGACTTAGTCAGGCAGGTCAGGTTGGCAACAGATTAGGCAAAGCGGTACACAAACGAAATTCAGAGAGTGGTCAGGCAGGCAGAGGTCATACATGAGCTGGCGGTGAAGTACAAAATCAGCAGGCTAGAAAGTAAAGAATTCAGGCAGAAGTTCATACACGGTAATCAGCGTCACAAAGCTATCACAACACCCAGGGAGCTAGTCCACACAAACGGGCACTGAGAGACAGGAAGTGCTGCTATTTATGGGCTGCTTTGATTGTACATTGTCCACAGTTGGCAGCAGGTGGGAGCTAGTGAGTCCAAGGTAATGCATCAAAATGAGAGAACGTTGCCATAACTCCAGAGCTCCTCCGTGGCACAACAGGCAAGACTGCAGCTGTGGGACCAGGAAGATCCTGGTTCGAAGACACCCAGGTACATGGCTGCTGGTTGGATGCTGGTCTTCCAGAATGTCCCTTTGACAAGGGCAGCTGTGCACACTGTCCAAATATTTGGATTGTGTGTACCCAGTGTAAGGCCAGCTAAACTCAAGCTGAAATTTACTTAAAGCGGGAGTTCACCCATTTATTAAAATTTTTTTTTTTCCCCTTAGATTCCTGCTCGTTTGGTCTAGGGGAATCGGCTATTTGTTTTAAAATATGATCCGTACTTACCGTTTTCGAGATGCATCTTATTCCGTGTACTTCCGGGTATGGGTCTTCGGGAGCGGGCGTTCCTTCTTGATTGACAGTCTTCCGAGAGGCTTCCGACGGTCGCATCCATCGCGTCACTCGTAGCCGAAAGAAGCCGAACGTCGGTGCGGCTCTATACTGCGCCTGCGCACCGACGTTCGGCTTCTTTCGGAAAATCGTGACGCGATGGATGCGACCGTCGGAAGCCTCTCGGAAGACTGTCAATCAAGAAGGAACGCCCATTCCCGCAGCCCATACCCGGAAGCGACGGAGAGGATGCATTTCGTAAACGGGTAAGTACTGCTCATATTTTAAAACAAATAGCCGATTCCCCTAGACAAAACGAGCATGAAGCTAAGGGGAAAAAGTGCTCTCTAAGGGTGAACCTCCGCTTTAACACATCCCTTATCAGATCGCTCAGTCAAATGAATACAGCTAGGCCTGAAAGAGAACTACTTTTGGCTTTGCTGTCTCTTTAGATAACTAAAGTGCTCTAGAAATCTTATCTTATATATTAAAGTGTTTATTTGTTAATAAAAAAAAAATGCTCCTGCGGTATTTAGTAAGCCATCATATTTAATTTGAATGCAAACGCATAATTAACAAGTATTCAGACAGCAAGGCATATTGTAGAAATCATTATTCAAATGCTATTCGCAGATAATATTACAACCAGAACAAGTAGCCTGTCAGCTTTTAGACGTGCCAGTAATTCTGAAAGCTGCAATATTTAATACCAGCTGTGTTCACCATCTGATGAACCACATGAGAACCGCCATCTCCCACAGAAAAACAGCAGCTGCAATCTGATTGGTTTGAATTTATTACAGGTTCTGTAGACAAAACTCTTGTGGGAGGAAAAAGACAATTTCAAGGAGAAACTAGGAGGAAAAATGTCTGCATATTTAGCTTTGTCCACTAGGAATGCCTTCCTTGCAAATTGTTTACAAAGGGCATGGTTCCAACAGGCCACTGTTGGATTAAACTGCATTGTGTGAAATGGCTAGATATCAGTTGTACCCTTAAAAACCTTTCCCTCTATGAACATTTCCTACGTACAGTTAGTCATTGTTTCAAATATTGTGAATAAAAAAAAAAAGGTAAATCATCCTGCATGCTACTTCCCAGGCAGTAATTTCACTAGCGACAAAGATAAGTAGATTTAGCTTTGCTTGGAGCTAGTCAATAATACATGAGTCAGGGCAAAGCTGCGTCTCTCAGAGCCTTGTGATGTTTGTTTTTCTCCGTGACAGGTTCCTTAAAAAAAAAAAAGACAATTATTTTGGTCAATATTATTATAGTTCTTTTTACATCAGTATTTTTTTGTACCATGCACATGGTATATATTTTTTGAATGACCATTTAATGCATGACAATAGCTTCCCAGAACACGATGAGTTACCGTATTTATCAGAGTATAACATGCACAGGCGTATAAAACGCACCCGCAGGCTGCATTCACACCTGAGCGTTTTGTCGCCTGAAGCGCGACGCTCCAAAACGCTAGAGGGGAAAAAATACATTATTCCCTATGGAGATGGTTCACATCTCCACTCCAAAACGCCTGACGCCGAACGCCTGAAGCTCAAACAAGTTCCGGACCCTTTTTTGTCGCGCTAATCAGGCGGTTTGGGCGTTTTTATTTCCCATAGAAAGTAATGGAAACGCTCGATTCATGCGACTAGCGCGACAACGAGCGTTTGCTACGGGCGTTTTGTCGCTTTAATCAATAGAACATTTCACCCAGGCAGAAGATAAAAAAAATCTACCAACATAGTAACAAGTGATGAAAAGATGATCATTTTTCCTATTGGCTAAAATAAAAAACGTCGAAGTACAAAAACGTCGGACGACGATGTATGCAAACGCGCAAATAAGCATGAATGTGCGCAACAAAACGCCGAAAAAAAACGACCAAACAAGCTACGCTCAGGTGTGAATGCAGCCTAACTTTCCGAAGCCCCCTGCGTATAACACGCAGCCACAGTTTACCCTCTATTTTTAGGGTAAAAAAGTGAGTGTTATACGCCAATAAATACAGTAATTAACCGCTTGACCTCCATAGGATTTACCCCCCCCCCTTCATGACCAGGCCATTTTTTGCGATATGGCACTGCGTTACTTTAACTAACAATTGGGCGGTCATGCAACACTGTACCCAAATAAAATATATGTCCTTTTATTCCCACAGATAGAGCTTTCTTAACCACTTAAGACCCGGACCTTTAGGCAGCTAAAGGACCTGGCCAGTTTTTGCGATTTGGCACTGCGTCGCTTTAACTGACAATTGCGCGGTAGTGCGACGTGGCTCCCAAACAAAATTGGCGTCTTTTTTTTCCACAAATAGAGTTTCTTTTGGTGCTTTTTGATCACCTCTGTGGTTTTTATTTTTTGCGCTATAAACAAAAATAGAGCGACAATTTTGAAAAAAATGCAATATTTTTTACTTTTTGGTTTAATAAATATCCCCCAAAAATATATATATAAAAAAAAAAAAATCCTCAGTTTAGGCCGATGCGTATTCTTCTACCTATTTTTGGGAAAAAAAATCGAAATAAGCGTTTATCGATTGGTTTGCGCAAAATTTATAACGTTTACAAAATAGGGGATAGTTTTATTGCATTTTTATAAAAAAATTTTTTTTACTACTAATGGCGTTGATCACCGATTTTTTTCATGACTGCGTCATTATGGCGGACACTTCGGACAATTTTGACACATTTTTGGGACCATTGTCATTTTCACAGCAAAAAATGCATTAAAAATGCATTGTTTACTGTGAAAATGACAATTGCAGTTTGGGAGTTAACCACAATGGGGCGCTGAAGGGGTTAAGTGTGACCTCATTTGTGTTCCTAACTGTAGGGGGGTGTGGCTGTAGGTGTAACGTCATTGATTTTGTTTCCCTATAACACCTTGAGGCGATTAAATTTGCATTTGTTGCGCTATACAAGTTTCTCACTCACTCACTCACGATCAATGACGGCATCACAGTGAAGAACGGGGAATCTGTGTTTACACACAGCTCTCCCCGTTCTTCAGCTCCGGGGACCGATCGCGGGACTCCAGCGGCAATCGGGTCCGCTGGTCCCGCGGTCACGGAGCTTCGGACCGGGTCGCGGGCGTGCGCCCGGGACCCACGGCCGGGGCATTTAAAGAGGACGTACCTGTACGTGCTTGTGCCCAGCCGTGCCATTCTGCCGACGTATATGTGCAGGAGGCGGTCCTTAAGTGGTTAAGGTGGTATTTGATAACCACTGGGTTTTTTGCAAATAGTCAAAAATGAAAAATGCCTGTAAACGAAATGCGGCTAAATGTGAGTTGCCACGTTTACAAGCTGTTACAGGCATTTGGTGTTTCAAATGCCTCTGGATATCTGTCCTGAATGCATTTTTTGCTTTCCAAAAAATGCTTCTAAACTCCACTGCCTAGAAACAACTATAAACAACCCTGTGTACATGTACTTATGAGATAACATATAACATAGAGGAGAGTTCAGGGGCAGCTGAAAAAAACGCCCAACTGCTCCTAAATGTCCTGTTACCAGCAGCAGTGTACATGAGGCCTAATACAGTTCTCAGTGCTAAGAAAAGCTGTCACTGTCACTGTACTAATGACACTGGCTGGGAAGGGGTTAAAGATCTAGGGTAAGCAAAGGGTTAATTGTGTGCCTGGCCAGTGTTTTGGTGTACTGTGGGAGATGCTTTTACTAAGACCCTGGGGCCACGGCCGCGTTAGCGCCAAAGCGTCAGTCATTTTAGTGCCGTTTTACCACTGCTTAGGTGGCGCTTTTGTGATGCTTTTCGGCCGCTAGCAGGGTGCTTTTAAACCCCAAAAAGGGGTTAGAAACTCCTGTTTTTGTGCTTTTAAGGTGCTTTGAAAGCGTTGCCCAATGGGCAGGGCATTTTGGCAGCACTGTATACAGCGCTCTCAACCAGTCCCAAAGATGCTGCTCGCAGGACTTTTCATAACTTTCCGCAAGTGCACGCCCCAGTGTGAAACGTCACACTGGAATGAATGGGAGGCAGTTTTCAGGCGCTTAGCAGAGGCTATTTCCAGCGCTAAAGTGCCTGAAAACTGCCCCAGTGTAAAAGGGGTCTCAGGGATCAAATGAATTTTATTCCCTGCATTGCAGAGAAAGAAAATCCATCAGGTCCCTGCTAACAGAACAGAGACTCTGCCTTGTTAACGTAGACTAGGTACGCGATCCAGCGCAGGAGAGCCATCTTGCCGCTGTACATTCAAATAATGTGGTTGGCAAGCGGGTTTAAGGAGATGGCTCAGAAACCACTATATGTTTTCCTGCTTCTATTTATCCAATTAAAGCGGTGGTTCCCCCTTAAAAACAACTTTTTTTTATTCCACTGGCCCCCCACATTCCATCACGATTAAGGCTATTATTTTTTTTTTCCTGCTGTACATACCTTATTACAGCATCTTCACCCGTGCATCCGGGTTGCGAGTCCCGCGGGAGTGGGCGTTCCTCACATGTGTTTAATTGACATTTTGCCCAAAAACGAGCTCCCCCCCCGTCGCGTAAGCCGCGTCACGATTGGCGGAAGGAGCCGAACGGCGATGCGCATGCGCAGTATAGCGCCGACTCGCCGTTCGGCTCCTTTCGCCAACCGTGACGCGGCTTACGCGACAGGGGGGAGCTCGTTTTTGGGCAAAACGTCAATCAAACACATGTGAGGAACGCCCACTCCTGCGGGACTCGCAACCCGGATGCACGGGTGAAGATGCTGTAATAAGGTATGTACAGCAGGAAAAAAAAAATAATAGCCTTAATCGTGATGGAATGTGGGGGGGCAGTGGAATAAAAAAATGTTGTTTTTAAGGGGGAACCACCGCTTTAATAAATCAAACTTTAAGCTGTCTTTAAATTAGTGATGCATTAATGGCACAAGCCACTGGGGTGATCTGTTCAGCTGTGTGTGTGTGTGTGTGTTTGTGTATTGCAGCTTGAGCTATGGAGCTTGTAAAAATAGTTTTTCAACAGGTTGTAATTGGATAAGAGGATAAACATTGTAAAAAGAAGTCTAACGTGCCAACCTCCTGCCTGGAAAAACGACTTAATAATATTAATTTGCAATATTTAAGTTACAAAAAATTTTTTTTTTCTTCTTAACCAAAATAAATAAAGAGAAATGCACAAAACCACTACACGTTCCCTTTTAAGAAGGACTGCGGGAGCTTCCCTCGTGTCTACCTGCCCAAGAATGTGAATGAGACGATGTAGTTGCCTGAAGGGATGTACAATCGTGTACAATCATGTACAATCGTACATGACAGTAAGCATGAGGTTGTACACATGAACATCCACATAAGGGCGACATTATACAGGTCTTTTCAGCACTGTCTGACAATTAGAAACGCACAGCTTTTTGTTACAAGGTAATCTGCAGGTCTTCTGTCAGATGTGTGTGTTGACAGATGTACTACACACAGGGGCTGATTTACTATCCGATTGCGCCATGTTTCATGGCGCATCGGCGTGCGCAACGACCGTTTCGGTATTTACTAAAGGAATGCGCCGGGAATGCAGCGCTATTCCGTATTTACTATTATGCCGAATGCGCCCAGGAGGGGGCGCACGGTGCGCCACTATGGACCTGGCACACGCCATCTACAAATGTAAATTAAAAGAGTTATGGAGTGAGTTTATTATGGGGGGGATGTGGGATGATGTGGGAAAGTGTAGTGACATGTGTTGTGTAACATATACGGCCTGAATAGAAAGTGAAAGTGACTTTTGTATAAAGCAGCCGCTGCGCCTGCTAGTACATTTCAACCTGCGCGAGGCTTATTTCTGTACTGCGCATGCGTGAGTGGCATTTTCGGCCATTCAGGTGTGCCTCTTCACTACGCCGGCAAAATCTTGGTAAATGTTAAGCTCCCTTTGCGTGGGTTGAAGAGGCGCACCTGAATGGCCGAATCTTTTTTAAGTTACGCTGACAATGAAGGGAAACTTCAAATTTTAAATAAAAAAACGGCGTGGGTTCCCCTTCAGGAGCATACCAGGCCCTTAGGTCTGGTATGGATTTTAAGGGGAACCCCCCGCCGTCAAATTAAAAAAAAAATGACGTGGGGTTCCCCCCAAATATCCATACCAGGCCCTTCAGATCTTGTATGGATTTTAAGGGGAACTCCACCCCAAATAAAAAAAAATGGCGTGGAGTTCCCCCAAAAATCCACACCAAACCCCTTATCCGAGCACGCAACCTGGACGGCCGCAGGAAAAGAGGGGGGAACGAAAAAGCTGCCCCCACCTCCTGAACCGTACCAGGCCACATCCCCTCAACATAGGGAGGATGCTTTGGGGTCCCCCCAAAGCACTTTGTCCCCATGTTGTCGGGGACATGGGCCTCATCCCCACAATCCTTGCCCGGTGGTTGTGGGCAGGGCCAGATTTACCATTGGGCCTGACTGGGCTCAAGCCCATGGGCCCCGCCCAATAGAGGGCCCCTGGCCCAATCACGGAAACCCCCTCCCGCAATTTCGCGGCAATCCCCCGTTAGCGGCAACCCCCTCCCGCAATTTTGCGGCAATCCCCTGTTTGCGGCAATCGCTGCAATTTTGCCCCCACTCAATAACTTTGATGCTCCAGGGGGCCCCTTCACTGCAGCTGTGTAAGGGGCCCCAAAATTACTAAAGGCGGCCCTGGAAAGAGGTAAGAAGTCTGTCCAGCGGCTGACCCCCCCTCAACAACTTTGATCGGTCGGTCGGCGGATCCAGCCCCCCACCTCAACAACTTTGATAGGTTGGTCGGCAGATCCAGCCCCCCCAACAACTATGATCAGTCGGCGGTAACAAGTCACCCTCCACCCGTTTCTCTGCTCCAGGGGGGCCCTTTCGATTTATTAAGCCCAAAGGCACCCACCACCCTAAGTCCTGCCCTGGTTGTGGGGGTCTGCGTGTGGGGGGCTTATCGGAATCTGGAAGACCCCTTTAACAAAGGGGACCCCCAGATTCTGCCCCCCCTGTGTGAAATGGTAATGGGGTACATTGTACCTCTACCATTTCACAAAAAAAGTGTCAAAAATGTAAAAAAAAGACCATAGCCGGTTTTTGACAATTCCTTTATTAATGTCTTCTTTCTGCGCTTCTTCTCCCATCTTCTTCTTTTCTGCATTCGGGTTTCTTCCTCCATCTTGTTCGTCCTCTGCTTCTTCCTTCGGTCTTCTCGTCCGCATCTTGCACCAGCTTCTTCTTTTGTGCATTTGGGTTTCTTCCTCCATCTTGTTCTTCTTCTTCTTCACACAGCGGGAACTTCAATTGGAAGCGGGTCGTCCAGAGAACCAAGCGGGGAAGAAAAAGCTGATGCAAGATGCAGACGAGAAGACCGAAGGAAGAAGCAGAGGAGGAAGAAGATGGAGGAAGAAACCCGAATGCAGAAAAGAAGAAGTCGGTACAAGATGCAGACGAGAAGACCGATGGACGAAGCAGAGGGAGAAGAAGATGGAGGAAGAAACCCGAATGCAGAAAAGAAGAAGATGTAAGAAGAAGCGGAGAAAGAGGACATTAATAAAGGAATTGTCAAAAACCGGTTATTGTCTTTTTTTACATTTTTGACACTTTTTTTGTGAAATGGTAGAGGTACAATGTACCCCATTACCATTTCACACAGGGGGGGGCACGATCTGGGGGTCCTCTTTGTTAAAGGGGTTTTTCAGATTCCGATAAGCCCCCGGCCCGCAGACCCCCACAACCACTGGGCAAGGGTTGTGGGGATGAGGCCCTTGTCCCCATCAACATGGGGACAAAGTGCTTTGGGGGGACCCCCATTCCTTCCCATGTTGAGGGCATGTGGCCTGGTACGGTTCAGGAGGGGGGCGGTCTCTCGTCCCCCCCTCTTTTCCTGCGTCCGGCCAGGTTGCGTGCTCGGATAAGGGGTCTGGTGAGGATTTTTGGGGGAACTCCACGCCATTTATTTTTTAATTTGGGGATGAGTTCCCCTTAAAATCCATACCAGACCTGAAGGGCCTGGTATGGATATTTGGGGGGAACCCCATGTAATTTTTTTTATTTGACGGCGGGGTTCCCCTTAATATCCATACCAGACCTGAAGGGCCTGGTAATTGAATTTGGGGGGACCCCCGCGCTTTTTATTTTTTAGCAATGACTGTTCTCTGTATTGCCAGGAGCCGACAATTCATTATAGCCACAAGTTATTTTTAAATTACTTTTTTTCCTTCAGAATGTCATTTTGTGCAGGGACAGTTCTAAGCATGGGAAACAAGCGCTAATTTACAGTCATACTATACCCAACCCCCCAGGTACGAAATTAAAAGGAATATTTCACTTTTATTGTTTCACTTTAAGCACTATTAAATTCACTGCTCCCAAAAAAACTTCAGTTTTTAAAACTTTTTTTTACATTGATACGTGTCCCCTAGGACAGGACTCAGGTCTCCAAACACTTTTTATGACAAAAACTTGCATATTAAACTTCTAAATGAACACTTTTGATTTCTCCCATAGACTTCTAATAGGTGTTCAGCGGCTTCCGTTTACATATTTATTATTCCATTGCACCCGCTTCTGCGCCAGTTCACACGCTCAATTAATGCTTTATCCGGCGCACCAATTGAGCCATGAACCGGCGCAGCGCATTGTTTATAGTAAATCAGCCCCACAGTGTCATAGTAAAGCTTTTCTCCCACTCATGAAAGTGTGGTGCTATTCAGTGTTATACTAGGCCTAGTATCATCGCTTCCAACTGTTTCTGATTTCAAGGGACTGTCTTTGATTTGGAACAAAATCCCTCTATCCCTGTTTCCTCCTCATTTGTCCCTCTTTTTGGTCTGATCTATATAGTTGTATATAAAAAAGCACAACTTATCTTTCTAAAAGTGTTTCACAGTGCTAAACCTTCCATCCCATTTCTAAATTGCTGCCTGTGTAAATGTCAAAAGCCTATATACAGGAACAGTAGTGGTAAAAAGACAAAAACAAAAGCACGTGGGTTTAACAAATCTTTTTTTTGTTTAATTCTCCTTTAAAGGGCGTGACAGGGGGTGTGTCCTATGGCTACATACTTTTTGCTAAAAGGTGTCCCCATCTCAAAAAGTTGGGAGGTATGCTAGTAAACCTAGGAGCATAGGTGTGCGCAGCCTATTGCATTAGGGTGTGCACCTCAAAGCTCAAACACAAATGCGTGCGTGTGTGTATATGTGTATATATATATATATATATATATATATATATATATATATACATACATACACACACACACACACACACACACACATATACATATGGTAGTAGGGCAATAGACAGTGTCAGTAAAGCAGTTGACAATGTCAGTAGGGCAGAGATTATTGTCAGTAGTTTATTTTTTTTATTTTTTAATTACTACATTTTTATAATTTCTTAAAAAAATGTATTTTATTTTTTTACAATAAATATTTATTATTTTTCTTTTCATTTTTTTGTGCTTTATTGAAATATTGGGGGGTCTAAAGAGACCCCTAATTTCTTACTTTTGAGACAGAGAAAGAGACTGAGCAGCCAAGCAGCAGGGGAAATCTGTGCAGCACAGGGGGGTTATGGTGTGCCCAGGCACACCTGGCACACCCTGTGCACACGTCTATGCAAATAGGGCAGCTTCTCTGATCAAACCTGGAACGCTGGGAAAATTAATGCATATGAAGGTGAATGTACATAATGATGCACAGAGAGGCATTGATGTCATCATGCGCACCCCACTTTCTGTAAAATCCAGAACCACCCCCGCCAGAAAGAGATTAGAGGAAGGGAGGGACCCTGTGTGTCACATGACCATTGTGAAGACATTGGAAAAGGGTAAGTATAAAATAAAAAAGTAAAAAATACTGTAGTGGGAGGCATCCAGGAAAAGGAAGAGCAGTGAGGGGTGGGGGGCTAGCCCTGAAGTTGGGCTTGAAGCACTGAACAGGCAATTTGTGCTCCCTATATCCATCTAAGGCAGGGGTGGCCAACCAGTGGCCCGGGGGCCACATGTGGCCCGCGGAGCCTTCTGATATGGCCCGCGACCTCCTACTCTGGAATGGCGGGTTGGCAAGCCCAGATCACAGGTTGCCGACCTGCCATACTGCAACATCAGTGTTGTGAATGAAGCTGGTGGTAGAGGAAGAAAGCGGCTGCGGAGCAGAGCCCTATAAACCGATGCGTCCTCTACAGCGCCGGCTTTTACCACAGGCGGAGTCTATGGCAAAGTTCAGCATACCCGCAGGTTAGATACAGGTGCACTACGCTGCACCCGCGGTGTGGGTAAACCGCAGCACATCAGTGTGAAAGCAGTCTTAGGCCCTTTTCAAAAGATTAGTCCGACCAAATGGGACCCTCAATTAACCTCTACAGAGTGACAGATGTCCGTTTATGCCCGCCTACCTCCAATCCAAAAAACAAAAGGGAATTGTATCCTTCCATCTGGGCGGATCGGAAGGACCTATAGAGTAGCCGTGACCTGACATCCGCCTGCTCTGCTCATTGTGGCCCGCGACTGGTTACCAAGTTGCTTAAGTGGCCCTCGCTCTTCAAAAGGTTGGGCACCCCTGATCTAAGGCTTCATTCTTTGTTTTGATGGGAACAAACCTTTTACAAAAAGTAAAGTAGCCATTTTCTGTGAAGCTAATCTGAAGAAAGATAGATTGATGTCTTCTAGTTGATATTTTACTAGAGGCAAAATGCTATTAACTCGCTCTACAGGTTTTGCAGTGCCAGACAATCATTTGTGTAATAATAATTTCTTCACTGGAGTTTACATAACCTCTAGAAGTTGGACTCCTACCAGCTGCCTTTAAAACTTTCATTTTTATAATGAAGTGAGTATCTTATGAGACTGTCTAGCACAGGTCCAGAAAGTACATTCTTGTTCCAGGCACATGTACAGGATAATCAGAAAACGTGCATACAGAGAGGGCACACTGTACTGTGCTTTATCATACTTCGGCAATTAAAGCTATATTTAACAGATTGGAAACAATGATATCATCAGTATCAGTAAGTCTTTTTATATGTTTTAATAGCCAGAAATTAGAAAATTGTAAAAAAAAAAACGAAATCCACTGGTGATCTCTGATTTGAAAATCCATTTTCCCATCTATTAAATATACAGTCATGCGCAAAAGTTTGCATACCCTGGCAGAAATTGTGAAATTTTGGCATTAATATTGAAAATATGACTGATCATGCCAAAAAAATTTTGTTTAACCACTTCCATACCGGGCACTTACGCACCTTCCTGCCCAAGCCAATTTTCAGCTTTCAGCACTGTCGCATTTTGAATGACAATTGCGCGGTCGTGCTACACTGTACCCAAACAATTTTTTTATCATTTTGTTCCCACAAATAGAGCTTTCTTTTGGTGGTATTTGATCACCTCTGCGGTTTTTATTTTTTGCGCTATAAACAAAAGAAGAGTGACAATTAAAAAAAAAACACAATATTTTTTACTTTTTTATTTAATAAATATCACAATTTTTTTAAAAAAAACTTTTTTTTTCCTCAGTTTAGGCCGATACGTATTCTTCTACATATTTTTGGTAAAAAAAAATCGCAATGATCATATATTGATTGGTTTGCGCAAAAGTTATAGCGTTTACAAATTAGGTGATAGATTTATGGCATTTTTATTTTATTAATTTTTTTACTAGTATTGGCGGCGATTTGAGATTTTTTTACTATCACCGGGACATTGCGGCGAACACATCGGACACTTTTGACACGTTTTTGGCGCCATTCACATTTATACAGCGATTAATGCGATAAATATGCACTAATTACTGTATAAATGTGACTGGCATTCAAGGGGTTAACACTAGGGGGTGAGGGAGGGGTTAATATGTATACCTGTATTGTGTTCTAACTGTGGGGGAAGGGGGTGACTGGGGGAGGTGACCGATCTATGTCCCTATGTACAAGGGACACAGATCGGTCTCCTCTGTCCCCTGACAGAGCTCCACTTCACTGCTCTGTCGTTACCGATCGCGGGCACCTGGCGGACATCGCGACCTCCAGGCACGCGCATAGGCATCTCGGGGACGCGCCGGGCGCGCTCGCGCGCCCCCCAGTGGCCGGAGGAATACAGGACGTCAAAAGACGTCCTGTTGAATATTCAGAGTCACCGTGAAGCCGTCATTTGACGATGGCCCGGTGCTCAAGTGGTTAAGAAAAGCAATCACATGAAGCCATTTATTATCACATAGTTTTTTGGATCCTTGAAATTGTGCTCCTTAAAGTGGAGTTCCACCTAAAAATGGAACTTCCGCTTAACCCACTCCTCGCCCCCTTACATGCCACATTTGGCATGTAATTTTTTGGGGGGGGGTTGGGGGCTTCAGGAGAAGGGGACTTCCTGTCCCACTTCCTCCTTCTGCCGAGGGGCTGGAAAGGCGATTAGCTTAATCGCCTTCTTGCAGCCCCTCCCTGTAGGCGAGCGCCTGTCCAATAGGACGGCGCAGTGCCGCTCGCGCATGCGCAGTGCCGCTCGCGCATGTGCAGTGGGTGCCCGGCCGTGAAGCCGAAAGCTGTCACTGCCGGGTGCCCACACTAGGAATGAAGACGCCGGCCGGCGAGGGGAGGCGAGGAGCGGAGCCCCGGCCGGCGCGTCGCTGGAGCCGTGGAGCAGGTAAGTGTCTGTTTATTAAAAGCCAGCAGCTACACTTTTTGTAGCTGCTGACTTTTAATAAACTTAAAAAAAGGCTGGAACTCCCCTTTAAAAAAAACACACCGTCTTTTTGGAGAGCAGCCTGTATTTCTCCTGCGGTTACCTGTGGGTTTTTCATGTATCCTGAGCAATTCTTCTGCCAGCTGTGGCTGCAATCTTTCTTGGTCTACCTGACCTTGGCTTGGTATCAAAAGAGCCCCTAATTTCCCCCTAATTTTCCACTTCTCAATAAGTGATTAAACAGTACTGACTGGCATATTCAAGGATTTTGGATATCTTTTTATATCCTTTCATTACCTTGTTACACAGGTCTTTTGGCTGTTCTTTTCTACCTCCTCATGGCTCATGCTTAGTGCATCCATGTGAGAGCTAACAAACTCATTGACTATTTATACACAGACACTAATTGTGATTTAAAAAGCCACAAATATGGAAAATTACCCTTTAATTGTCATTTTAAACTGTGTGTGCCACCTTCTGTGTCTGAACCAAGGCCAAACATTCCAGGGAATGTAATCTTTTTATCAGGGCCATTTGGGTGATTTATTAGTATTTAAAAACGATCCAAAAAACTATGTGATAATAAATGACTTCATGTGATTTCTATCCTTAACCACTTCACCCCCGGAAGAATTGGCTGCTCAATGACCAGGCCATTTTTTTGATACAGCACTGCATTGCTTTAACTGACAATTGTGCGGTCGTTTCCCACAAATAGAGCTTTCTTTTGGTGGTATTTGATCATTTGTGTGGTTTTTATTTTTTGCCCTATAAACAAAAAAAGAGTGACAATTTTGAAAAAAAAAAATAACACAATATTTTGTACTTTTTGCAGTAACAAATAGCCCCAATTTTTTTTTCTTTTTAAAAAGCAAATTTTTTCCTCAGTTTAGTCCGATATGTATTCTTTTACATATTTTTGGTAATAAAAATCGCAAAAAAGCATATATTGATTGGTTTGCGCAAAATAGGGGATAGATTTATTGCATTTTTATTATTATTATTTTTTTTTACTGGTAATGGCAGCGATCTGCGATTTTTATTGGGAATGCGAAATTATGGCGGATATATCAGACACTTTTGACACATTTTTGGTTGTAAAATGCATCAGAAATGCACTGGAATGCACATGTCCTTATTTAAGGTTAAGAAAAAAGAGGGGGAAAAAATGCACTGGACTGCATTAACCACTTAAGGACCGCCTCCTGCAGATATACGTCGGCAGAATGGCACGGCTGGGCACAAGCGCGTACCTGTACGTCCCCTTTAAGTGCCCAGCCGTGGGTCGCGAGGGCGCGCGCCCGCGACCCGGTCCGAAGCTCCGTGACCGCGGACCCGATCGCCGTTGGAGTCCCGCGATCGGTCCCCGGAGCTGAAGAATGGGGAGAGGTGTGTGTAAACACATCTTTCCCGTTCTTCACAGTGGCAGCTCCATTGTTTGTGTGTTCCCTGATATAGGGAAACACGATCAATGATGTCACACGTCCAGCCCCGCCCCCCTACAGTTAGAAAACCATATGAGGTCACACATAACCCCTACAGCGCCCCCTAGTGGTTAACTCCTAAACTGCAACTGTCATTTTCACAGTAAACAATGCATTTTTATAGCATTTTTTGCCGTGAAAATGACAATGGTCCCAAAAATGTGTCAAAATTGTCCGAAGTGTCCGCCATAATGTCGCAGTCACGAAAAAAATCGCTGATCGCTGCCATTAGTAGTAAAAAAAAAATATTAATAAAAATGCCATAAAACTATCCCCTATTTTGTACACGCTATAAATTTTGCACAAACCAATCGATAAACGCTTATTGCGATTTTTTTTACCAAAAATATGTAGAAGAATACGTATCAGACTAAATTGAGAAAAAATAAATTATATCTTCTTTGGGGGAGATTTATTATAGCAAAAAGTAAAAAATATTGTTTTTTTTTCAAAATTGTCACTCTATTTTTGTTTATAGCGCAAAAAATAAAAACCGCAGAGGTGATCAAATACCACCAAAAGAAAGCTCTGTTTGTGGGAAAAAGGGACGCCAATTTTGTTTGGGAGCCACATCGCACGACCGCGCAATTGTCAGTTAAAGCGACGCAGTGCCGAATCGCAAAAACTGGCCAGGTCCTTTACCTGCATAAAGGTCCGGGTCTTAAGTGGTTAAAAATGCATCAAAACCGCACTGGAATGCATTAAAAACGTGCATGCAGAAAAGCATCTAGAACGCATCTGGACTGCGTTTCTATGGTGTGAACAGGCCCTGACAGTTCATTTATTTCAATTGGCCAGAATAAATTAATGTTCCTGCCAATGAAATGAATTAACGGCCAAATGCTTGAACGTGCCCAAGTGCATTTGCAAAATGTGACTTTAGGTACATTTATTTTTGGAACAAAATCTTTTAGGCCCCTTTCACACTGGGGTGGGGGCGGCATTGGCGGTAAAGTGCAGCTATTTTTAGCGGTACTTTACCATCAATTTTGCGGCGCTATTCGGCCGCTATCGGGGCAGTTTGACCCCCGCTAGCGGCCGAGAAAGGGTTAAAAACCACCGCAAAGTGTACATACCGCTCCTTCACCGCTCCAAAGATGCTGCTAGCAGGACTTTTTTTATCGTCCTGCTAGCGTACCGCTCCAGTGTGAAAGCCCCGGGAGAGACAGCAGCGGCTGTTTCAGGTCAGTTTGCAGGCGCTATTTTTAGCGTTATAGCGCCTGCAAACCGGCCGAGTGTGAAAGGGGTCTTATTGAACAATGTACAAATATAGGATCAAAATAAGTATACCGAGTACAACGTAACAAAGTGTGCTTAAAATACAGATCGTAGATTGGGGTGCAAAATGTCTCCAAAATAAATCACAAAGGAAAAGGTACATAAAATAAAAATGAACAATGCATTGCAATATAGGTAAGGCTAAAGCCCTATACACATATACACACGGTTTGTCTGCTGAAAACAGACTGATGGACCGTTTTCATCGGACAAACCGATCGTATGTGGGCCCCATCGGTGAAAAAAAATAGAACATGTTTTAAAATTTTCCTATGGATAAAAAACCGATAGAAAAAAATTATCGTCTGTGTGGAAGTCCATCGGTCAAAAATCCACGCATGCTCACAATCAAGTCGAAGCATGCTCGGAAGCATTGAACATTTTTCCCAGCACGTGGTAGTGTTTTACGTCACCGCGTTGGACACGGTCGGATTTTTGACTGATGGTGTGTAGGCAAGACTGATGAAAGTCAGCTTCATCGGATATCCGACGGAAAAATCCATCGATTGTACAGGGCTTTAGACACTGAAATGCTATTTGTGAAAAACCAGGGGCATCAGGCAGAACTCATGTTTTGGTAATTTGTAACCAACAATCCCAGATTTTATTGTATTTGTGCGGGCAAAGGAATTTCTTATACGGTAAGGTTTTATTTATTTCTATCATCCAGTCGGTAAACCAGGAAGATATAGGGCTCATGCATTGTCTGGCTAACACTTTTCTAGCAGAGAATAAAGTTTTGTGCAAGACGACCTTGGTACATTTGTCCAGGTCTAAATCACAGAATAATTCCAGCAGACACTGTTTCGGGGTGTAGGGTTAATGGAGAGAACCCATGGTGTCATGAAGCTTAGGAAGGTCACAATTTGTGTCCAATAACCCTGTATCATTGGACAGGACCAAATTAGATGGTAAAACGTACCCACATCTCGGGAGTGATAAGACTTTTTTTTTTTTTTTAATAACAAACATGTCATACTTCCCTCCACTTTGCAGTTTGTTTTGCACAGAGTGGCCCTGATCCTTGAATCCGGGGTCCCTCGGTGGCTCTCGCGGCTCCTCCCTGCATCGTATAACCCCCTAGGAGAAGCGCTCTCCTGGGGGGGTTATCTTACTTGCAAGCTCCCGAGCCCAGCATTCAGCATCCACCATAGATGGTAGTAGTGTGTGCTCTTTGGAACCTAGCCAGAGGAGAAGTGAAATATGTTCGGTGTAAGTGTAGCACCCTGGGGTTTATTCAGGGAGCTCCTCACAAAATTTACTTGCCAAGAGTAGTCGTCTTGGTTGATTGATAGGGATCTATTGACTTCTCCCTAAGCTTGGCCTTGTTGCACTTTTCTCTTCTACCACTAGGTGGCCGGCTACTTGGTGGTACTGGATACGAGAGGGCAACCCAAGGTCAGGTTAGGGGTTTGTGGGTGTCTCAGCCAATGGGCAGGGGTTTTCTTTAAGCCCTTGACCTGCTGGGAGAGCCTATATGTTCGGGTGAGGTCAGGTGATCTGTGTTCTGTGCCACCCTGACTGCCACCTGGGTGGATGCGTTTCATCTGCCCTGGGCTGCTAGGCCAGAGATTGGGCCTATCCCAGGGGCATCTGGTTGCCAGGCTGTGTGAGGGCCTATTCAGAAGTTATGTCCCGGACACATGATCGGATTTTCCGTCTGAAAAACCTTGGGTGGTTTTTCTGACAGAATTCCGCTCAAGCTTGGCTTGCATACACACGGTCACACAAAAGTTCTCTGAACTTCCGGCCGTCAAGAACACAGTGACGTACAACACTACAATGAGCAGAGAAAATTAAGTTCAATGAAGTTTCCAAGCATACGTCGGAATTTTGAGCGTCAGATTTTTTTCCTTTGGAAAAATAGGGAACCTGCTCTCAATCTTTTGCTGGCAGAAATTCCGACGGCAAAGTCTGATGGAGCAAACACACACGGTCGGAATTTCTGACGAAAAGCTCACATTGGACTTTTGCTGGCAGGAATTTCCGACCATGTGTATAGGGGAATAAGAGGGCAGCACAAGGTTGGCACTGCAGCTTGCAGCTCAAGCAAAAGTGACGGTTCTGTTGGCCGGAGAACCTGTCAGTGGTCGGAGGTAGAAGGGAAGCTGTTGCCACGAAGGGACCAATCATCTTTAACAGGGACCACAGTGAGTAACTGAAGCAAGTACCGGAATCATATTCTCACAGAACCGGCACTTCAGAGGCTGCTTGCGGGGGTGACGCTTGAGGGGATACCACCGCCCACCTTGGAGGAGCTCAAGGGATTCATAGTCAGTGAATCAGTGGGTCTAGTGAGAGACCAGGAGCTCAGTGTTGAAGAACTACAGGGAGTGCAGAATTATTAGGCAAATGAGTATTTTGACCACATCATCCTCTTTATGCATGTTGTCTTACTCCAAGCTGTATAGGCTCGAAAGCCTACTACCAATTAAGCATATTAGGTGATGTGCATCTCTGTAATGAGAAGGTGTGTGGTCTAATGACATCAACACCCTATATCAGGTGTGCATAATTATTAGTCAACTTCCTTTCCTTTGGCAAAATGGGTCAAAAGAAGGACTTGACAGGCTCAGAAAAGTCAAAAATAGTGAGATATCTTGCAGAGGGATGCAGCACTCTTAAAATTGCAAAGCTTCTGAAGCGTGATCATCAAACAATCAAGCGTTTCATTCAAAATAGTCAACAGGGTCGCAAGAAGCGTGTGGAAAAACCAAGGCGCAAAATAACTGCCCATGAACTGAGAAAAGTCAAGCGTGCAGCTGCCAAGATGCCACTTGCCACCAGTTTGGCCATATTTCAGAGCTGCAACATCACTGGAGTGCCCAAAAGCACAAGGTGTGCAATACTCAGAGACATGGCCAAGGTAAGAAAGGCTGAAAGACGACCACCACTGAACAAGACACACAAGCTGAAACGTCAAGACTGGGCCAAGAAATATCTCAAGACTGATTTTTCTAAGGTTTTATGGACTGATGAAATGAGATTGAGTCTTGATCAGCCAGATGGATGGGCCCGTGGCTGGATTGGTAAAGGGCAGAGAGCTCCAGTCCGACTCAGACGCCAGCAAGGTGGAGGTGGAGTACTGGTTTGGGCTGGTATCATCAAAGATGAGCTTGTGGGGCCTTTTCGGGTTGAGGATGGAGTCAAGCTCAACTCCCAGTCCTACTGCCAGTTTCTGGAAGACACCTTCTTCAAGCAGTGGTACAGGAAGAAGTCTGCATCCTTCAAGAAAAACATGATTTTCATGCAGGACAATGCTCCATCACACGCGTCCAAGTACTCCACAGCGTGGCTGGCAAGAAAGGGTATAAAAGAAGAAAAACTAATGACATTCCCTCCTTGTTCACCTCATCTGAACCCCATTGAGAACCTGTGGTCCATCATCAAATGTGAGATTTACAAGGAGGGAAAACAGTACACCTCTCTGAACAGTGTCTGGGAGGCTGTGGTTGCTGCTGCACGCAATGTTGATGGTGAACAGATCAAAACACTGACAGAATCCATAGATGGCAGGCTTTTGAGTGTCCTTGCAAAGAAAGGTGGCTATATTGGTCACTGATTTGTTTTTGTTTTGTTTTTGAATGTCAGAAATGTATATTTGTGAATGTTGAGATGTTATATTGGTTTCACTGGTAAAAATAAATAATTGAAATGGGTATATATTTTTTTTTTGTTAAGTTGCCTAATAATTATGCACAGTAATAGTCACCTGCACACACAGATATCCCCCTAAAATAGCTAAAACTAAAAACAAACTAAAAACTACTTCCAAAAATATTCAGCTTTGATATTAATGAGTTTTTTGGGTTCATTGAGAACATGGTTGTTGTTCAATAATAAAATTAATCCTCAAAAATACAACTTGCCTAATAATTCTGCACTCCCTGTACAAGGAGCAGTTGTAGTGGAGCAGAATGAACTGATACGTTTAATTTAAAGCGGAGGTTCACCCTCAAATTTAACTTCATACGAATCATGTCTGCAGCCTTAATTAATACATACCACTATCGTTGTCTTTTTCTCCGATCTGAACACTTACCTGTCTTCAGCCTCACTTCCGGGTCTTCTTCCCTGTGGGGAGTGGGCGTGTCGCTCCTTTTCCCCGACGAGGCGTAATTGGATGCTGTGCGCAAGGTCTCCTGGGAGTGACGTTACAACACTCACAGGAGACCAGCCTGGAATCCAGGAAGTGTTTGCTTGTGGGATTCAAATTGCCCACAAGCAAAATGGAAAAGGCCAGGACTCTTTTTTTTTAAAAGGTATCCTTTTTGGTGAAAACTGAGCAGACGGACGTAGGAGCGGCTAGCAGGTGAGTAGTACCTAGCTAGCTCTGTTACCAGGCTTTGGCCGTTTAAAAAAAAAGCAAAACCCACGGAACCTCTGCTTTAAAAGACTGTTACCATAGGAGACAGCAATCCTGCAGGTGAAGAATTGGCACCTTGCTGGGGCCTTTCCCTGTACTGCTGTCCTCCTATTGAAGTCTCGGAGTCTGCCAATTGAGTTTGCCACTGTCTGGGGGATGTCCTGCCCCTAATCCTCTTTCCCCCAAAATATAAAAAAAAGACTGTCAAAAGAAATAAAACCTCTTTTACATCCAAGAATTGTCTGGCACCCAATGACTTTCACCACCACTATGCCTCACAACCCACCACATATTGAAGGATGTCAGCTATCTTTGGCCTTGGAGGTCCTCATTAGACTGGAAGGGTAAGGCCTCGTACACACGACCGAACATGTCCGCTGAAACTGGTCCGCGGACCAGTTTCCGCGGACATGTCCGACCGTGTGTACGGCCTAGCAGACCGGTTTCCTGGCCTAGCGGACAGGTTTCCAGCAGACAAAAGTTTCCTAGCATGCTAAGAAACTTGTCCGCTGGAACCATGTCCGTCGGACATGTCCGATGGTTAGTACGACTCATCGGACATGTCCGCTGGTTATGACGTATAACCAGCGGCCCGAAATCCCGCTCATGCGTCGAATTGATTCGACACATGCGTGGAAGCATTGAACTTCCGTTTCAGAGAACATCGGTGTCTTCTACGTCACCGCGTTCTCTGTCTGCGGGGATTTTGGTCTGATGGTGTGTACACACATCAGACCAAAAGCTCCCAGCAGACATGTCCGATGAAAACGGTCCGCGGACCGTTTTCATCGGACATGTTCGGTTGTCTGTACAAGGCCTAAGAGATTCTGCTACATAATATATACATTTGGGATAACCTGAGAGTTTGGGTAATACAACCTTACATGCATCTAAGGTCTTACTCCGCTCCTCATCATCCATCGTCCCCACATCATTTCCCAATGGGGTTTAATCCCATATGCCAGTTTGGAAGAGGAATTTAAGTGCATTTTAACACCGTTTTTCTCCTGATAAGAGAAAAGGCCTGCAGAAGAGCTGAGCAAGCGCTCATTGTGCATAAGGTCTAAAAGTAAGTATTGCAGCAATTTTTATCATTTTGTCTTCAATGGACTATTGATTTTATTATTTTTTTTGGGTGGGGGGGTTGGGTTGCTTCAAATATTATATTTTTTTAGACTTGCACTACTAGCTGTATTTGCATGGCCGCACTTGTGCCCCCATGGAAAGTGGCTTTCTGTGGGGGCACCCAGTGAAGAGGAGGGGTCTGGAGCACCGGCGGAGTACCCAAGAAAAAGACAATCTGGGCTGCTCTGTGCAAAAGCATTGCACAGAGCAGGTAAGTGTAGGCATGTTTGTTATTTTAATAGAAACAAAAAAATAAAACTTTACAAGCATTTTAAGCTGCAAAGGGCAGCAGACAAGGGTGTTTGCATGCTGCAGTCACAATGCTTTGTGACTGTAGCAAAAATGATCCATCATGCCCACCAAACGCAACCCATTTATGCAAACAGGCATGTGCAATAAACACCCTGCAACCACGTGCAATTCACACAGTTGTGACACAATTGTCAGCAAAAATGGGGTTAAAACAGGCAGTGTGGAAGAGCGGTGGATTTAGATGCATGTCTAAATCTCGTGTTAAAGAGCAACACCTCTGGTAGGTCATGATTCCTACTCACTCTGCCCTCTCTTCCTGCCAGCATGTTCCCTGTCAGAACATATGCATATATCAGAGCCTAACCAACTCCTTCTGCTGCCCCTCCGCCTACCAGTCAGCTATAGGAGAAATGAGTGGAGAAATTATTTTTAGTCTCCAGTGGTTGATTTAGATTGTATTAATCGTCAAGAATCGTTATCACGATTTTTTTCCCCGTTGTGATCTTGACAAAGTATTTCCTAATCTTTTGTATGCAGAGAACTCTCTTAAGAACTCTCTTAAGTCTAAACATTGTAACAATTTGTCCTTTACATCAAAGAAATAGACTTCTGTGTGTAAATTAGGAAAGTTTAACCACTGAAACACTAAACCTGTTTCTGAAATTTGTTGTTTTCAAGTTAAAATCATTTTTTTTTGTTGCTTGAAAATTACTTAGAACCCCCGAACATTATATATATATATATATATATATATATATATATATATATATATATATTAGAGACCCTAGAGAATAAAATGGTGGTTGTTGCAATATTTTATGTCACACTGTATGTGTGCAGCTGTCTTTCAAATGCAATTTTTGGGGAAAAAATTACTTTAATGAATAAAAAATAAAAAAAAATAACCAGTGTAGCATTACCCCCGGAGGAGCTGCTGGATTTTTGGGCGGCACATTACCTCATGACTCCTCCGAATTACTAGGGGTGAATGATGCGTATTGCATATAATAGAAGTAAAGGAATTTCCACGACAGGTGCTCTTTGCTGTGCTCTTTATTACCCAGCCGGGTAAAAACAGTAAACTTGTGGTGAGGAAAGTAAAGTTGAAGAAGAAAGGAGAACAGCAGATTCAGGCGTGATGATAGGGACACAGTCCTGCTCCCAAGCGTAAACCTTTTTCTGCGCCACTCCTGCCGGAGTGGGTTTAGTGTACCCGGACAGACCTCTCTCACTGACCTGGCAGCCGGAGTATCACTCGGACAATTGTAGGATAAAGTCTCTGCCACAGACCCTCCTTGGTGAACTTGAACTTGAGAAAATAGTCTCTGCCACAGACCTCCCTCGGTGAGCCTCAGAAAGACACCTCTGCCACAGACCCTCTCTGGATTGAATTCTTGTAGATATCCCTCCTTGGATAAGTTATGTCTGGATCTCCTTCAACTTGTCGCCCAGGTGCCGACTGACAGGTGATCAATCCCTCAGTGTGCGGCTACCTTGATCCCTGGTGGTTTGTCCAGGCCCTTTTGGACTGCCAGCCTCTCAATGGACCGAACAGCAGTAAAGCTTGGGATCTTCAGAAGTGGGAACTCAGTCACTTACTGGGTCCCCGTCGTTGTTCAGATACTCCGGGCCAGCATGGTCCCGGAACCAGGAACACCACGTGGCACGCATGCCCCGGGCCAGGTAGGCCAAATCGCCAGGGCGCCGTGATGTGGTCACCCTAAAGGTGGGTGCCACACTGGACGAAGAAGACCCAGAACCAATGGCGTCTGCCTCATAAATACCCCTCCCCAGCATGCACAACAAGGACAAACCCTCCTGATTGGCTGCTGGAAAAGAGCACCCAAACCTTGACACCACTGCTGCCACCTGCAGCACCGGGGCTGGAAGAACACCCAAGTACAACAGAATAAGCCTACATCACAGCCAAGCTGAGACAGGGACCCTGTTTTGCACATAACAATCTGGATCAGAGTTTAACTACACTCTGATCTACCCTTAAATTTAACTAGCACCGGTACCATAAAGTACACAGGCGCTACACCAGTAAAGTTAGCCCAATTTTTTTTTTTGTATAATGTGAAAGATTTTACCCCGTGAGAATCGCAAGGGAAACGTAAAATCTGCTCTAGATTGTATCTTCTTTTGGCTCAAATCACACATTCTACATTTGCTAGTGTTGTCCAAAGCAGGCACGATGACTTGGTACTGGCAGCAGTCTTCTGTGATTATAATAAACTAACATCCAATGACGTTCATTAGTTATTCCGATAAACATCACATCTAAAAATAAATTGCAGACATAGGTAAGTAGCTATTATGATGAATTATTTAATACTAAATCTTGTTGTTTGGTAATATTTACCTTTGAACGTCGCTTTTATAGACAGGGCATAGAAGAGAAGCCAGACAGAGATTATTGTGTATTACTACATAGGGTGCAGACAAGAATCTCGGGAAATACAAGGCTACTTTAGACCTCTCCAATTTGGTATAGAACAACGTCGCTGTTGCAGACTGAAATATCACATTGTGGAACTGTGAGAACATTTTCTCATCTTCTGCAATTAATTCCCTTCCAGTTCTTTCTCAGCTGTAGCCCAATCAGTGCCATTGTTTTTGTTGGCAGGATAATGCTATTTGGGTAGGGCTCATCCATCTGCAGGTTACTTGTTTGCTGAAATTAAACACCACAAATGGTTTCAATTATGAGCCATTCTGCTCCAAGAAAGTTACTGCAGTTAGTTCAGGCAAGAGTAATTCATAATATACCACACAGACAATAAATACTGCTACTAAAACATATACAGAAACACAGCGCATTGAGAGCACTGTACACTTAGCTAGGGAGGATTTTCCTAAGACAAACGCTGTATTACCCTTTCCAGGCTAAAGCAGGATGTACACGGCCCAGAAATCAGTCAGATCAGCAGGAATTGGATGAATTTCAGTCCATGTGTACCACTGTCTGCTCAACAGAAGCCAGTCATTAGACCGACTTCCAGGGCTGGACTGGGACAAATATTTAGCCCTGGACTTCATCCAGACCGGCCCACTTTAATTCAATAAAATGCTGCCCCCACCCCCAAAAAATCACGCCCACCAAAAGGCCCCTACATTCATTATTGTATATCCTGAGAGCGTGAGAGAGAGGGGAATGATAGAGAGGGAGGGTTGAGGGAAAGGGGGTGAGAGGGGGTGGGTGAGAGAGGGGGTGGGTGAGAGAGGGGGGTGAATGTAAGAAAAAGAGAGTGAGTGTAAAAGAGAGGGGGTGAGTGTAGGACCCCTTTCACACTGAGGCGTTTTTCAGGCGCTTTTGGGCTAAAAATAGCACCTGTAAAGCGCCTGAAAAACGCCTCCGCTGTAGTCCCAGTGTGAAAGCCCGAGTGCTTTCACACTGGGGCGCTGCCAGGGCATTAGAAAAAAGTCCTCCAAGCAGCATCTTTGGGGGCGGTGGAGGAGCGGTGTACAAACTGCTCCTGCTCATTGAAATAAATGGCCACCGCTGCTGAAGCGCCTGCCAAGCATTTTGGCAGCAGCGCTACACGGCCGTATTCAGCCTTGAATTTGGCTGCTAGCGGGGGTTAAAAGTGCCTGCTAGATGCCGAATAGAGCAGCTAAAATGACAGTAAAGTGCTGCTAAAACTAGCAGTGTTTTACCGTCAATGCCCGCCCCAGTGTAAAAGTAGCCTAAGAGTCAGGGAGTGAATGAGACAGAGGGAGCTCAGAGACAGGGGGGGGGGCTGAGAGACAGAGGGGGGGAGCTGAGAGACAGATGGGGGAGCTGAGAGACAGAGGGGGGGTCTGAGAGACATAGGGGGTCTGAGAGATAGAGGGGGCTAAGAGACAGAGGAGGGGGCTAAAAGAGGGGGGGACTGAGAAATATGGGGACTGAGAGACAGAGGGGGGGACTGAGAGACAGAGGGGGGCTGTGAGACGGGGGCTGAGAGACGGGGGGTCTGAGAGAGTCTCCGTTTAAAAAAATATATATTTTTTTTTTGAAGGGCCCACTAAGCCATCGGGCCAACCGGGAAAGTCCCTGTAGTCCCTATGGCCAGTCCCTCCCTGCCGACTTCTGTCAAAATGTCCTGCTGGAAAACCAGCATTCGATGAACCAGCCAATAGCTGCATTGCTAATCCGTGTATTTTGCGGGGGTGGGGGGAGGTTTGGGAATCTGTCAGGTTTTTTCCTTCAACCCGCTGGTTAAACTAAAAAAAAATGTAATGCTTTTTTTTATTATTATTTTTTTTTAGCAGAAAGCGTTTTATTCAAGATTTGCCAATAACATTATTGCTCACGAAAGTATTGGTAGTAGTGTACAGTGTACCAAGTAAGATGGTACATTGTCATATACAACATTCATAGGAAAAGGAAAAAAACAATCTCATCTATTCAACAAAAGTGTATACCATAAGACTCCTTTCACACTGGGGTTTATTTCTGGTGCTTTAGTGTGAAAGCACTCGGGCTTTCACATTGGGATTGCAGATGCAGCTTCTTACAGGCGCTTTTTTTAACGCTAAAGCGCCTGAAAAACACCCCGGTGTGAAAGGGGTCTATCTCCTGACTTTCTGGTTAGAAAAATTGCGGCTCCCCCAGTCTAGTCTAAGGGGCAGATCCACAGAGAGAGTATGGCGGCGTATCTACTGATACGCCGACGTACTTTCAAATTTCCCGCGTCGTATCGTTGTTTTGAATCCTCAAAACAACATACAACGGCATCTGGGTTAGATCCGACAGGCGTACGTCTTCGTACGCCTTCGGATCTAAGATGCAATTCTTCGGCGTCCGCTGGGTGGCGTTCCTGACGTTTTCCGCGTTGAGTATGCAAATTAGCTATTTCCGACGATCCGCGAATGTACGAGAGGCCGTCGCATTCTTTTACGTCGTCTCTAGTCGGCTTTTTCCGGCGTATAGTTAAAGCTGCTGTTTTGTGGCGTATAGTTAGACCTGCTATGTTAAGTATAAAAAGGAAAAAAGTGCGCTTACTAATGCAAACAAATCGTGAACAAGCTGCTAACTCAAAAATGTTATACTAACATAAAATCTGATACAAAAAAATGGAGTAGCGCTGAATAAAATGAAATGGAGGCCTTCAAAGGACAGAAGGCTGTGTGAAACACAATGTCTATCAAGGTAGTGTAATATACATGAGTGAAAACAATTAATAATAGTCCATGTGAAAATCAAATTCGGAGCGTGACACCCCAATGTGAATCAGGTTAAGTGAAGTCTGGCTCCAATAAAGAAATGCGACTTGCTGACCCTTACCACAAAGAAAGATCCTAACGGACCAAGTCAAGCTGGATTCGCTGGGTATGCTGGAGAGGATCCTCTCTGTATATACAATCCCTCCAGGGGTCACCAATCGATCAGTGAAGCGACCAAATAAAAAGGAAAAAACTCTTATAGTGTAAATCCGTGTATGATGATCATAAACGTGTATCCCCAGTGACTGGTAACAGACAGTGTGAACATAAACAAACCACCACCAGTACACACACTGACCCTTACCAGAGCCACTGATCCATCAGGATCAATCAGAGCATAGGGGATAAACACAGTAGGCAGCGATGGAACGTCTCAGCCAATGATGGAACAGGAGATGCAGCAGGTACGATATGTGAGAGGAGGAAGAAAAAACTCACATAGCGTAATAACGTAGGAATATTTAATAAAAAAAGTAGTAACACTTACAATTGGATAAAGAAATAACAGCAGGGTATGAGAAAAAGCCGGCCGGCGTGTCAAAACGGATCCTCAGATTGCGGTAAGTATGGCCGTCGTTCCCGCGTTTAATTTGAATTATTTTTTCGTTTGCGTAAGTCGTCCGTGAATCGTGGGATGGACGTAATTTACGTCCAAGTCAAAACGCGCAATGCACGGCGGGAAATTTATGGACAGTGCATGCGCAGTTCGTTCGGCGCGGGGACGCGCTTCATTTAAATGAAACACGCCCCCCTACTTGCCGATTTGAATTAGGCGCCGTTACGCCGCGAGAGATACACTACGCCGCCTTAACTTACGGCGCGAATTCTTTGTGGATTCAAAGCTGCCAAAAGTAAGTTACAGCGGCGTAGCGTATCTCACATACGCTGCGCCCAATTAAATGTATGGGGATCTGCCCCTATGTTGTTAACATGTGTGAGATGGCCTCAGCCTTACATCACTCCACACGCCACGCTCTCTGATATGTTTCTCACTACCCACACTAAACCCTGGTGGGCTTGTGGAGTGGTGTAATGGCCCGTACACACGATCCAAAAATTGGACGAAAAATACCGCTTTGGATGCCATTGTACGATAATCAGATCATTAGTACGGAGCTTTCGAGAGCGGATCACGACAGTTCATCCAATATTATCCAATGGGGCAAGCACGAAAAAAATTTCTCGGATGATACCAGATCGTATGATTTTCGTTTAATTAGTATGGTTGTCGTGTGAAAATACAACCGAAATACACTTGCGATTTTTTAATCTGTCATATGTGAATTTTCGTAACTTTAGTAAACTCTCCAGTTTTGATATGTGACTAGCATGCAACAAAAAACGAACGATCTGTCGTCCTACTTTCGGATCGTGTGTACAGGCCATTAGGCTTAGGCTATCTAACACATGTTAAGAACATAACATGGACTGGGAGAGTGGTGATTTTTCCAAGAATACTACACACTACTGGATGGTGATATTTCATGCCAGCGCCCCATTTCTGCGGGACAATATATATATATATATATTTGTTTGTTTTATTTCTGCAAGTACAGAAAAACTCCCTTTGATTCTGGTAAGGGAGTCATCCCTGTATCCTGCCAGGTTCAAGGCTTAAACACTATCTGCAAAGACCAAGACCAAATCTTGGTTTCCTCCAAATATAAAACACATGCTGGTAAGTTAACTGGCTCCAAAAAAGATGTCTCTAGTTGGATATTCTCCTGAGCACAACCAAGATGGTTGCCTCGCCTCACATCTGTCCCAACACCAATTTGGTAAGAGCTTTAAGTCTCCAGGAAGACAAGCACAATATCAATTAATTCTTTATTTTATTCACTTATACAGTATCTCACAAAAGTGAGTACACCCCTCTTATTTTTGTAAATATTTTTATCTTTTTATATGACAACACTGAAGAAATAACACTTTGCTACAGCTTGCATAACATTGTAAATTTGCTGTCCCCTCAAAATAACTCAACACACATTAACATCTAAACCGCTGGCAACAAAGGTGAGTACACCCCTAAGTGAAAATTTCCAAATTGGGCCCAATTATCCATTTTCCCTCCCCGGTGTCATGTGACTCGTTAGTGCTACAATGTCTCAGGTGGGAATGAAAAGCAGGTGTGTTAACTTTAGTGTTATCGCTCTCACTCTATCATACTGGTCACTAGAAGTTCAACATGGCAAAGAACTCTGAGGATCTGAAAAAAGAATTGCTGCTCTACATAAAGATGGCATAGGCTATAAGAAGATTGCCAAGGCCCTGAAACTGAGCTGCAGCACAGTGGCCAAGACCACACAGCGGTTTAACAGGACAGGATGCACTCAGAACAGACCTCGCCATGGTCGACCAAGAAGTTAAGTGCACGTGCTCAGCGTTATATCCAGAGGTTGTCTTTGGTAAATAGACGTATGAGTGCTGCCAGCATTGCTGCAGAGTTTGAAGGGGTGGGGGTCATATTGTCAGTGCTCAGACCATCATCAAATTGGTCTGCATGGCTGTTATCCCAGAAGGAAGCCTCTACTAAAGATGATGCACAAGAAAGCCTGCAAACAGTTTGCTAAAGACAAGCAGACTAAGGACATAGATTTCTGGATCCATGTCATATGGTCTGATGAGACCAAGATAAACTTATTTGGTTTAGATGGTGTCAAGTGTGTGTGGCGGAAAAACAGGTGAGGAGCACAAAGACAAGTGTGTCTTGCCTACAGTCAAGCATGGTGGTGGGAGTGTCATTATCTGGGGCGGCTGGTGTTGTCAGGACTGGGGAGCTACAGTTCATCGAGGGAACCATGAATGCCAACATCTACTGTGACATACTGAAGCAGAGCATGATCCCCCCCTTCGAAGACTGGGCCGCAGGGCAGTATTCCCACATGATAATGACCCCAAACACACCTCCAATACGACCACTGCCTTGCTAGAGAAGTTGAGGGTAAAGGTGATGGACTGGCCAAGCATGTCTCAAGACCAAAACCCTATTGAGCATCTGTTGGGCATCCTCAAATGGAAGGTGAAGGAGCACAATGTCTCAAACATCCACCTGCACCGTGATGTCGTCATGGAGGAGTGGAAGAGAACTCCAGTGGAATTCTGTGAAGCTCCGGTGAACTCCATGGCCACACAAAATATTGATACTTTGGGCACAATTTCGAAATTTTCACTTAGGGGTGCACTCACTTTTGTTGCCAGTGGTTTAGACATTAATGGCTGTGTGTTGAGTTATTTTGAGGGGACAGCAAATTTACACTGTTATACAAGCTGTACACTCACTAATTTACTCTACTACTGTAGCAAAGTGTCATATCCTCAGTGTTGTCACATGAAAAGATATAATAAAATATTTAAAAAAATGTGAGGGGTGTACTCACCTTTACTGAGATACTGTATGCAAAGAACAGTAACCCATAGCAACAAATAGGATGTCAACTGTTTAGGTCTGTTAAAGCTGATCTCCAGGTTTTTTGTCACTCTAAAAAGTTTGCTTGGACCAAACTGGTCCAAACAAACTATTTCCTTCACTAAGTGTTTAAATGCTGTATTGGCTCTAAGTGCTGTATGAACTGCATGTAGCTTCAGCTACATACAGTACACAGTCCTGGGTTTCGGCTAACACTTCCGGTCTCACACCTGGAACAAAACTGCAATGGGTTGAGTGGTGCTCGGCCATTCATAGGCAGCTTTGTATTTTGTAAATAAATACAAAGCTTTCTCTGAGTGGCCAAGTCAGAAAATGTGATGTCATCAGCCCGCCTCTTCACCTTTAAACAGCTTTAAGATTGTTTTCTTGTTGACAAAATCATTATCTGTGTGCGTCTGGGAATGGGGGTAGTCAGTTTTAGGCTCCATGCACTCTGGGCTTAAAAAATAAAACCTCCAGTTCCCCTAGCAGAAATAAATGCTCATATAGAGGGTTTTGTACAGAGTTTAGGAGAGCTTAGCATTTTTTCTGCCAGATGCAAAATGCAAACCAGAAACATTTTTCTTCCTGCCTCTAAACCCTGAGTAAAACATATGCCTGTAATCGTTCTAATGTTCATGGACACATAGGATAACATTGAGTTGCCTCTACAGGCAAAACGCAAAACTCCCGTAGAAGCAGCGATTTTTAAGCCAGTGTGCATGGATCCTTAAGCTGTTGTTTGTGCATGGATCCTTAGGCTAGTTGTAAACCTTCATGTTTTTTTAACCTTAATGCAACAGCTCCCCTGTTTTACTTACCTAAGCGCCAAATTTTTGTGGGCCTGTCCTTCTCTCCATGGAGTCCCGGCTTTGATTGGATAGATTGATAGCGGCACAGCCATTGGCTCACGCTGCTGTCAATCAAATCCAATGATGCGGTGGCGGGGCCGAGTCATACACTCGCCATCTATGGACGCCAAGTGTATGACTCAGGAGCGTGCCTGTAAGGTAACACCCTCGGGAGAACGCTTCTCCTAGGGGGTTATCTAATGCGGGGAGGAGCCGCGAGAGCTGCGGAGGCCCCCCAGAAGTGGAGGAAGTGGAGGATCGGGGCCACTCTGTGCAAAACGAGCTGCACAGTGGAGGTAAGTATGACATGTTTGTTATTTTCTATTTTTTTTAAACTAAGCTTTAGTATCACTTTAAGCCCCCATTCACATCTAGGCTTTTTAACGCCTGTAGTGCTACGCCGCTGCTGCCAGAGGGATGAAAACACATGTCCCTCTATGGAGATGGTTCACATCTCCACGCCGAACGCCGGACGCCTGCCGCCTGAAAAAAGGTCCCGGACCTTTTTTTCAGGCGGCCTTCGGCGTTCGGCTAGGAGATGGGAACCATCTCCATAGAGGGGGTCAATCTGGGGCACATCTAGGCGGACAATACCGGCGTTTTGTCGCCGCAAATCGCGGTACAAAACGCCGCTATTTGTACCGCGATTTGCGGCGACAAAACGCCGCGAATTTGTCTGCCTAGGTGTGAATGGAGCCTAAGGAATTATTTAGTGATGGTGTCAGATAAATATATTTGTTATTGTACTTTAAAGTTAGAGTTTAAATGTTCTTCATGTTTCTTCCCAGTAATAACATTTCTTCCAGTGTAGAACAGCCTCCAATATTGCATGATAAAACAGTTTATCAGTCAAAACAGTGTCTTGCCGGATGAAGTGGTGACAGTGCTTCAGTGAGTGAATGCTGAACATTGTCTTCTCTGTCAGTAGACACAGTAACCAAGACATCAACCAAACCCTTTCAGTGATTTGTCTACTATCTCCTATTGGATCTGAACTGGGGTGGAGTGTTGTTCATTCATAAAATTATATTAAACTTTTTTGGACTACCTACTTTTTTTTTTCATCATTTGTTGCATCTCTGTGCTGCTAATTACTATCTTAATTACTCCTCTTTGCAGTCATTTCTTGTCTATATTCACCCTAGTGATGGCTGCATGGCATTTCTCCCGTTTGCTGACAGTGGACTATGCCTGTGTATGTATATTGAAATATAATGTTATGTAACGTATATTGAAACAGCCACTTAATCTCCATCAGAAGCTCAGGTGACAACCCTGCCACAGAAAAAGCCTTAAAGGGGTTGTAAAGGTTCCTCTTTTATTTTCTAAATAGGTTCCTTTAAGCTAGTGCATTGTTGATTCACTTACCTTTTCGTTCGATCTCCCTTCTAAATGTTTTTTTACTTTGTCCGAATTTCTCACTTCCTGTTTCTCCTCAGTAAGCTTGCCCCCATCATCCATGTGGGTTAGTCAGCCAGAACAGCTTACTGAGGAGCAACAGTAAGTGAGAAATTCAGACAAAGAAAAAAAACATTTAGAAGGGAAATCAAAGGAAAAGGTAAGTGAACCAACAATGCACTAGCTTAACCGCTTGAGGACCACCGCACAACGACATACATAGACAAAATGGCATGGCTGGGCACAAGGGCGTACATGTACGTCCCCTTTAAGATCCCAGCCGTGGGTTGCGAGCGCGCCGCCGGTGGCACGCTCGCGACCTGGTCCTCTTCTCCGTGACCGTCCCCGCGGGAACAGCGGACCTGATCGCCACCGGTGTCCCACGATCGGGTCACAGAGAGGAAGAACGGAGAGAGGTAAGTGTAAACAAACCTCTCCCCGTGCTTTCTAGTCACTGATCGTCTGTTCCCTGTCATAGGGAACGACGATCAGTGACGTCACACGCCCAGCCACGCCTCTCCACAGTAAGAACACTCCCTTACGGCACACTTAACCCCTACAGCACCCCCTCCTGGTTAACCCCTTCACTGCCAGTTTAATTTTTACAGTAACCAGTGCATTTTTATAGCACTGTTCGCTGTAAAAATGACAATGGTCGCCATAATGTCGCAGTCACGATAAAAATCGCTGATCGCCGCCATTACTAGAAAAAGAAATTATTAATAAAAATGCAACAAAACTATCTCCTATTTGGTAGACGCTATAAATTTTGCACAAAACAATCAATAAATGCTTATTGCGATTTTTTTATCAAAAATATGTAGAAGAATACGTATCAGCCTAAACTGAGAGAAAAAAAGAATTATATATTTTTTGGGGATATTTATTATAGCAAAAAGTAAAAAATATTGAATTTTGTCGAAATTGACGCTCTATTTTTGTTTATAGCGCAAAAAATAAAAACCGCAGAGGTGATCAAATACCACCAAAAGAAAGCTCTATTTGTGGGGAAAAAAGGACGCCAATTTTGTTTGGGAGCCACATGGCACGACCGCGCAATTGTCAGTTAACCCTCCTAGCGGTATTCCCGAGTCTGACTCGGGGTGAGATTTTCTTACCAAAAGCGGTAACCCTGAGTCAGACTCGGGCTTGCCTCGCTGCAGCAGCAGACAAAGTTACTTACCTTGTCCCTGGATCCAGCGATGCCGCCGCGCTGTGTGAGCGAGCGGGACCTCGCTCGATTCACACAGTGTCCTCCTGTGCCGCCGATCTCCGTTCCCTGCGACGTTACGACGCACGGGAGCGGAGAACGCCGCCAAATTCAAAAACGTAAACAAACACAATACATACAGTATACTGTAATCTTATAGATTACAGTACTGTATGTAAAAAATACACACCCCCCTTGTCCCTAGTGGTCTGCCCAGTGCCCTACATGTACTTTTATATAATAAAAACTGTTCTTTCTGCCTGCAAACTGTAGATTGTCCATAGCAACCAAAAGTGTCCCTTTATGTCAAAAATGGTTTTAGATCAGCTAGAAAACAGTGATAATAAATTATAATCACTTGCAGAATTGTGCGATAGCGATTTGTGGGGAAATTCGTCATAAAAAAATAAAAATAATGACAGCAACAATTCTGTAACTGAGCAAATTTCAGTGATTTTGAGTTGGATACATTATTGGATAATTTTTATTAGAATTATATTATTATTTGTTATAATTATTTATAATTATTTATTATATTATAATTTATAATTTTGTTTTTAAAAAACTGTCATACCCGGGATGCCTATTAGATTCTTGTTTGGTCAGATTTAAGTGAGTTATTCCTAAAAATCACAGGCCTACAGTATAAAACACCAAATTTCCTTGCAAATAATGGTACCGCTTTCAGCATCTTTTTTCTGAAAGAATCATACCGCCAGGGAGGTTAAAGCAACGCAGTGCCGAATCGCATAAAGGGGCCAGGTCCTTTACCTGCATAATGGTTCGGGGGCTTAAGTGGTTAAAGAAACCTATTTAAAAAATAACCTTTACAACCCTTTTAACAAGAACCACTTAGCAGGATTATCAGGCATACCTCCCAGCTTTCTGAGGGACACCTTTTAGCACACAGTACATAGACAAAGGACACATCTCCGCCATGGCCATTGTTACACAGACCACAAAGGTCTAATATGCAAAAAGTGCTTTTCTGACCTCTTATTTTCTCTTAATATTGGTTTCCAAAATAACAAATGTAGCAATATAGAGGTTGGATTAAAAGTTTAGTGCAGCATAATACTTATTTTGGCAGTACAATGGTACATTTTGTACTAAGATATACACATCAGATCAAAAAGATGGACAATTGAGGCTGTATGAGGGACGATGGGATTTGGTTTCAAAAGAGGGACAGTCCCTCCAAATGAGGAACAGTTGGGAGCCATGCATCAGATATTGTTATAATGAAAGCTGCAAGTCTAAAAATTGTAATTAATTAACATGTTAAAGCTTGCAGGAGATTTTAGTGACTGGGTTTACACAAGTCTTTCAGGTGTAAATAGTATCTATACTGGAAACATAATAATTAGTTATGTAGTCCTCTGAAGTCATTTGAATTATTGTTCGCTGTCTGATGAGCCAAGAAGCAAGAACTCAGCTGTAAATTGTTCATGATAATTACTTAAAAACTGTAACTGTGAGAAAAATAATCATCAGAGACTATTCACAAAGATGTAATCTGTAAAAGTATCAGACTAGTTTTACATATAACTTATGGTAAATATATTTTCTGAGATTCAGTTGTACAAGAGCAAAGAACACAGCAGTTACAAGAGCAGTTTACTGGGGCAAAACCTCATAGGTCATTTTTATGTAGCCTCCTCCATGAAAATGATTTGTTCTGTCTCAGACAAATGTAGTAGCTGTAGGCATATGCTGTAGTCAAGTGTTTTTTTGCGAATGACAGCACTGCTCCCCAGTTGCTGCCATTAACACATCACAAGCCACTAGCTACTACTGTAGTCATCTTCCCAGAACCAGCTGGCGGCTGCTGAAGGTTTGCAGGCTGAAGCCTCGTACACACGACCGAGGAACTCGACGGGCGAAACACATAATTTTCCTTGTCGAGTTCCTTGTTAGGCTGTCGAAGAACTCGACAAGGCAAGTTTCTCCATTCCCGTCGAGGAAAAAGAAGACATGCTCTCTTTTTGGCTCGACGGGATCCTCGACAGTCAATTAAAACTGATTTTAATATATTTTATTTGCTTATTGAATTGTTTTAAGAAATTGTTTAATAAAAATAACAATTGATTTATACCTATAAATAAAGGCCACGGCCATTTCATACCACAGGTTAATCTGGTAGTATTATTTATTTATTTATTATTCATAGAATTATATGAATGTTAAGCTTTGAAAAATGTTATGACTACTGTCCCATGATCCTGGTCTCTCTTGACAACTCTTGACAACAGGATGTCTTCTTGCAGGGGATACCTGTCACTTCAGGTCTGAATACTTCTTGTGGTTCTAATGCCTCGTACACACGACCGTTTTTCTCGGCAGGAAAAAAACTAAAAAAAATTCCCGACGGGATTCCTCTCGAGCTTGCCTTGCATACACACGTGCAGGCCAAATACTGCACGTAAAAAATCAAAGGAAAGTACTGAAGGCTCCTCCATAGTAGTCAGGGTGTGTAAACCAGATGCAAATAGCATGTGTCACACTGACCCGATAGAAGCCCCGTTACCAAAGTGGTATTGTGATGGAAGTTACTAAAATGAATATTTTTGTGTTATGATTACTTTTCTCCTGAGCTACTCAAATGTTGCCTTTTTTTCATTATATCGATTATTTGTTTTATTTCCTTTATTTCTTGATCGATATAATATATAATACATATGTATGTGAGTGTATTAGAAAATGACTTTCCTTAAGAGACATTATAGAGTTAACCAACCCTTCAGGAAGTGATTAAGTGAAGACAGCTGGCCCCTTATACTGCACTCCTAAACTCCCTCCTTCCGGCCCACCCCATCGACTGAAAAGGAAACCCCTGTAAGATTGAGAATGGAACCCTGTGTCTGGACATTCCAAAAGGAACTTTCATGCCTGTAATGACACGTGGACTGTTTGTGCTAATTAAAGACTTTAAAACGTGTGCAGTATTCCAAGAACAGACGTCACAGGGGCGTGTAATAAGAAACCACCCTTATATGAACTGACCTATCAAATGTGTTCATGTGAATGATGTCATGTTGTTTATAAAAGACCAATAAAAAGTCCAGCCCCCTCTCTATGCTGAACATTGGGAAAGGTGAAGGATGTAGACCAGGCATGTCCAAAGTCCGGCCCGGGGGCCAATTGCGGCCCCCGTTCCAGTTTAATGTGGCCCCCCTGGTAATTTTGATATATACTGTATTTATCGGCGCTGCCTCGGAGGGGACAGGGGGAACGAGTGCTGTCAAATTACATACAGGAGAATCTCCTGTTTACTCAGCGACATCTGTAATAGGAAGTCCCGTCTCCTGGCCTGCCATTGGACGACTCCTCTGTCTATCATAATAGGCGGGAGAAATTGTATTAAAGAGGCTGCTGTGTAAATTCTCCTGTATGTAATCTGTTGGTGCTCATAAAAGCCCCCCCCCCTCCGGGGATACAGATGGACATCTATCAGGCTGCATTCATGGCAATGGAGAGGCTGCAGATGGGCACTGATTAGGCTGCATTGATATTTTGCTTCACAGTTTTTTATTTACATTTTTTTCCCCTGAAACTTCCCTCCTAAAGTGAAGGTGTGTGTTATACGCCGATAAATACGGTATATCCAAATGACACGCCCAAGCTCATCTCTTCACCACACAGTCACAAAGGCAAGAGAATTCATGTTGGCTGGTGTATTAGTTGCTCGAACAAACACACTTAGACCAAATTTTAATGGTTCAAAGAATGTCAGGCAAATTGGTCGGCCCTTACGCATGTTCACTTAATCAAATCTGGCCCTCTTTGAAAAAAGTTTGGACACCCCTGATGTAGACTGTTTCTCTCTCTGGTCTGCGTGTTTCACTATTATGATTTGGGTTAAACGGCAGAATGGGGTTCGCCCTGAAATTGTGTCAGGGGTCTCAATCCTTATCAGTATGCTAGTAAGGCAAAAAACTAAGAGGGATTCACCCCCCCCTCTTTCCATATACCGCACGTCCAAAGGGCGGTGATGTACACCACGTACAACGGGATTATAAAGGGGAAGTTCCATTCAAACGGCGTCACCCTTTGGGCTGCTTTTGCTGATCCTCGTGTTACTAAATGTTTGGTGAGAGACGATTCACGCTTTTCAGCCTCATGCTTTTCAGTCCGTTACAGCGTGACAAATGTGCTATCTCCATTACAAACGCTAGTTTCTCAAAGTCGTAACAAAATCTTATCTTGTTCATTCAAGTCGGATGGAAGTAGGACCGATGTCGCCGGGCAAAGTAGGAGGACAGTCGTATAACAGTTGTACCAGTGTGAAACCAGCCTAAGCCCAGTGGTTGGTAAACCGCGTCTACGAGGAGGTCCCGGACAGGGCTTATTGAATGCTGTCCTGGAGTTATGACGTTTTACAAGCGTTGGATGTTATGAAGTGCTGCCAGCTGTTTTTCTCTCAATTTAGAGACCCTGTTGCCAGATCATTCATTTCAACCAACTCCATCCATAAGATTATATGGGTGGATAGATTTAATGTATTTTGTCCATGTTATTTACCTGTAAAAGTCTCCCTTGCGTATAAACAAATCTAAAAGTCCTGAGACTGCTCCTGGGTGCTGCCATCTTGGATGTTATTTCAGCAGCTATAGCAGATTCAGAGCTGACATTTTAATGACACTATACAGTATTCCTCTGCAAAGGAAGGGGCAGAGGAGCTGTGCCAGCACAGAAGGTAGTCAGACACTCCAGAAGGGGGGAAGTCCATGACATACAAGAGGGCTGTGCTAAGGAATTTACACTTGCTGGAGTAGTCAATTTTTCTAGCAAGTTCAAATACACATTGCAAGTCAATAAAAAATATTTATGGAAAGAAAAGACACTGCAAAATAAACATGATTTTTCTGTCACTTTATTTGCAATTTATTAAGTTACGTAAAGGGTCTTGTTAATGTGTAAGTTCATTCAAACAGTTTTTTCTAGTTTTGCAAAGAGTGTGGAGTTATTAATATTTTATTACTCCCTGTGTCCCTATTGTGGAGCTTTTCTTTTGCTTTCTGGCATAACAGATAGTGGTTTAAAAAATTGCAAAGTTAGCAGAAATCCCATTTTTTCCAGCTGTTACTTGAACAGATTTCCCTATTTAAAAATGTGCCCCCCCCCCCCCCCCTTACTAACAAGACTCCTACTACGGTCTCAGTACAGTGACTTCAAAAAACAAAATAAAAGAGCCCCTAATGCCGCATACACACGGTCGGAATTTCTGACAAGAAAAGTTCGATGTGAGCTTTTGGTCGGAAATTCCGACCGTATGTAGGCCCCATGTGACTTTTTCTGTCAGAATTTCCGACAGCAAAAATTTGAGAGTTGGTTCTCAAATTTTCCGACGGGAAAAGTTCTTGTTGGAAATTCCGATCGCCTGTTGAGTTTAGGAGCTTTGGCAAAAATATATTTTAATTATTTAATTGTAAGTTTAGGAGCTGCTAGTGCACATAAAGCCAATATAGCTATTTACTGTTATTGCTATTCTGTTTTTTTTTTTTTTTTACTATTGAGAATATTTTCCCAATTAAATCCTCCTTATCTAACCTTGGTGTGTCAGAGGTTGTGACATTACCGGGAAAGTCAATGGCATCTGGAATTGGGGACTTAAACTTCTGGGGAAAGCACTACATATAGATCAACAAATTCAGCGCAATCACACTTTTCCTTTATAGACAAACAATGAACCTATTTCCTATTCCTCTGTATGAAAACCGGGCATAACCTTTCATTATAATGTTATTATAGTCTCTAAATACATAATAGTTTCATAACAGTGTCCAGATGAGTGAGAGTGTTTGGTATTTTCCAGTTCAACATACGGAATTTCTCCTTAAACTTCCTCCCATAGACAGTGCCAGGAAACATGTTTAACCGAGCATTTGTTGTAACTATATGCAAACTTAAAATGAAGGACAGATGTTTTCAGAAGAAGAAAAAAAGTTGGATGTGAGTAATATCAGTGGAAACCCGCTATCATTATAAAATCTACAATATATATTAATAACCATTAAAGTATGTGTAAATCCAAAATCTGTTGTCATTATGTTTGCATCAGGCCTCACTATATTCAGTTTTCGAAAGTCAATCATTTTGTGTGAAAATTTCATACCTGGAAATCATGGCAGTAGTTGCACTTCCTGTTGCGGACTGACCACGCTAAGCCACCGCCTATCAATTATTAGCAGCATTGTCAGTCTTCTGCATGTGTTCCTTCCGTTTACCGTTGAATATCAGGACTATGTATGATTCCTGTCGACCTGGTTCACAGAAAAAGATTTCCTTCACCCTTAAAAATATGTTTTTCTCTTCTGGTTGCTCCCCACTCTATCTTCCATAATTGGAGATAGTCCCCTCGCTTCTGCAGAGTTTTTTTTTCCTTTTCAGTGCTGTGGCCCAGCATGTTCTCCTTTCTCGCCTAGGCAGGAATGACCTATACCGCTGGCTGCTTCCTGGGATGATTGTGTTACTGAGGGGCAAAATTCAGTACATGCTCACACATGGCACTGCGCCCTGCCAGGTATTGGGGCAGGTGGATAACCCGATTGCATATCTAGGCACAGGTGTCTATATTTCTGCGTCACTTTAACTGACAATTGCGCATTCGTGCTCCCAAACAAAATTGGTTGTTCTTTATTTTTTTTAGAGCTTTATTTTGGTGGTATTTGATTACCTCTGCGGTTTTTATTTATTTTTTTCCTCAGTTTAGGCCGATACGTATTCTTCTACATATTTTTGATAAAAGAATCGCAATAAGCATTTATTGATTGGTTTGCGCAAAAGTTATAGTGTCTACAAAATAGGGGATAGTTTTATGGCATTTTTATTTTTATTTTTTTTACTAGTAATGGCGGCGATCAGCGATTTTTATCATGACTGCGACATTATGGCGGACACATCGGACACTTTTGACACTATTTTGGCACCATTGTCATTTTTACAGCGATCAGTGCTATAAAAATGCACTGATTACTGTGAAAATGACACTGGCAGTGAAGGGGTTAACCTGTAGGGGGCGCTGAAGGGGTTAAGCGTGACCTAATGTGTGATTTTTACTGTGTGGGAGCGTGGCTTGGCGTGTGACGTCACTGATCGTCGTTCCCTATGACAAGGAACAGACGTTCAGTTACAGTCTCACTAGGAAGAACGGGGAGAGGTTTGTTTACACTTACCTCTTTCCGTTCTTCAGCTCTGTGACCCCGGCGGCGATCGTGTCCGCGGGTCCCGTGGGCGCAGTCACAGAGCACAGGACCGGGTCGCAATCGTGCAGCCAGTGGCGCACACGCGACCCACGGCTGGGATCTTAAAGGGGACGTACCTGTACGCCCTTGTGTCCTTAAGCGGTTAAACCCGCTGAAAGGCAACCTGCTGAAATCACCAAGTGTGACTGTAAGGCCCCGTACTGCCGGCCAAACATGTCTGCTGAAACTGGTCCGAGGACCAGTTTCAGCAGACATGTTTGGCCGTGTGTAGGCCCGAGCGGACCATTTTCAGGCGGATCGGACAGGTTTCCAGCGGACAACTGTTTCCTGGACTTGCTTTAAAACAGTCCCCCCGACATGTACGGTCATCTGTACAGACCTACCGTACATGTCCGGCCGCCCGCCATCCCTCGCATGCGTTGAATGACTTTGACGCATGCGTGGAAGCATGTAAAAGGCAGGCCCGCCCACGTCGTCGCATCATTGTCGCGGCGACACCGCGTCATCGACGCGGCGACACTGCGGACACGCCCCGCGTATTGTTTACGCGCGGAGTTCTGTTCGATGGTGTGTACAGCCATCGAACAGAAGTCCCCGGGCAGACATGTCCGATGAAAACGGTCCGCGGACCGGTTTCATCAGACATGTCTGCTCGTGAGTACTCGGCCTAACGGAATGGCCGGTGACACCCAGAGACCTTTGAAGGATGTGGGGTACTCCTGTGCCAGCGTCACTAATGACTCTTGAGTCTAGGGTCATCCTATGCCCCTTTTGGGCATAGGATGGCTGAGAAATGATAATTCCTGTATTGCAGGAGATCTGAACATATTACAGGTGATTTCATGCTGACCCCCAACCGGTCAATAAGAGTGTCTACTTCAATGCTTAAACTGTTGAGATGCTAACTAAGTCTGCTACTGTGGTGACGTGGATTGAAACTGAGAGTCAGCCTGGCTGGCTATTATGGGATGTTAAAGTATCTTGCTGTGATTACATTCTGTGTCCATTGTACTAATTAAGTCTGAAAGGTCAGATGTCTCCTTTCAGTGGTAGGGAATTAGCATGTCAATTATGTCTAGTAAAGGAATGTGTTTTGTGTAACAGGTGAGGGGAACTTGTCGCAGAGACAGACCGTTTGGGTAATGAGTAGTAATTAACTCACCTGAATGTCATTATCTAAAAGAATGTGATTGAAGCCCCATTGTGTGATGTGTGGGTGGAGTGTGTCTTTGTTTCTTTGATTACTGTAACTGCATAAAAAGCTGAGAGTGTAAGATTTAAAGATTCATTCATTGATTTTGGAACCAGTGACAGAGCTCTGTCTCGTTATTTCTGGGGAAAATCCAATGGGTCCTGTCTGCTGGATTGTCGAGTGTCGGATAAGCTGTCGTGGTTGATGGAATGGAAATCGTAAATGGTGGTGACCGTTACAGTGACTACTACGCATGTGGGGGAACACCTGCACATGCACAAATGTGTTACAGCTCTCTGCCAGATCTACACAAGCACAAGCCATCTGAGGATGGTGGTGAGGCAACAATTTACGGGACTGAAGTTTCTCTTTAAGAAAACTGTATACATTGAGGGATGATAGCAAAAAAAAATGTATAGTTCTTTCTTATGCAGGACTGCATACGTCATCATGGTAAATGAATGTTTTCAGTGTGCCTGTGTTCCCACAGCACTTTTCTTTTTATTGAGGATGAACACGACTCTGGTATGCCCATTTGTTACCTCCAGCTAGTATTCAGTATGTACATAAAAATGGAATCTTGAAGTATACTGTGAAAACACCACAATAGGATAGGTCATTTAATACATAGCACAAACCACAAGCTCCAATGTATAGGAGAATACAAACCTTTCCTAAAACAAATATGGAAGCTCAGCTGTCATTGCTTACCACTTTCTGAAAATGCTGGTTAGTTGTTGTTAAAGTTCCAATGCAATGGTGGAACTGTTCCATATTTTGTGAGCTTATTAATAACGCTAGTGTGCATGGCCCATACACACGATCCGAATATCGTACGAAAAATGTCATCCGGGGAAGAATCGTATGATAATCGTATCGTTAGTACAGAGCTTTCAAAGCCGATCATGACAGTTCATCCGATATTATTTTATCGGACATGTACAGAAATGTTCTCATACAATACCAAATTGTACGATTTTCATTTAGTCAGTACAGTTGTTGTCCGAAAATACAATACGAATACATTACAACACATGACATCACTTCCGATTTTTTTTTCTGTCGTATGAGAATTTCCGTGGCTTTAATAACCTATTTAACTTCTACTTGCGACTATTAAGCAGAAAAAGTCGTACGATCTGTCGTACGATATTCGAATCGTATGTACGGGGCATAAAGAATGATGAATATTCTGGCAGGTAACAGGTAGGTAATTTAGATTTATTCATTTCAACTGTGTAGATAGGTGTTTGGCTGGACATATGTCACAGCGACTATTTGGCCCATTTCACGCGGGTCACGCCCGTTTTGATGGACTCCACTTGTTCAGCAATGTGCATTGGGCTCATTTTACAATGCTTTAACAGAAGGCTAATGCCACGTGCACACGACCATTTGTAATGGTCTAGAAAAAACTTTTTTTTCAACCTGATTATTGTTAAACCGGCCTTGCCTACACACGATCGTGGAAAAAAATGCTCTAGCAAAGCGCGGTGACGTACAACACGTACACCGGCACTATAAAGGGGAAGTTCCATTCGGATGGCGCCACCCTTGGGGCTGCTTTTGCTAATTTCATGTTATTAACCACTTGCTTACTGGGCACATATACCCCCCTCCTGCCCAGGTGAAATTTCAGCTTTCGGCACTGCATCGCTTTAACTAACAATTGCGCGGTCGTGCGACGTGGCTCCCAAACAAAATTGACGTCCTTTTTTCCCCACAAGTAGAGCTTTCTTTTGGTGGTATTTGATCGCCTGTGCGGTTTTTATTTTTTGCGCTATAAACAAAAAAGTGAGACAATTTTGAAAAAAATACAATATTTTTTACTTCTTGCTATAATAAATATCCCAATTTAAAAAAAAAATAACATTTTTTTTTCTCAGTTTAGGCCGATACGTATTCTTCTACATATTTTTGGTAAAAAAAAAAAAAAAATCGCAATAAGCGACTGGTTTGCGCAAAAGTTATAGCGCTTACAAAATAGGGGACAGAATTATTTTTTTTTAATTATTTTTTTTACTAGAAATGGCGGAGATCTGCGATTTTTAATGGACTGCGACGTTATGGCGGACACATCGGACACATTTTTGGCGCCATTCACATTTATACTGCGATCAGTGCTATAAATATGCACTAATTACAGTATAAATGTGACTGGCATTGAAGGGGTTAACACTAGGGGGTGAGGAAGGGGTTAAATGTATCCCTGCTTAGTGTTCTAACTGTAGGTGGAGGGGGGGTGACTGGGGGGGTGACCGATCTGTGTCTCTATGTACAAGAGACACAGATCCGTCTCCTCTCCAGAGACAGCACCGCTGTCTCTGTGTAAAACGGCAATGAGAGATGATCTCATATGTTTACATATGAGATCCTCTCTCATTGGCCGCACAGATCGCCTCGCGAACGGCCACTCTGATTGGCCGTTCGCGGCGATCTGTAATTGGCTGTGTCCGAGGGACACGGCCAACACAGCTTTTCCCCGCAGCGCGCTCTGGAGCGCGCGCGGGGACCGCCCTAAGGGGCGGCCATCAATTGACGGCGGTTTGGAAATTGGGATCCGCACTGTAGCCGTCAATTGACGGCAGGCGGATCCCAAGTGGTTAAAAGACAATTCACGCTTTTCAGTTTGTTACAGCGTGATGAATGTGCTATCTCCATTATGTGGATGGTAATGTAGCGCTACGTGTGAGCCAAAAAGCAATGGCTGTATACACCTAATGGGGTGTGACCATATATTGTGACACAAAGGATGTAATGGCAAAAATTGCACCACAACAAAATGTGAAATTAAAATCAATAAAGTGAACAATATAAACAACAATGTAATGTAGTGTCCATAAACAATAAAACGATGAAGATGTCATGAGATGGTGAGGAACTTCCCAACAGAAATCTTTAAATATGAGGTGGAATACATATGCGCTTACCGCAACTGTTGGACCCAAATGTCGTACGACAGTGGATCGATCTGGCTTGGAATGTCCCACAGAGATGTCACCGGAAGTCCAGAAGGAAATGGAGTCCACCTCCTAGGTAGATGTCGTCAACCCAGGAAAGCGCAGGAAGACCAGATGTTCATCGGCCACCGACTACTCCAATACTGAAGATCCTAGTAAACCTTGGGTATGGCAATCATAAAAAATCCTTCAAGCATCCCTTTATCTCCATTATGAACGCTAGTTTTACCAGAACGAGCGCTCCTGTCTCATAACTTTCTTCTGAGCATGCGCGTTTTTTTCACGTTAAAGCCCACACACGACCATTTTTTACAACGTTAAAAACGACGTGAAAATTTAGCGCATATTCTAAATTTTTAATGGCCATTTTTTTACGTCGTGAAAAATGCTCTGGAGCCCACACACAATCGTTTTTAACCACTTAAGACCCGGACCTTTAGGCAGCTAAAGGACCCGGACAGTTTTTGCAATTCGGCACTGCGTCGCTTTAACTGACAATTGCGCAGTCGTGCAACGTGGCTCCCAAACAAAATTGGCGTCCCTTTTTTCCCACAAATAGAGCTTTCTTTTGGTGGTATTTAATCACCTCTGCGGTTTTTATTTTTTGCGCTATAAACAAAAATATAGCGACAATTTTGAAAAAAATTCAACATTTTTTCTTTTTTCTATAATAAATATCCCCCAAAAATATATAAAAAACAATTTTTTTCCTCAGTTTAGGCCGATACGTATTCTTCTACCTATTTTTGGTAAAAAAAAAACGCAATAAGGGTTTATCGGTTGGTTTGCGCAAAATTTATAGCGTTTACAAAATAGGGGATAGTTTTATTGCATTTTTATAAAAAAATATTTTTTACTACTAATGGCGGCGATCAGTGATTTTTTTCATGACTGCGACATTATGACGGACACTTCGGACAATTTTGACAAATTTTTGGGACCATTGTCATTTTCACAGCAAAAAATGCATTTAAAATGCATTGTTTACTGTGAAAATGACAATTGCAGTTTGGGAGTTCACCACAAGGGGGCGCTGATGGGGTTATGTGTGACCTCATGTGTGTTTACAACTGTAGGGGGGGTGGCTGTAGGTGTGACGTCATCGATTGTGATTCCCTATATAAGGGAACACACGATCAATCCCGGCGCCACAGTGAAGAACAGGGAAGCTGTGTTTACAGCTCTCCCCGTTCTTCAGCTCCGGGGACCGATCGCGGGACTCTATCGGAGATCGGGTCCGCGAGTCCCACGGCCACGGTCACGGAGCTTCGGACCACGGCTGGGATTAAAGGGCAACGTACAGGTACGTTGATGTGCCATTCTGTCAACGTATATCGGCGGGAAGGGGTCCTTAATTGGTTAATGACATAAAAAAAACCTTGATTTTTTACAACCCGAAAAACGGTTGTGTGTACGCGGCATAGGGATCTCTATTTTATCCATATGAGTGTAATTTTCAAATCTCATTGCACTCAGCTGAGAATAACTATCCTCTATTTTTAAGATAAGGATCCTTATGGGGGGGGGGGGGGGGGGGGGGGGGGGGTGTTAGCTTTGTGAATTAAGCCTATTGTATTAACATGCATATTGTATGTTGACATGCATTTTAGATGCTGTCTGCTGCGGTTCGTGAAGAATTGTTATACCATGAATGGCAAAATGCAGTATTCAAGACTTGATGACAACACATTTGCAAACAGCTTTTTTTTTCTTTTTTTTTTATTACTATTAATTAATGTCTTTGTGATCATGGCAGTAATATCAACTCTCAGTAAGCTGTGCCATCAAAATGGCTTAGAAATAGAAAGTTGTCTTATATAAGAGAAAACAAACACAAACTAAAATACTGAAGAAAAAAAAGAAAGCGAGGAATGCCAAGATGTCCCCACCATCTACATCTGTTAACAATGGTCTTTTATTTGCACAGCCTGGTACTGGTGTATTTACACTGAATGCTCTCTACCCATGTGGAAAAACAGGCAGCCTCTTTTCTAACATTGCAGGTGTTTGGTTAACAGGGACATTCACACACCAGACTCGGTCTTGTAGTTTTTTTTTCATTCTCCAGAGCTTGACACAGTGAGCTTGACAGAGGCTGTTAGACGACTGTGTTAATTATCTCCCCCTCCTGCTGCTTACCATGAATTGGCTGGCTTAATATACTGGGTACCCCACAGCTCCAAAGTAATAAGTTAAGATCATGAATTTTTACCTCTTTCCACTCCGCCCTGCACTCCAAAGATAATCATTCCCTGATAACAAAGTACTTATTATTGATCTTTGTTTGCTTTGCCTGGGTTATGTACATTGGCATAGTTCAACCGCATAAATAATTATCAAATTAAACCCACACTGACTCGTTTCCCATTTTCTAGCCACAAGCGACCCCTTATTATGCTTATAAAAGGGAGGAAATATTCACTATGTATGGGCATGTTTTCAGGTTCTCAGGACAGCAGATTAAGCGATTTACTGACTTCAAACGCTTTATTAACCCAGTAGGCAAGTAAATATATACACAGTACTATTGTATTATATGGATATAACAGTTCCAGTTGGAAGCGCAATTAAATGATCTACTCTACAGTGGAACGATTCTGTTATAATAACTGTTCATACTGTCAGGAATTACAGATTACAAAGTCTCAAATTTTCTTTTTTCATGGGACCCCTTATACTGGGAAATCTCCTCCTCTTCCACTCTATGCCCATCACCCTATCATTGTGTACATTGTCTTAATAACCCCAATTGTATGGACCCTCATCAAATCATTTACCATCACCAATAATATAACACTGCTTCCTGTCCCCACACCAATAGTATAACACTGCTTCCTTATAATGTCCCCACACCAATAGTTACTCTACTCTCCTATCATGTCCTCAAACCAATGGTATCACTTTGCTTCCCAATCTTGGCCCCACACTGACAGTCTTACTTTGCTCCCCTATGATGTCACCAAACAAATAATCCCTCTGCTCCCACATCATGCCTTCCCATCAGTCGCCCTTCTGTTCCATATCATGCCTTCCCACCAATTGTCCCTCTGCTTCCATTTCATGCCTTCACACCAATAATCCCTTTGCCCCCATGTCATGGGTTCACGCCAATAGTCCCTTTGCCCCCATGTCATGGGTTCACACCAATAGTCCCTCGGCCCCCATGTCATGGGTTCACACCAATAGTCCCTCGGCCCCCATGTCATGGGTTCACACCAATAGTCCCTCGGCCCCCATGTCATGGGTTCACACCAATAGTCCCTTTGCCCCCATGTCATGGGTTCACACCAATAGTCCCTTTGTCCCCATGTCATGGGTTCACACCAATAGTCCCTTTGCCCCATGTCATGGGTTCACACCAATAGTCCCTTTGCCCCCATGTCATGGGTTCACACCAATAGTCCCTTTGCCCCCATGTCATGGGTTCACACCAATAGTCCCTTTGCCCCCATGTCATGGGTTCACACCAATAGTCCCTTTGCCCTCATGTCATGGGTTCACACCAATAGTCCCTCGGCCCCATGTCATGGGTTCACACCAATAGTCCCTTTGCCCCCATGTCATGGGTTCACACCAATAGTCCCTCGGCCCCCATGTCATGGGTTCACACCAATAGTCCCTTTGCCCCCGTGTCATGGGTTCACACCAATAGTATCTCTGCTGCCATGTTATGTTTCTCCTCACCATTATGTTACCTTTGATTTCCTATCCTCAGTTTGCATAAAAAAACTCAATCTCTTATCATGACCTATTGCTTACTCACTTTCTGCTCACTTGTCTTTCTGCTAACACTGAAGTTTAATCTGCGTATATTTTACCTTTCTTGGTTCCTACTGTAACCCCTCATTAGCATGGTAAAAATATATATTTTTATTTTAATAAAACCTCAATACATACCTTATACCATACCTGTGCTTCTCTATGCAATGCAGATAGATTATGGCTAATGGGAGGGGCCAGCAGGGTGCTATACATAGCTTCCTGAAAACCTTAGAGCACCCTGCCTCAGTAGTTCTTTTAAGAGCCCTTAGTCAACAACTTCTCTTGGGCGATTTTATGCAAATGTAGTTTTGACTGGTGACCCCTTTAATGTAGAACCGTACAGTCTGGCCATTCTTGTGGCCACTCTAGAGTTCATCCCTCTCTCTTTTACTGCCCTCCTAAACAGCCCAGGCAAACAGTCTACAGGGCTGTTTACTGTCAGGAGTCCTGACATTCTTCCAGAGTGGTAAGAGGCCTTTGGTCTGTTTCAACCTTGCTGCTGTTACTGATATTTTACTGCCACCAGCAACATTCTGCTTAAGGGACAGCCTTGTCCATCCCTTCTCTATGGATAAGTACCCTAGTTTTACATAGTTACATATATTGAAAAAAGACAATAGTCTATCCAGTTCAACCTGTGTAGGAGTATGTGTGTCAGTGTTGATAATCATTTCCAAAACCCCTGTATGCTGTGTTATTTAAGATTTACATCCAAAAGTCTCTTAAAAATATAAATTCTCCGCGCTGACACCACCAATTGTGGAAGAGAGTTCAACCCCCTTATCACCCTGACAGTGAAAAACCCCCTGTGCAGCTTTAAGTGATTGTAAAGGTTTTGTAAAGATTGTAAAGGTTTTTTATATCTTAATGCTTTTATGAATTAAAATTAAAAACCTTCTGTGTGCAGCAGCCCCCCTCAGCCCCCCTAATACTTGCCTGAGCCCAGCTCTATCCAGCGATGTTGCACAAGAGACTTGGCTGTCCAGGACTCTCCTCCTCATTGGCTGAGGCAGCAACAGAGCACCATTGGCTCCTGCTGCTGTCAGTCAAATTCAGTGAGCCAAGAGAGGGGGCAGGGCCTAGCCGGGGCTCTGTGTCTAAATGGACGCATGGAGCTGCGGCTCGGCTCAAGTGCCCCCGTAGCAAGCTGTTTACTGTGGAGGCACTTGTCAGGGGGGAGGGGCCAGGAGCAGTGAAGAGGGACCAAAGAAGAGGAAGATCCAGTCTGCTCTGTGAAAAACTAACTGCACAGAGCAGGTAAGTATAACATGTTTGTTATTTTTAAGAAAAGAAAAACTAGACTTTACAGTCACTTTAAGGTTAAACCACTTCTTCTCCAATCTTATTGTGCGGTTTGTGTCCTCTTACACTCCCTGGGACTGAATCGGTATTTGTAAATCGCTATCATGTCCCTTCTCAAGTGAGAAAATGTAGTGCTTGTAGTCAGCCTACAGCACATGGTATTCCCAGGTGGTCTCCCATCCAAGTACTAACCAGTTCCAACCCTGCTTAGCCTTCAAGATCAGATGAGATTGGGTGTGTTCAGGGTAATGTGGCCATAAGTGTTTTGAAGGTTAGCTCTACAAATGCAAGTTTAAGAGCCCCACTGCTGGTAGACTTTAAATATGTTCCTCCAATTGCCAGTGGTGTAGATATGAAATAAAAATTATAGGATAGACTACTTTGTTATCGCTGTGTCTTTTCTAAAACATTGGTATTGACTACTGATATTGCTGCTGTTTAAGTTGACAATGTTGTCCCCTTTTTTTTAAACCTTGGGAATTAATATTATTAGTGTTACTAATTACTTTGTATTATATAGCCAGCCTTACTGTGATCAGGCTTTTGTTATCAGTATTGTATTTACAGCAGGGCTCAAGTCCTGCGGGAACGCGTAGGAACGGAGTTCCTGCACTTTTTTCACAGCAGGAACTCAGTTCCCTTTGCAGGACTAGAGTAGCCGAGAGCAGCCGAGCCGCCCGAGCCAATCCTTCACTAAGCGGCGATGCCCAGCTCAAGTCACTCTCAGGGGCAGTCTAACCTTAGTAATCCTTTATGTTACTGGCCGCTTCCTGTATATGGATTCATCGGGTAGTGTGCGGGTATTCCGTCACTTCCTCGATGCCGTAATGTCTCCTGGGAGCTTTTGTCATTGTTCCCAGGAGACATTGCGGAGGTCTGCTGCTAGTTATCGCGGGATTTCGAAATAACTTGCGGTTTAGTAATTATGCATATGAGCGTATCATTTTTTTTTTTTGGTGGGGGAGTGGATCTTGGGTGGGAGTTCCCACTCTTTTTTCCCCAGGACTTGACCCCTGATTTACAGGGCTTATCCCAGCCCAAATAAAATCCTTTGCATAGGTGTGTTGGTAAGTATTGAGTTCAGTTCATGGTGGGTCACCACTGGGGGTGACCCGTTTTTTTAGCGGCGCTATACCGCCACCGCGGCTCCCGCCCCAGTGTGAAAGGGGCCTTAAAGCGGTGGTTCCCCCTAAAACAAATTTCTAACAATACATTCGTAAGACCCGTTACACTGCGGGTAGGCTGGCTTTTGTTTTTGTTTTTTAGTACATACCTCGATCTCGCCGTTTCGTCCCTTGGCGGTGGGCGTTCCTAGTTGATTGACGTTTCTCCGACGGGCGCATACTGCGCGTCACGACTTTCCGACAGAAGCCGAACGTTATTGAGCAGGCGCCGTATAGAGTCGGCTCTATACGGCGCCTGCGCAGCGACGTTCGGCTTCTTTCGGAAAGTCGTGACGTCACGTATGTGCCCGTCGGAGAAACGTCAATCAACTAGGAACGCCCACCGCCAAGGGACGAAACGGCGAGATCGAGGTATGTACTAAAAAACAAAAACAAAAGCCAGCCTACCCGCAGTGTAACGGGTCTTACGAATGTATTGTTAGAAATTTGTTTTAGGGGGAACCACCCCTTTAAAGTGCATAATAATATACAGTATGTAAACGTAGCATCTGTTACTTTCATGTAGTTATATATGAATCTCATTACAGATGGGGCCAGCCATTTTTTAAAATAATGCCGCGTACACACGATCGGTATGTCTGATGAAAACGGTCTGATGGACCGTTTTCATCAGACTAACCGATCGTGTGTGGGCCCCATCGGTTATTTATCCATCGGTTAAAAAACTAGGAACTTGTTTTAAAATTATCTGATAGTTAACTAACCTATAGAAAAAAACGATCGTCTGTGGGTATGTCCATCGGTTAAAAATCCACGCATGCTCAGAATCAATTTGATGCATGCTCGGAAGCATTGAACTTCATTTTTCTCAGCACGTTGTTGTGTTTTACGTCACCGCGTTCTGAAACGATCGTTTTTTTAACCGATGGTGTGTAGGCACGACTGATGAAAGTCAGCTTCATCGGATATCTGATGAAAAAATCCATCAGACCGTTTTCATTGGATAAACCGATCGGATGTACAGGGCATAAGAGACAAGACACAAAGCGCTGTGCAAAGTGCATTGACCCATAGCAGCCAATCATAAATCATTATTTTGCCTTCCATAGGCAGATAGGAAGATTGAAATCTGATTGATTGGCATATATTGCTTGCTCTTTACACATCACTGTTGCTCTTTGCTTAGCCTTATTAAAATGTCTGAAGGTTCTTGATGTCTCAGCGCCCCCATTATGAATGTACATTATATTGATCAATTACACATTTAATATTTTGTTTTGCTTTGTAGCATAGATGCGTCACTGATTCACTAATTTATTAGCAGTTAGGAAGCTTTAGACACACATTTGTGCATGCTAATTAATAAAGTGCACAGAGGGAGGGTTTAAGGAAATGCAAACAGGGCAATTTAAATGCCTTACTGTGTTTACCACTCAACTGTGTGATCTGGAAGTCTCTAATACAAGGGGACACTAAGGAATAGTGTTGCTCACGAATATTCGCATTGCGAATATTCGACTCGAATATAGCATATTCGAGAAATCGCGCTATATTTCGAAATTCGCGGTGAATATTCGCAATTCCGAATATTCGATTTTTTACAATTTTTTTTTTTAATCAGATCACATCCTAGATATCTCCATCGACGTCTAAAAGCATTGCTGGTATCATTAGAGACCCTGGGCCGAGTAGCTGAAGCGTTCATTGAATTTTCCAGAAAGATCGCAATGCGATTATTCGGCAAACGCAATATCGCGCGATTATTTTCCTCGCCCCGATCTTCCGCATCAGAGCGATTTTTACAGTTTCATTTTTAAAACAGATCACATCCTAGTGATCTCCATAGACGTCTGAAAGCATTGCTGGTATGATTAGAGCCATTGGGCCGAGTAGCTGAAGCGATCATTTTATATTGCCGAATATTCGCAATGCGAATATTCGGCAATAGGAATATTGCGCGATTATTTGCTCCGCCCTTTTGCATCAGAGCCAATCAGAGTTCTCCTTCCACACTCGTCACAGGTTAGCAACCAATAGGAACCTGCCTGCATGGACATTATATAAGCTCACTCCCAGCACCATTTCATTGCAGATTCAGAAGCTTGCTATAGAGTGTGGAGGCTGTTTCTGTGTTCCTGGTTTCCTGGTTTCCTGTGTCTTTGTTCTTGATTGATTTAGATCATCACCAGCATTGCTATTTAGTGATTCCAGTGGATCTTTTCCAGTATATCAACTGCTTTTTTCAAAGCAATAGACCCAAGAGCTTTTTTCAAAGCTACGTTTTGTGCTGTTTTGTGCTGTTTTTTTCATTTGTGTTACTGTTTGATCCTGCAATCCTCCCTGTTCAGTTATATTTGCAAGAGATTTCAGAACACATATTGATCTGAGCTTTATAAAAGAGCTTTTCTAAAAGCTAAGTTTTGTTCATCTTGTGTTACTGTCAGATCTTGCAGGTTCACTGTTCAGTGATATTTGATAGGCATCTCAGTTCAAATTTTGTTTAGTTTTCCCTAAAGAGCTTTTATAAAAGCTAAGTTTTGTGTTCAGTTTAGTTAAATTTTGTGTAGTAAGTGTACACACTGTTAGTGTACATTTATTTCATCTAGCTTAGCTTAGTGTGTGTTTAGTGTCTGTGTTTTGTGTTTAAAAAAAAAAAAAAAAAAAAAGTTAGTGTTTGTTTAGTGCTTTTTTTTTTTTTCTTTAATTTTGTAGTCCTTGTCTGGTGTACTACTTTTCTTATAGTTTAGTAGCTGTCTGTGTACGTCTTTGTCTGCGTGCCTGTCTTGTAAAAAAAACACAAAAACACATTTTGTTCACATTTTCCCCCCCAATAAAGTTTAACCCCCCCACACACATATCAGCAATTATGAGCGGCATCCGTGGCCGTGGCAGTAGGGGTAGGGGAGTTACTCCCAGTGCTGGATCGCTGCCAGCACGGGGTACCTCTCGTGCCCCTACTAGTGGTAGAGGATCGGGTGCAAGGGGAGTACGCCTGATCCGGGAGTTCTTCCCATCGGGCAGCCGCCCGATATTGCCATCTCAGGCTCAAGTAGTGGTGGACTACATGGGGCACAGCAGTGCCACTGAGTCGTCGGTCCCGACTCACAGTAGTACCACCATTACACCGTTGCCTGTACTACCCCCCCCCAGCCCCCAAGAGTCCAGCATCTTACTGTTCGACAGCGACAGTGATAGGGATCTCTTGGGGGAGGCCATGCATCAGGCAGACCTCCAGCTCTGTCCTGATGGTCAGGACCTTTTTGAAGGGATGGATGAGGAGGATGGGATACCTGCTGGCAGTATCCCAGAGACATCCCTTCAAACTGGTGCTGCTGTTTTGGTGCAGGAAACAGCAGCACCTAGTCAGACCCAGGCGTGGGTGAGGGGACAGCGGAGCCAGGCTAGAGGCTCCATGTCACGTGGTTCCCTCAGACCAACACATCTCAGCCCTTGGTCTGACATCTCTGGGGGCGAAGAGGGTGACCCATCATGGTTGCCATCTGACGCGTCGGCTCACTACGTCAGTGACGACGGGGAAGGTAGGCACCCTGGTGAAACGGTGCGCCAGGTCACCACCAGGGAGACCATCGTCAGGGTCTCCACTGGTGATGGCAGCAGGAGGTGTCAGGAGGAGGAGCAGCAGCAGCAGCAGCAGCAGCAGGCAGCTCCACCTGTGCGCACCGAATCCCAGCAGGTGCAAGTAAGCGTCACCCCATCTGACAGGAGGGCGGTGCTGAAGTCACCTGTCTGGAATTTCTTTACCCTGGTGGCAGACAACCCTACCGTGGCCATCTGCCGGATTTGTAAAGTGAGGGTGAAGAGAGGGAAGTGTTTGGCTCGGGTGGGTACCACAGCCCTGAACCAGCACCTCAGGATAAACCACTGGGCGTTGTATGAGGAGATGAAGCGTGGTGGTGGTAGCAGCGCCACCACCACAAGTGAGCAGGGTACAGCAGCCCCTGCCACATCTTCATCTGTTTCCAGCAGGTCATGCCCCCCCGCTCCCTCTAGTAGAGGTACTGGTACCGGCAGCCAGACCTCTACTTCCACAGCACCCTCCACGTCTGTGTCCCGCACTGCCGTCCGGCGCCAGGCGTCGATTTCAGACGCCTTTGACCGCACCACTCCCTTCCCCCCTGGAGACCGACGTGTGCGTTCCCTCAATGGGCTCCTGGCAAGGGTTATTGCCCAACATCTGCTGCCCTTCAACATAGTTGACAGCAACCCCTTCAGGCAGATGTTGGAGCAGGCCCAACCCCAATGGCGTGTCCCCAGCCGCCATTTCTTTGCCAGGACTGGTGTCCCTGCCCTACACCAGCACATTGTTCAGAATGTAACCCTGTCGCTGGATCACGCTGTCAGCGACAGGGTTCATCTGACAATGGATGGCTGGACCAGCAGGCATGGGCAGGGACGCTACATCAGCTTCACGGCCCATTGGGTTTCCCTCCGAGGCGTCGGTGAGGGATCGTCGGCAACCGATCTTGTGGTGCCGCCCCGGGGTGTCCAGGGGAGAACTGCTGGTCTCCCTCAAGCCACTGTCTCCGCAGCTGCTGAGCCTCCCAGCAAGCGCCCCCGTAGCTACTCAAGTGTGGGGCACGTGCGCTGTCAGGCCGTGCTCCAGCTTGTTAGTTTAGGGGACCGGAGACACACTGCAGAAGAAGTGCTGAAAGCACTTCAAGCTCAGGTCCAGAAGTGGCTGACACCCCGAAGGCTCCAGCCAGGTATGGTTGTCTGCGATAACGGCAGCAACCTACTCGCCGCCCTCCATGCTGGCAGTCTGACGCACGTGCCCTGTCTGGCACATGTCCTCAACCTGGTGGTGCAGAAGTTCCTGCGCACTTATCCAGGGTTGAGTGACATTGTGGCAAAGGCGCGTAGGATTGCCAGCCACTTCAGGCGCTCCCCAACCGCTACCGCGTCCCTGTCCAAATTGCAGCGGAAGTACAATCTGCCCCTTCACAGGCTGATTGTGGACAGTGTGACGCGGTGGAACTCCACCCTCCACATGCTGAAGAGGTTGTGGGAGCAGCAAAGGGCGGTGAGGGAGTACCTGATGGAACTAGGCACTCAGAGGGCTTCACCACAACTCCCTTTCATCGCCTGTGCGGAGTGGGGGCAGATAAACCAGGTCTGCCAAGTGTTGTCCTCCTTCGAGCAGGCGACCAAGATGGTCAGCAGTGAGCAAATTGGCCTCAATAGCGTGCTGCCAATACTGTTCATGCTGGAGAGGACACTAGATCGCCTGCTCGAGGCTGGGGAGAGTGCCTTGGTGGAGCAGGAGGAGTCAGCAATGCTCCACCGAGACCAGGGCCAGGACCAGGAGGAGGAGGAGGAGGAGGAGGATGATGATGAAGAGGAGGAGGAGGTGGTTGCTGGTGTCGTCCCGGAGTCAGGGCCTGGTCAGGAGGGAGAGCCGGTGTTGGGGGCACCGATAGTCCGGGGGTTGGGCATGTCTGAGTTTGACCAGCAGCGCCTCAGGGAAGAAGAGTCGCACCTCATTCACCTGGCCAGCATTGAGGAGTCACAGCGGGCTGTGCTCTTCCCCATGGCTGCCCACATGCTCAGATGCCTCAGGAGGGACCCCCGGGTTAAGACCATCAAGACGAGGGATGATTTCTGGATGGCCACCCTTTTGGATCCCAGGTGCAAGGGGAAACTGGAGCAGTTCATCCCAGCCAGCCGGAGGCAGCACCGGATGGAGGAACTGCAGGCAGCCATTGTCAGACGGTTGGAGCAGGCAACTCCCCGGCCTCCAGTTGTCCCCCCTCATCTCACCCAGCAGGTGGCTGCACCCAGCTGCAGCCGAGCAGGGGACCTAATGGAAGAGATGAGGATGTTCTTCCAAACCGAGCGACCCAGTACCACCACCAGCAGCAGCAGCAGCAGTCACCACCAGCGGCTGGCCCACATGGTGGCAGACTACATGGCGTCCGTCGGTGCTTCTGACAGTATGAGCACCGACGACCCCATGGAGTACTGGGTTGCCAGATTGGACACCTGCCGCGAGCTCGCTCAGTATGCGCTGGAGTTATTGTCTTGCCCCCCCTCCAGCGTACTATCTGAGCGGACATTCAGCGCGGCAGGTGGGGTGGTCACGGACAAGAGGACCCGTCTGTCCACAGAGTCCGTGGACAGACTCACATTCATAAAGATGAATGAGTCCTGGATCGGCGGTGACTTTCTGGCACCCGTCGTCGGTTCAGGGCGCTGAAGGGTCCCTTGCCATGCATTCCCTGATGAAGCCCCGGACCTGATGTATTTACAGTGCTGAATATAACTATTTCAACATCAGAGAAAATCAATGTTAATATTTGGTACAGTAGGCTTTCTTTGCAATTACAGCGGTCAAAAATTTCTTGTAGTTTTACACCAGCTTTGCACACACTGGAGGAGGGATTTTGGCCCACTCCTCCACACAGATCTTCTCTACATCAGTCATGTTTCTGGGCTATCGCTGAGAAACACGGAGTTTGAGCTCCCTCCAAAGATTCTCTATTGGGTTTAGGTCTGGAGACTGGCTAGGCCACGCCAGAACCTTGATATGCTCCTTACAGAGCCAATCCTTGGTTATCCTGGCTGTGTGCTTTGGGTCATTCTCATGTTGGAAGACCCAGCCTCGACCCATCTTCAAAGCTCTAACTCAGGGAAGGAGGTTGTTGCCCAAAATCTTGCAATACATGGCCCCGGTCATCCTCTCCTTAATACAGTGCAGTCACCCTGTCCCATGTGCAGAAAAACACCACCAAAGCATGATGCTACCACACCCATGCTTCACATTAGGGATGGCGTTCTTGGCATGGTACTCATCATTATTCTTCCTCCGAACACGGTTAGTGAAATTATGATCAAAAAATTATATTATAGTCTCATCTGACCACATGATTTTCTCCCATGACTCCTTTGGATCAGTCAAGACAATTATGTCAGCAGTTATTTCACACCCTATATACTCTTATTAAGACTGCTGTACATCATGGCAACTCCTGCCCATGTGATATGACTCTGTATCAACTACTACTGTTAATACTACTACTGCTGCTTCTGCTGCTGCTGCTGCCCAGTCAAGACACCTATGTCAGCAGTTATTTGACACTCTATATACTCCTATTCCTACTGCTGTTCATCATGGCACCTCCTGCCCATGTGATATGACTCTGTATCAACTACTACTGTTAATACTACTGCTGCTTCTGCTGCTGCTGCCCAGTCAATACACCTATGTCAGCAGTTATTTGACACTCTATATACTCCTATTCCTACTGCTGTTCATGATGGCACCTCCTGCCCATGTGATATGACTCTGTATCAACTACTACTGTTAATACTACTACTGCTGCTTCTGCTGCTGCTGCTGCCCAGTCAAGACACCTATGTCAGCAGTTATTTGACACTCTATATACTCCTATTCCTACTGCTGTTCATCATGGCACCTCCTGCCCATGTGATATGACTCTGTATCAACTACTACTGTTAATACTACTGCTGCTTCTGCTGCTGCTGCCCAGTCAATACACCTATGTCAGCAGTTATTTGACACTCTATATACTCCTATTCCTACTGCTGTTCATGATGGCACCTCCTGCCCATGTGATATGACTCTGTATCAACTACTACTGTTAATACTACTGCTGCTTCTGCTGCTGCTGCCCAGTCAAGACACCTATGTCAGCAGTTATTTGACACTCTATATACTCCTATTCCTACTGCTGTTCATGATGGCACCTCCTGCCCATGTGATATGACTCTGTATCAACTACTACTGTTAATACTACTACTGCTGCTTCTGCTGCTGCTGCTGCCCAGTCAAGACACCTATGTCAGCAGTTATTTGACACTCTATATACTCCTATTCCTACTGCTGTTCATCATGGCACCTCCTGCCCATGTGATATGACTCTGTATCAACTACTACTGTTAATACTACTGCTGCTTCTGCTGCTGCTGCCCAGTCAATACACCTATGTCAGCAGTTATTTGACACTCTATATACTCCTATTCCTACTGCTGTTCATGATGGCACCTCCTGCCCATGTGATATGACTCTGTATCAACTACTACTGTTAATACTACTGCTGCTTCTGCTGCTGCTGCCCAGTCAAGACACCTATGTCAGCAGTTATTTGACACTCTATATACTCCTATTCCTACTGCTGTTCATGATGGCACCTCCTGCCCATGTGATATGACTCTGTATCAACTACTACTGTTAATACTACTGCTGCTTCTGCTGCTGCTGCCCAGTCAAGACACCTATGTCAGCAGTTATTTGACACTCTATATACTCCTATTCCTACTGCTGTTCATGATGGCACCTCCTGCCCATGTGATATGACTCTGTATCAACTACTACTGTTAATACTACTGCTGCTTCTGCTGCTGCTGCCCAGTCAAGACACCTATGTCAGCAGTTATTTGACACTCTATATACTCCTATTCCTACTGCTGTTCATGATGGCACCTCCTGCCCATGTGATATGACTCTGTATCAACTACTACTGTTAATACTACTGCTGCTTCTGCTGCTGCTGCCCAGTCAAGACACCTATGTCAGCAGTTATTTGACACTCTATATACTCCTATTCCTACTGCTGTTCATCATGGCACCTCCTGCCCATGTGATATGACTCTGTATCAACTACTACTGTTAATACTACTGCTGCTTCTGCTGCTGCTGCCCAGTCAAGACACCTATGTCAGCAGTTATTTGACACTCTATATACTCCTATTCCTACTGCTGTTCATGATGGCACCTCCTGCCCATGTGATATGACTCTGTATCAACTACTACTGTTAATACTACTGCTGCTTCTGCTGCTGCTGCCCAGTCAAGACACCTATGTCAGCAGTTATTTGACACTCTATATACTCCTATTCCTACTGCTGTTCATGATGGCACCTCCTGCCCATGTGATATGACTCTGTATCAACTACTACTGTTAATACTACTGCTGCTTCTGCTGCTGCTGCCCAGTCAAGACACCTATGTCAGCAGTTATTTGACACTCTATATACTCCTATTCCTACTGCTGTTCATGATGGCACCTCCTGCCCATGTGATATGACTCTGTATCAACTACTACTGTTAATACTACTGCTGCTTCTGCTGCTGCTGCCCAGTCAAGACACCTATGTCAGCAGTTATTTGACACTCTATATACTCCTATTCCTACTGCTGTTCATGATGGCACCTCCTGCCCATGTGATATGACTCTGTATCAACTACTACTGTTAATACTACTGCTGCTTCTGCTGCTGCTGCCCAGTCAAGACACCTATGTCAGCAGTTATTTGACACTCTATATACTCCTATTCCTACTGCTGTTCATGATGGCACCTCCTGCCCATGTGATATGACTCTGTATCAACTACTACTGTTAATACTACTGCTGCTTCTGCTGCTGCTGCCCAGTCAAGACACCTATGTCAGCAGTTATTTGACACTCTATATACTCCTATTCCTACTGCTGTTCATCATGGCACCTCCTGCCCATGTGATATGACTCTGTATCAACTACTACTGTTAATACTACTGCTGCTTCTGCTGCTGCTGCCCAGTCAAGACACCTATGTCAGCAGTTATTTGACACTCTATATACTCCTATTCCTACTGCTGTTCATGATGGCACCTCCTGCCCATGTGATATGACTCTGTATCAACTACTACTGTTAATACTACTGCTGCTTCTGCTGCTGCTGCCCAGTCAAGACACCTATGTCAGCAGTTATTTGACACTCTATATACTCCTATTCCTACTGCTGTTCATGATGGCACCTCCTGCCCATGTGATATGACTCTGTATCAACTACTACTGTTAATACTACTGCTGCTTCTGCTGCTGCTGCCCAGTCAAGACACCTATGTCAGCAGTTATTTGACACTCTATATACTCCTATTCCTACTGCTGTTCATGATGGCACCTCCTGCCCATGTGATATGACTCTGTATCAACTACTACTGTTAATACTACTACTGCTGCTTCTGCTGCTGCTGCTGCCCAGTCAAGACACCTATGTCAGCAGTTATTTGACACTCTATATACTCCTATTCCTACTGCTGTTCATCATGGCACCTCCTGCCCATGTGATATGACTCTGTATCAACTACTACTGTTAATACTACTGCTGCTTCTGCTGCTGCTGCCCAGTCAAGACACCTATGTCAGCAGTTATTTGACACTCTATATACTCCTATTCCTACTGCTGTTCATCATGGCACCTCCTGCCCATGTGATATGACTCTGTATCAACTACTACTGTTAATACTACTGCTGCTTCTGCTGCTGCTGCCCAGTCAATACACCTATGTCAGCAGTTATTTGACACTCTATATACTCCTATTCCTACTGCTGTTCATGATGGCACCTCCTGCCCATGTGATATGACTCTGTATCAACTACTACTGTTAATACTACTGCTGCTTCTGCTGCTGCTGCCCAGTCAAGACACCTATGTCAGCAGTTATTTGACACTCTATATACTCCTATTCCTACTGCTGTTCATGATGGCACCTCCTGCCCATGTGATATGACTCTGTATCAACTACTACTGTTAATACTACTGCTGCTTCTGCTGCTGCTGCCCAGTCAATACACCTATGTCAGCAGTTATTTGACACTCTATATACTCCTATTCCTACTGCTGTTCATGATGGCACCTCCTGCCCATGTGATATGACTCTGTATCAACTACTACTGTTAATACTACTGCTGCTTCTGCTGCTGCTGCCCAGTCAAGACACCTATGTCAGCAGTTATTTGACACTCTATATACTCCTATTCCTACTGCTGTTCATGATGGCACCTCCTGCCCATGTGATATGACTCTGTATCAACTACTACTGTTAATACTACTGCTGCTTCTGCTGCTGCTGCCCAGTCAAGACACCTATGTCAGCAGTTATTTGACACTCTATATACTCCTATTCCTACTGCTGTTCATCATGGCACCTCCTGCCCATGTGATATGACTCTGTATCAACTACTACTGTTAATACTACTACTGCTGCTTCTGCTGCCCAGTCAAGACACCTATGTCAGCAGTTATTTCACACCCTATATACTCTTATTAAGACTGCTGTTCATCATGGCACCTCTTGCCCGAGTGATTTGACACTGTATTGTCAATGTCTACTACTACTATTACAGCTCAGTCAAGACACCTGTGTCCCAATTTTTTGGTACACTATTGACTACTATGACCACTACTGATGCTGTAAAGTATTCCCCAAGTGTTTTTATGCTATGTATTACTATTACCACTACTGCTTGTAAATCATGCCTGTGTGATACTTAGTGGGAATGCTTTAATAAGCATTCCTAGTATGGATACCCGTAAATGTATTAATCTTAATTAGTGTGAATGCTTTAATAAACATTTCCAGTATTGATATCCGTAAATTTAGTAATCTTATTATTCCTTAAGTTTTTTGGTTCTGCGTAACTTCGGCATACTTTCAACTATTGAGACCATTCAACTGTAAAAATGTTCGTCTCGTTCAGCTAATGATGGGACTTCTTCAAGTTTTTTTCTACTTTTTACACTTTTATAAATTTTAAGCTTTTAGACCCTTTTTTTAAACATTGAAGTCAATGAGAACATCCTTTTCCCCTTTGAATTCACATGCCATGCCAAAAGTTTCAGCTACTTCATACTTTCACTTACAGACACTGAAAAAACTTTAAAGCGGTCACAAAATATTTAGCTATCCGGCTATGACTTTTCAAATCGTTATCGTTTACAATTTTTTGGTGAAAACGCAATTTACGTTTTGCGAATTTTTCACAAAAATGCAATAGGTTATAATGTAATCCTATGGAGGGGATTTAGAGTCTGTCAGGTGACCTTAACATTGGAGATCTTTGTAATTAAAAATATCTTTACAAAAAGGGGAAACAAATTGGTCTCACGCCCACAAGATCTACTTTTCATACACAATTTTTAGATCAAAACGTAGCTATGCTTGTCTGGTTTATGGCAATGTGACCAATTCTGCGATACGTATTTTAGTTTTAATTATTGGAGCAACAGCCAGAAATTATGTCTCATAGACTCTCATGTGAAATTATCTAAAAAATGTTGCTGCAGAACTCACAAAGACGCTCTTTTCTAAATCGCAGAAATGGCCACATTTTTAAGTTTATCTACATAAATTTCATATCGATGCGTTTACAAGGGCCGTGTATTTCAAACGGTGTAGTCGTTGTATCAATTGCATGTACGTTTGAGGATTTATTAAGCTTTGTTTGGAGGCTTAAATCATGTATTAGATCTGTGAATTAAAAGCGTTTGTAATGTTATTTCTTTCCATAAATAACTTTCCTGACCTCAGTGCAATATTCCTCCTCACTGACCTGGGGGGGAGGGGAAACCTATTGAGGGGGGAGGGGCGACCAGGAAGTCAGCATACTCTATACTTTGCAGATAGAGAAAGAAGCTGTGTGTCCTAAAGATAGTGTAGTGGTTATGGTGAATGTCTTTGGCAAGGGGCTCACCAATTAAGCTATTCAGCATTCCCACTCGCATTTTCCTCAGGAAATGCATTGTCTAGTTATATTATATTTTAATACTCCTGCTGCTGCCTCCATGCTGAGTAAAGCTTCATGACCTTTCTGGCACAGCGGATCCACCAACAGCCTCCGCTACAAGCTACCAGACCGGACTACCAGACCGGATCTAAACAGCAAGTGTAACTATAACAATGAACCTTATGTTAAACCCTGTTTTGCGGCATTTATACTGCAACCATTGGGCTGACTGCAAGAGCTCATCTGCATTCTCTCTCTTTCTTGCTCTCCCTCTCTCTCTCTTTGTATATATATATATATATATTGTTGCTTTTGTTATGTTCATTTTTCAACAGTTTATTTTGTGTTCGTCGTGTCTGTGTCGTGTGCTTTAGTTTGTCCTAGGTTAATGTTAAATAAAATAATAGTATAAAATGTTTTTGCTTATTATGAAGTTAAATGTGTTGATGTTGATTTGTTTGATGTGAAGTTAGATGTGTTGAAAAACCTACAACTCTATCTCAAAAAGAAATGAAACATTTCCAAAAAATAAGTTTTTTTAATACAAAAATAAATTTAAATATAGCTCTCAATCCGTTTTTGAATGCGGTGCATTTCCGCAATCTGACCCGATAGCTGCTGCTCTAGCAGAGCATTTTGTTGGTTGAGGTAGCTCATCTTACGCTGGTTCTGAAGGATCTTCTGGTGCGTCTTTTCAATGAGTATATTTTGCCTCTTCAGATCTCTTGTTGCTTTTAGGATATAATAAAAAAACATTTGGATTTCAAATAACGTTACCAAATAAATAAATATTTTTTTTTGCTTATTAATCAATCATTATCATGTGTATACACTTGTTATGTGTCTAACACATCCCGGGAGTGCAGAATTATTAGGCAAATGAGTATTTGGACCACATCATCCTCTTTATGCATGTTGTCTTACTCCAAGCTGTATAGGCTCGAAAGCCTACTACAGATTAGGCATATTAGGTAATGTACATCTCTGTAATGAGAAGGTGTGTGGTCTAATGACATCAACACTCTATATCAGGTGTGCATAATTATTAGTCAATTTCCTTTTCTTTGGCAAAATTGGCCAAAAGAAGGATTTGACAGACTCTGAAAAGTCCAAAATAGAGAGATATCTAGCAGAGGGATGCAGCACTCTTAAAGTTGCAAAGCTTCTGAAGCGTGATCATCAAACAAAAGAAGCGTGTGGAAAAACAAAGGTGCAAAATAACTGCCCATGAACTGAGAAAAGTTAAGCGTGCAGCTGCCAAGATGCCACTTGCCACAAGATTGGCCATATTTCAGAGCTGCAACATCACTGGGGTGCCCAAAAGCACAAGGTGTGCAATACCCAGAGACATGGCCAAGGTAAGAAAGGCTGAAAGACGATGACCACTGAACAAGACACACAAGCTGCAACGTCAAGACTGTGCCAATAAATATCTCAAGAAAGATTTTTCTAAGGTTTTATGGACTGCTGAAATGAGAGTGAGTCTTGATGGGCCAGATGGAAGAGCCCGTGGCTGGATTGGTAAAGGGCAGGGAGCTCCAGTCCGACTCAGACGCCAGCAAGGTGGTGGTGGAGTACTGGTTTGGGCTGGTATCATCAAAGATGAGCTTGTGGGGCCTTTTCGGATTGAGGATGGAGTCAAGCTCAACTCCCAGTCCTACTGCCAGATTATGGAAGAGACCTTCTTCAAGCAGTGGTACAGGAAAAAGTCACCATCCTTCAAGAAAAACATGATTTTCATGCAGGACAATGCTCCATCACACGTGTCAAAGTACTCCACAGCGTGGCTGGCAAGAAAGGGTATTAAATAAAAAAAAGTAATGACATGGCCTCCTTGTTCACCTGATCTGAACCCCATTGAGAACCTGTGGTCCATCATCAAATGTGGGATTTACAAGGAGGGAAAACAGTACACCTCTCTGAACAGTGTCTGGCAGGCTGTGGTTGCTGCTGCACGCAATGTTGATGGTGAACAGATCAAAACACTGACAGAATCCATGGATGTCAGGCTTTTGAGTGTCCTTGCAAAGAAAGGTGGCTATATTGGTCACTGATTTGTTTTTGTTTTGTTTTTAAATGTCAGAAATGTGTATTTGTGAATGTTGAGATGTTATATTGGTTTCACTGTTAAAAATAAATCATTGAAATGGCTATCTATTTATTTTTTGGTTAAGTTGCCTAATAATTCTGCACAGTAATAGTAGTCACCTGCACACACAGATATCCCCCGAAAATAACTAACAATAAAAACAAACTAAAAACTACTTCCAAAAAAATTCAGCTTTGATATTAATGAGTTTTTGGGGTTCATTGAGAACATGGTTGTTGTTCAATAATAAAATGAATCCTCAAAAAATACAACTTGCCTAATAATTATGCACTACCTGTATACTTCTAGCATCAATACCATATTATGGTTATACAATCTGACAGGTGCGCTTTATATGTTGTCCATTTTTATATCTACATTTTGTTGTTGAAATGTTATTAATCATTGTGCACATATTTACCTTCCTGAATGAGGCTCACAGGACCGCTCTCTTCCTCCTGCTCTTCTGCTTGAGAAGTTGGGGTGGTGGGGGGGGGAAGCTCCTCAGCTTGCTCCTCAACAGGAGCTGGGGTTGGGGAGTGGGAGGGCCCTGGCTGCTCCTCCTCATCCATGTCCTCCTCTGCCGCATCCTCCTCTGCCGCATCCTCCTCCTCCTCCTCATCGGCCTGGCGCCTTCTGCGCTTGGCGCGGACAACTGGCATTGGAGCTCCTATAATAACACAATGTTCATATATTATAAAAATGTTTTCTAATGACGTATGCAAATTCTGTGTACTGTGCTGTATTGTATATGAATACAAATTGATTTATATAGACAGTTAACCAATGGGACAATGTTATATTAAAGGGTCTTGTGGGCACTACAGGGGACTGAGCGTGAGCTGGGATGCAACCATGTTAAAATGAGCTGTTTTTGTCTCCTTTGTTTTGTTCAGACCATCTCATGTTAAAAAAAGGGCCTGATGGAGCACACGGGATTACTATAACAACCCCACTCCTAACACAGGAATTTAGTGGTAATCTATATATATAAAACTCAACGTGTGTGTGTGCATAAATGTATGTATGTATGTATGTATGTATGTATGTTCCAGCATCACGTACAAACGGCTAAAGATATTTATATGAAACTTGGCACACAGGTTACTTATATGTCAGCCACAAACATAGGATAGGTGGTTTAAACCTTACCCACCCCCACTTGCCATGGTCGGGGTTTTTCTTTAAAGTCCCATGCAAAGCAATGGGAAAATTATGTTCCCACATAACTTCTGTGTTCCTGTCTGCTGCCCCATGTCTTTTTTCAACAGTACTATGAATACCTTGGCCGGTGGTGATATATGTTAGCACAACATGGCATCTTGGTTAACAACATCTGACCTTACATGAATTACATATGACCTTACATAACTGTCACCAAAGGAGCTGCGGTGGCTCCACGCGATTGCCACTGCACTGACAACTGATTCACCTCTGCAGCTAGGGGTTCGGATCCCGCTCTCGGCTACCTGTGAATTGAGTTTGGTGGTCTCAGCCCCGCCACTGGTGGGTGTGCTATGCGAGGTTGGGTTGGGAGGACCCCCTCACACCCGCCATTGCCAACCGGGGCATGGAGAAAGGTGGCAGATTGCCTCTGGGGGAGGCCTCCCAACTCCTGCAGGCCGGCTCCTCTCTCTTTCGAGTTCACGCACAAAATACACTTTTTTAAAAAAAAACATAACTGTCAACAATAACTTACCTGGATGATATTTAGCCCGAAGACGTCTGACATTACCCATTTGGCGCCTCTTGAGGTCAGACCACTTCTTAACAATGGCCTTGTGGTCATGTTGGCCGCCAAAGTCAGCGATTAGGGCGCTGACCACAGCCCTTTTCTGTGGCTGCCGCCGCAGGTCATCATATCCTGTTTCCAGGAACTTCTGCAAGATGAAGAACAAAGTATATTGTAATACTTCTGTTGACAGCCTTATGGATATATGACGTAAATGTATGCTATTCAACAATTGGAAGCATTCTCGCCTTATTAATCAATGACAGGGGTAACATGAAAGATTTTATATCCTGCCATTTCGGTCGCCACCTTTTTTGCATAAATATAGCAGCCATTATCATTTGCATAATTATGAATATATTATTAACAACACAGGATACACGTATAGGGGAGATATGCGTTGCTAACTCTTTTCCCTGTCAGGAGCCTAACGCCCCGGGGGGTCAGAGACGGGACCTTTTTCGGAGGACCACTGACGTATGTACCAGTCGCAGTTTTTTGTGATGTCACTCTTTAGGTGTGTGCACATTTTTCACTGCATCCGGGTGGAGTTTTTGGGTTGTGTTTTGCACGCCACAGGCTTTTCAACAGGAAAAAAACAGCTGGAGGCAGAATGGTTGCAAAACACTACGTGTTTGTTACTTAACTCTGGGTTTCAAGACCAGTCCACCTCCAGCTGTTGCAAAACTACTACTCCCATCAGCCACGGTCTGTCAGTGCATGCTAAGAATTTTACTTTTGCTGCATTTAGGGTGCCACAGTTTAGAGACCCGTGCATAAAGGCCTGAAAAATGGGGGCCTGCAGAACTTACAATACTAGAAGTGCCAGCATTCCCAGGCATGCTGGAAGTTGTAGTTCTGCAACATCTAAAGGGCAATATGTATTCGAACGTCCTTGGGCCTTGAGGACACTGAAGTCAGGACGTTCGCATACGTCCTATGTCCAAAAAAATTTTAAATTCATTATGCTAAATAACAAGGAAAAGTGCCAATATACACATTTGCCAACCAGGGTGTCTGCAGCTGTCCAGGCATGCTGGGACTTGTAGTTTTGTAAAAGCAGGAGACACATTTTTTGTGAAATACTAATATATGATCATATATACTAACTTTTAAACTAGACTTAAATGCTGGGCTGGGCTGGGACTTGTAGTTTTGTAAAAGCAGGAGACACATTTTTGGTTAAATACTAATATCTGATCATATATACTAACTTTTAAACTAGACTTAAATGCAGTTGAAGATGATGAAATAACAGTGGTCAAAATACTTACACAAATCAGCAACTTTTCCTCAGACTTAGTGAAATTGCTTCCAACCATGTTGCTGTGTGATTGCGCTGCGATCATAAGTTGGAAACTGGCAAGGCTCCAGGAAATGGTCGCGTGTTGTTCGCGTGTTGATTGCGCTGCTTGGACCGAGATGGGTCCATATGGCTTCGGCTGTATGGACCACAGTAACTCTTTTCCCTGTCAGGAGCCTAGGAGCCTAACGCCCCGGGGGGTCAGAGACGGGACCTTTTCGGAGGACCACTGACGTATGCAACCGTCGCAGTTTTTTGTGATGTCACTCTTTAGGTGTGTGCAAATTTTTCCTTGCACCGGGTGGAGTTTTTGGGTTGTGTTTTGCACGCCACAGGCTTTTCAACAGAAAATAACCAGCTGGAGGCAGAATGGTTGCAAAACACTACGGGTTTGTTACCTAACTCTGGGTTTCAAGACCAGTCCACCTCCAGCTGTTGCAAAACTACTACTCCCATCAGCCACGGTCTTTCAGTGCATGCTAAGAATTTTACTTTTGCTGCATCTAGGGTGCCACAGTTTAGAGACCCGTGCATAAAGGCCTGAAAAATGTGGGCCTGCAGAACTTACAATACTAGAAGTGCCAGCATTCCCAGGCATGCTGGAAGTTGTAGTTCTGCAACATCTAAAGGGCAATATGTATTCGAACGTCCTTGGGCCTTGAGGACACTGAAGTCAGGACGTTCGCATACGTCCTATGTCCAAAAAAATTTTAAATTCATTATGCTAAATAACAAGGAAAAGTGCCTAAATACACATTTGACAACCAGGGTGTCTGCAGCTGTCCAGGCATGCTGTGACTTGTAGTTTTGTAAAAGCAGGAGACACATTTTTGGTTAAATACTAATATCTGATCATATATACTAACTTTTAAACTAGACTTAAATGCAGTTGAAGATGATGAAATAACAGTGGTCAAAATACTTACACAAATCAGCAACTTTTCCTCAGACTTTGAGAAATTGCTTCCCACCATGTTGCTGTAATATTGGGAAACTGGCAAGGCTCCAGGAAATGGTCGCGTGTTGTTCGCGCAATTGCGCATGCGCGATCGAAAAATCGCAATCGCAATATGTATTTTGGTTAAAATATCATACATATTCGATTTCAGAGTGCTGCTACAGCAGTTTTCGAAATATCTGCAATAAATTTCGCATTCGCATGTTGCGATATTTCGATAAAATATCAGGAATATTCTGAGCCAATCAGAGCGCTCCTCCAGCATATCTCGAAATTGCGCAATAAATATCGCATTCGCATGTTGCGATATTTCGATAAAATATCACGAATATTCTGAGCCAATCAGAGCGCTCCTCCAGCATATCTCGAAATTGCGCAATAAATATCGCATTCGCATGTTGCGATATTTCGATAAAATATCACGAATATTCTGAGCCAATCAGAGCGCTCCTCCAGCATATCTCGAAATTGCGCAATAAATATCGCATTCGCATGTTGCGATATTTCGATAAAATATCACGAATATTCTAAGCCAATCAGAGCGCTCCTACCGCAGTTATTAAAAAATCGCAATTATTTTCGCATTCGCAATAGCGAAAAATCGCATTCAATTAATTTCGATAAAATATCACGAATATTCGAATTTAGCGAATATATCTCGAATATTCGAATATATATTCGAGATATATCGCGAAATCGAATATGTCATATTCTGCTCAACACTACTAAGGAACTCTCAGATGCATACTTGTAAAGGTCAAGGAAGAACATTATTCTGATCATTTACATAAATCAAAGAATGGAAGAAAAAGATGATGTAACAGTTTGTGGAATTGTTACAGCAAAAAGGATTATCCAGTGGCACTCCTATAAGGGCTCTTCATTTCTCCATTCTCAAAAACTCACAGATAAGCAGTGGTGGCCGGAGCTCAATATTTTGGGGGGTGGCAAATCAACGACACACCTCCCCTCGCGGGAGACAGACGGGAATGCGGTGATCGACCCCCTTCCTCAAGAGAGATAGATGGAAAGGCGGCAATCAGAGGCCTCACCTTAGGAGGCAGGGGGAAGGAAGGGCCAGGCAGTTGCTTCTCCTCCCGGCTGAACAGGAAGTGTGTCCTGAGACACGACTGGTCAGGGAGACCTAAGACTAAGACCCTTTTTTGAAGCCAATTAGAGCCACAGGCTGAATGTAAATTAGGGGGCGGCACCCCTGCGCCCCTTATGGATGGGCTGCCACTGTGGGTAAGATATACAGCAGATTGCTATGTATCGCAACTGGGCCCCTATCCAGTACAGAAGAAAACATGCAGAGTGTAGATCTTGAGGATAGGAGTTAAGCAGCTCTGTTGGAACAATCTAGACCAGCCCTCAAAATTTCCACTCGCCTACTAGCATTTGGCGAGTGGATTTAAGCTGGGGGCGAGTGATGACAGGGCTGCATGACCAATCTCCCTTCAATCTGTGCCTACACTTAGAGTCCCGATGAGATTGGCGGCCGAAGAGGAAAGGTGCATGCTCGGGAAAAGCAGTCTGGTGAGCCACGCACAGGCAGAGTAGTACACAGGTGCTCTCCTTACAATTCTCATTAAGCCATGGGACCTAACAGTATGACCTCTCTGAGCCTGCCCCCCCTCCCCCGACCAATGTAGCTGGAGAGCAGAAAGTAATGAGTGAGGTGGAGGATTGCGAAAATTACCACTCCGGTGCAGCGCTCACTGAAAGTTGCCCTGACATGACAGCGGCAGCCTTCCAGTTTGTGCAGTTTTCTTCTCCTTGTGCTCTATGTAAGTATCCAGCAGTTCAGCCTGAGCACTGTGAACAGACTGGTCTCAATGTGTGCTGTGCGGTGTCAATGTGCGCTGTGCTATGGTGTCAATGGCTGTGCAGTTGTGTGGATCTCAGCGCTGGATTGTACTCCCTCCCGCTGTGCTGCACCTCCTCTCCTCACTGCCAGCCTGAATAAAAGGGGGAAGTGGGGACATGCAAGCGTGGAGCCACACACACAGGCTCCTGATGATGAGATGAATGGGAGAGAGAAAGAGAGGATGGATGGGAGTTGCAGAGGAGACAGCAAGAGAATGGGGAAGAGACCCAGTTCTAGTGCCCTGTCCCTCTGATCTGCCCCCAGTGCCCTGTCCCTCTGGTCTGACCCCAGTGCCCTGTCCCTCTGGTCTGACCCCAGTGCCCTGTCCCATTTTGTTAAAGTTGTTGTTGGTAATATTTAATTTTGTAACTTGATTCTGCATAAAACATTTAACAGTGTCATTCCATGAGATAATCTACGAGGGCGTGTTTACGGGTGCAATTAGGCGCAGGGCAGTGTATGAATTAGGTGGGACAACTGGTGGCGAGTAACTCTTGAGGCCTGGCTAGTAGCTCAGGACTTGAAATTTTGAGCCCTGATCTAGACCATTTAACATAACCCACTCCTTGTCATTACAACCACTTTCCTCTTGATCATCTCTCTGCTTTTCTATACAAACGCACATAACTTACATGGAATGTATAGTCTTTTAAGGGCCCATTCAGTCCGTGTTACAGTAACATTTATTTTGGATGAACTTCCTTCCTGTGCACAGACTATAGGCATTAAAATATTTACATATTCTCAACAAATAGTAAAAGAGCTTTAAAACAAACCACCCATGGCCTCTCTAGATGCTTGTACTGTGAAGTAATTGATCCTTAAATTATGTTTTTTTCCCTGTTTTTTTTTCCCCAGAAAATTTTGAAATTAGAAAATTAGAGATTTGAGATAATTAGAAATTTTGGATCATTTTTAAAAATTCAGTGTGGAGTGGTTTTGCAAATTGAAAGTCATTTTGTTACACTAGGAACATGAAATGCAGAGTTTATAAAAGTATTATGCTTGAAATAAAAGTACAGCTCATTTAGTAAATAAACTAAACTGATTTTTTTTAAATGTATTTTTTATTACAAATAGAATAACAAGGATTGTAAGTGTTAAGAACATTTCAACTATACATGGGAACAGGTAACTACCACCCTTTCCCTCGTAATAATTGAAACACTTCCAGTATACCATCAGTTATTGTCAATGATGATCCAGAAGCATATATTGCTCTTGCTAGAGCTTGACCAATGTTCTCCCGATTTTCAGGTGTAATTTTATCTATAAATTAAGATTTTGTGAATTTTTGGGAGGCCGCGGTTTGTAACACTTCCTTACTTGAAGATGCCGCTGGTGAAGAAACGCTTTCATTCTGGTCCTCATCATTTCATTCCATAAAGTATTTTTAAATGTCTTTAGGGTACCTCTGGCGTGCCAGGATGTGTTTGTTTTTTCATCTTTGGAGCATTTGAAAAACAATATTTCTTCCAACAATATTTGCAAATTGCAGCTTTCTTCTCAGCAGAAATTACACAGTGGAAATGTTTCTGAACTCTAGAAGTTGGTCTCACCATTTTATTGAGAGGAGGAAAAGAAAAAACGATTTTCTTAGCATACTATAGCTAAACAATATGCTCTGATGGCGGAGAGCATTAATAGGAATCATTTAAAGGGTAAAAAAGATAAACTAGTTTGTCAGACAAATTCATCCTCTTACATGTCAATTAAGGTCTAAGAGGGCAGTAACTATCATCTGCTGTATCCCAACAATCACCCAACTATAGGAGGTACAAGATGGGACCCACAAGCAAACTAAACTGGAGCCTTTTTTCCCATGCAGTGCCCCCTAGTGATAAAAAATGCACATTTCTCTTGTTTCAGAACTGCATTGAGGAGTACAGTGTTACTTGAACTGTATTCCAGGATTTGCTTGTCTTCAGCTGAGAGAACTTAAGACTTAATTTAATGATAAAATGGGGGATGTGGTGGCGCTTGCAACTAAAATCACTAAAATAATGTATATATTGAAATATATAAGAGATACAACAAAATAGACTCCGCCTCCTGGCAATGATTAAAAGTGTATCACTCTAAACCGGAATACCATCCAACAAAAATAACCATAAAGTGGAGGATATTGAGAGTGAAAAAATAATGAAATATGTGTGACCAATGTGCCACTGACAGCACAATAGTCTAAATTAAATAGCAAACTTCAATCTGTGCATACAACATTTCCTTCAAATATAATTATGATAGTCCAAACAGTGCTTCATCCACAAATCGTGCAATGTGCAACTATGCAAATAAATAAATAAATATCCAGTGACCGACTGTCCACAAAATATTGCAAATATATTAAATAAAATGTGAATTATTCCGATGGTAAAAACAATCCAAAAAGTGCTAAAAGTGAAAAAAAATATATATATAAGGTCCACACAGGCATCCCTAGAAAAAAGAGTGTAAAAAAAGGTCCCAATAAAACTATAAAATAGGAATCAATGTCCAGTGCACAAATTGTGCAAAAGTGAAACAAATAAAAATCCAGTGGCTAATAAATATAATGAGTTTCTAAAGTGCATCTGTGCTCAGGTTGCTGTGACATGCAGAGTAATGTGATTGCAGTCAGCCCGATTCTCCACGGTGACCAGGGATATAAGTGCTAGCCCCTTACCTCAGGGAGGCTAATAAATAGCCTATAGGAATATTTCCCAATGATATCTCCCACAATCAACCGATCGATCCACTCCAATGTAATCACAGGCTCAGCGCGATGATTCTCAAAATAAAGCACAGGAATGCCTCCATAGTGTATGATTACAAACAATAATTTAATGAAAAAAGTAGTAACTTACAAGCAGTGCTGTAAGAACAGCATATACACCGGCGTGTGTGTAATCCTGTGTCTCCCGCTCTGCGGCCGCAAGCGGGTGACGTCACCAACAGCCCTCCAACGTCCTCACGCGTATCGCGACAGCCGACGTCGCTTAATCATAGGATGGAGCCATCCTATGATTAAGCGACGTCGGCTGTCGCGATACGCGTGAGGACGTTGGAGGGCTGTTGGTGACGTCACCCGCTTGCGGCCGCAGAGCGGGAGACACAGGATTACACACACGCCGGTGTATATGCTGTTCTTACAGCACTGCTTGTAAGTTACTACTTTTTTCATTAAATTATTGTTTGTAATCATACACTATGGAGGCATTCCTGTGCTTTATTTTGAGAATCATCGCGCTGAGCCTGTGATTACATTGGAGTGGATCGATCGGTTGATTGTGGGAGATATCATTGGGAAATATTCCTATAGGCTATTTATTAGCCTCCCTGAGGTAAGGGGCTAGCACTTATATCCCTGGTCACCGTGGAGAATCGGGCTGACTGCAATCACATTACTCTGCATGTCACAGCAACCTGAGCACAGATGCACTTTAGAAACTCATTATATTTATTAGCCACTGGATTTTTATTTCTTTCACTTTTGCACGATTTGTGCACTGGACATTGATTCCTATTTTATAGTTTTATTGGGACCTTTTTTTACACTCTTTTTTCTAGGGATCCCTGTGTGGACCTTATATATATATTTTTTTTCACTTTTAGCACTTTTTGGATTGTTTTTACCATCGGAATAATTCACATTTTATTTAATATATTTGCAATATTTTGTGGACAGTCGGTCACTGGATATTTATTTATTTATTTGCATAGTTGCACATTGCACGATTTGTGGATGAAGCACTGTTTGGACTATCATAATTATATTTGAAGGAAATGTTGTATGCACAGATTGAAGTTTGCTATTTAATTTAGACTATTGTGCTGTCAGTGGCACATTGGTCACATATATTTCATTATTTTTTCACTCTCAATATCCTCCACTTTATGGTTATTTTTGTTGGATGGTATTCCGGTTTAGAGTGATACACTTTTAATCATTGCCAGGAGGCGGAGTCTATTTTGTTGTATCTCTTATATATTTCAATATATACATTATTTTAGTGATTTTAGTTGCAAGCGCCACCACATCCCCCATTTTATCATTTACTGTCAGTGTGTGAGCACTATTAGTGGTGGCTGCTGCATATTTATTTGTTTTATATTTATTCTGTTCTTGATTAGGTTGGTTTGCGCATTAGTTCCCCCCTTATTTCAAGACTTAATTTAAGGCTTTACATAAAGTCTCAGGAATCTTGAATTAATGTCTTCATGTTCTATAGTTTGAATACCATGTCAGAGATATTTTACTTAGTTATCAATGTAAAATAACATATCACACATATCTCTAACTATAATTCAGTAATCTCTATCATCTCTAACCATCATTGTGTATATGAGTTGGACTTCCAATCAAAATAAATTACTGTACAACACACTTTATCAGCGCATTGCAGTTAAGTGCACAGTACCAGCCTTATTTACCTGGAAGTGGAGCTATATATAACTTCACTTGCTAACCTTTGTCCTGGGAATGCATTGAAAAAGATGTGTTTAAAGCTGCAGCGGTGTGTTACCTCTTAGGGATTTTATTATTATTATTATTATTATTATTATTAATATTATTATACATTTTCTTCATTTATTATACTAAGAAACAAAAATATGGTTTAGGACATGTTTTAACATTTCATTTTAATCAGATACATTTTGCATATGTACAACTTAAAGCCAGCAGGTGACATGTGCCAAGTGTTAACAATAAAGCAGGCACATATCCACCCCTCTCTGCCATCAGATTTGCCTGAGTGGTCTCTTAGATAAGTCAGCATTACCTTTTGGAGGTCTAAACATATTGACTAAATTGCTTACAGATCTATTTATTTAAGGTTGGGTCAAGCTAGTATTTCCATACATCTAGCCTACAAAAGCAGGATACAACACTGAATGCAAGTGTTGTTAGACACATCATTTTTAACCAGATACCTGGCAGATAATGTGGTCCCCAAAGCTTATTCTTTTGTCTAGACTTGGTAATTACAACGGTGAAAGATAATTACACACATTAATGCTCAATAGAAAACAGCCACTTGCGTATTTGTTAATTTTTGGCACAACTGGTTTCTTAACCTATTAAATAAGGAGTGTAAGAGTTGATGCAGGTTGAGGTTGATTTTCCCTCTTAAAGCTGAATTTTACTTAAAGCGGAGGTTCACCCTCAATAGAGAATTTATCAAATTAAGACCGGCACACTGAATATATCTAAAGTCTGCTGTTATTTTTTTTTTAAACCATTACAGTACCTTTATTCTCCTCCGAATAACAGGCACGTCCGGGTATCCCTCCTGCGGGAGTGGGCGTGTCATTCAGTTAGTAAGCACCCCAGTGTTTTCTGGGACTCGATCGCAAAGTCTCCTGGGAGCACAGCGTCATGCTTCCCAGGAGAGGAGTCATTAGCTGATTGAAAAGATGTTGCGCTTATCGTCACAACGGGGCGCGACCCTTTCAGTACGCCGCCCGTTGTGATGGCAACCGTGCAGTGTTGACGGCGCCGCTCGCCGTCAACACTGCACATGCATTCACCGTATCCCTGAAGTATTGCTTGTGGGCTTCAGAGTGCCCACAAGCAAGATGGAACCGTGCAGCAAAGAATTTTATAAATCATTGTTTGCGGCAGAATGTCCATGTGGAGGGCTAAGAATGTCAGAAACGTGAGTACAGTAACAAGTTTATTATGAGCGGCAGATGCACCTAAAAAAATGAAAATAAATTCCAGCGGAACCCCCGCTTTAAAATGTATTTCCACTTTTTGCAGCCAAATTGAGATAACACCTAATTTATCTTTGTTACAAGTCCCCATTCATGTAGCATAACTATAAGCGGTATTAAAGTTAAAAAGCAACTATTTATTATATTCCAGCCAGAAAGTCAACAGAACAAGCTGTCCTGCAGATGTAGCAGTTACAGAATTGAGACAAACCATTTACCACTGACAGGGGTGCTTACAATTTTAGCTTTTATTTATTTATGTAAAATCTTTATCACAAAAGGAACAACAGAATATAAAGTGTTAGCTGAAGTTTTCTTTACATTTGTTAGTGTATTTAAATATGCTAGTATATCCAGGCCCGGACTGGGACAAAAATTAGGCCCGGGCATTTTAGACTGAGCAGCCCATGGCTAATTTACCGGGAGGCGCGGCGAGCATGGGAAGGGGGCCGCAGAATGTGGGGGGTGGAGAACACGGGGGAGTGTGGAGAGCACTAAGGGAGCCAGAGAGCACCGGAGGGGAAAAGCATGGGGGGTGGAGAGCACTAGGGGGAGCCGGAGAGCACAAGGGTGCTGGAGAGTAGAAGCAGAGCCAGAAAACACAGGAGGCGAAGAGCACAGAGGGGCTGGAGAGCACTGTGGGGGCGAGGACCACGGGGGGCTGGAGAGCACAAGCTGGGGCAGAGAACATGGAAGGCGAACAGCGCAGGGAGGTAAAGAGCACAGGGGGGCTGGAGAGCATGGGGGGCTGGAGAGCATGGGGGGCTTAGAGCACTGGAGTGGCCGGAGAACACAGGGAGGGACTGGAGAGCACTGGGAGGGGCTGGAGAGCACTGGGGGGCTGGAGAGTAAAAGGGAGCTGATGTGTACAGGGGGGCCGGAGAGCACTGGGAGGGGCTGGAGAGCATTAGGGGGCCGGAGAGTACAGGGGTTGATGAGCACAGGGGGGCCTGAGAGCACTGGGAGGGGCTGAAGAGCACCGAGGGCTGGAGAGCACTGGGGGGGGCTGGAGAGTATGGAGGGCTGGAGAGCACAGGGGAGGGCTGAGAGCACTGGGGGGGCCTGAGAGCACTGGGGGGCTAAGAGCACTGGGGGGGCCTAAGAGCACTGGGGGGGGGCTAGAGAGCACTGGGGGGGGCCTGAGAGCACTGGGGGGGGCCTGAGAGCACTGGGGGGCCTGAGAGCACTGGGGGGGGCTGGAGAGCACTGGGCACTGGAAAGTACAGGGGGGCACTGGGGGCTGGAGAGCTCAGGGGGTACACCTGAGAGCATGGTGGGAGCCTATGAGCACTAGGGGGCATTAGAAGGAGGCTGGATAGAAGAAGCCGCTGCACACACAGAAGAATCCATCTCTTCATTTTTCTCCTACAGCCTCTGAATGGCCTCTGAATGCTCACGGAAGGGAGAGAGTGAGAAGCTGGCATTCAGAGGCTCTGGGAGAAAAATAAAGGCATGGATTCTTCTACTGTGTCTGCAGCGGCTTCTTCTATCCAGGCGGTGCACGCATACAGACTAAACTTGATCACTGCATAGAGACACTCACTTGAACACCGGCAGCCGCGTCTCATGTAGATCCCCTTCCTCTTCACGATCACAGGTAGCGTGACCTGTAGTCTCCGCCCTCCAGTCCGACGGCCGAACTGTAATGGCGGCCGGCCAGCCAGCCTCGGAGAGAGACCGGGCGAGCGGCGGGGGCTCAAGGAGCAGCTCTGTTGCCTTGGTCCCACAAGACCATGGGGCCCGTGGCGGCCTGCGGCCCACCGGGCAAATGCCCGGTGTGCCCTATGGCCAGTCCGGGCCTGAGTATATCCAACACTCCCCTCTCCCCAGACTGACAATGCTGCTGTCCAAAGGTGTCCCCTATGCGCCTTCATCCAGAGTGGGGCCACTCGAATACAGGAGGTGTGTTACTAGGCAGGTCATCGGGTGAAAACTGACATTTAGAAAAAAAGCCTAAAAAAGAAAATGAATGAAGCTACCATATCTGATGACTGCTAAGCTGTGATACAGTATATGAAATTTTTGGTTTTATGCTTAATACTGGGGAAAAAAAAACAGCTTACTTTGTTTTAGATGCTCAATCCTGTATTTTCCAGCAAGAAAAATTAGGCATTTTTTGGGGGTTTATGACCCCCAGATAGCAAGCAATTGTTCTGCAAGTATGAAAATGACTTGCTGAGCTATTGCTAGACTTGCCAGGCTTTAAAAGGTTGTTGCACATTTGCAGCAAGTCCACATTGCATGACTCCAGATCAACGTTGTTTGCAAACATTCTGCAAGTTTGCTGCAAGTTCTGGTTCAGTTATGTTGTGCAATAGTCATCCCACCACAGGGGTCACTTTGGCCAAATTAAAATGTTCATGCTGTAGACTTGCAGAGCTCTTCCTGTAGCCTCACCACTGCAACTTTGCTCTTGTTAACCACTTCCGGACCGCCCACCGTCGTTATACGTCGCTACTTTAAGGAGGAAAACCGTTGTTATGGCAGCAGCTAGCTACCATAACCCTTGTATCCCCTTCTTCAGCGGGCGGTCCACATTCAGATAAAAGTGATCTCTGTGGCAGATTCGCCACAAAATAACTTTTATCGGCTCCAGTGCCCTCCGCCGCTTACCATAGCCGTCTGTAACAAAGTGCTGGTGGACAGGCGACACTGGTTGCCATGGAACATAGGCCAAACACTACGTCAAGGATCCCCCTCAGGATAGGCGATTGGCGCTGGCGACTGTAGGCCCAGGCTTCTTAGGCCTAGATGCCCTTTAATGAGGCCTTAGCACAGACTTCCTGCTTGCTAGAAGTTGCCGTCCCCAGAGGCCGCATGTAAGCCTTCCCCTCCTTTTTATAACCCCTTCCCAGAAGGCCGTGCATGATGTAGTGCACTCTGGTAGCACAGCAGCACTGTGGGTATTGTAGTCTGTTAAACATCCAAGGCAATGGAGTCTTTATCTCCCTGTACTTCAAGTTCCATAATGCATTGTTCTATAATGATTAAACCAAACAGGTTGCAGCAGTATAATAATTGACCACCGGAGGCAGCTGAGTTCCTTCTCAATCACAAACTGTAGTTTATAACTACACTGCAAAGTGGCACCTTGCTACAATAGTTAAATACATTTTTCTTGAGTTTTATTAGTAGCAAGGCATGAAATGCAAATGGCATTACAATGAAACCTCCCATTGGATACTTTAATACACATAATTGAGGATTATTGGTTAAAACAATAAGTACTTTTTTACTTTCTTGAACTACAAGTATTTTTTTTATTTGTACTGGCTTTTCAAAATAACAAATATAATTGTTTAAAGGTGGGGTAAAAAGTTGAATTCAGTATACAATTTTTGTAGTAATGCTACATTTATTTTTTATAGAGGTACATCATCAAACCAAAAAGAGGGACAACTGAGGAGGCAAGGAGGACAGGGGGTTCCAAAGGATGGACAGTCTAGGGGTGCTTTGATGTTAATAGACAGTTACTTGCAGGGAAGGAAAAAAAAGTTTGCACTGGAAGATAGTATTACATTGAAAAATATTTTTAACTGTTACTTTTAGTTTTGATAAGTCAGAGGCAGGGTTTTTTTGTTTTTTTTTCTGTTTCCTGACAGTAATGACTCACTGAAATGTAAGCGAATTGCACAAAACAGTAAACAGTTATCTAACATAACTACATGAAAAAAGGTGACAAATGCATAAAGCTCACTAAGGCAACACAAATAAAACATTTTAAAGCAACACTTTTTTATCATGATTACATAATTTTGTGCAATGAAGTACATTATTTTTACACAATGCTGACATGGCTGAGAGGTCAACTAGAAACCAAGACTTTGCATTGTAACCCCAGGCCATATATTGAGTCATTATCCTGAGATCACTTCCATCTTCATAATAGTTTTGCTGGTCTCAACAATCGGAAACCTACTGTAAGTAGTTTCACTTCTTATAAACATATTTTAATATCCTCTACTACACTTCCCGCTGTTACCAAACTTACAGGACTATATTGCTTATTATGTGAAAGTAAAAGTGAGAAGTGCCAAATTATCACAATTTGTTCTGTATCTGCCTAACATTCCTTGTTTCAAAAGATGAATCCACCCACAACTGATATTTCACTGTTGGGCTGCTGCTAGTGGGTTTTAGAACCAACCTACGGTACTTACTTCTATCTCTAATAAATGTCTATTAATTAAATAATCAACCAATCACAGTTTGGCTACTAAACCCTGGGAATCTTGCTGAAATCCACGTTTCATTAATATAATGAATCCCTAATAATTTGTTCTGCACAATTTAAGAAAACGAAATGAGAGATTATTCCATAACCTTTAGATATTTTGCATCTTCTTAGTGTACATGCTGGCCCCAAACATACAAACATATCATACACTCCTTTACAACACTGCCAAAAAACTTTAGCACAAACAATACATATAATACAAGTACTTATATCTTAACATGTAAACAGATGTCATACCAGGGCTCAAGTCCTGCGGGAACGGAGTTCCTGCACTTTTTTCACAGCAGGAACACAGTTCCCTTTGCAGGACTAGAGCAGCCTCGAGCAGCCAAGCCACCCGAGCCAATCCTTCACTAAGCGGCGATGCCCAGCTCGAGTCACTGTCAGGGGCAGGCAAAACTTAGTAATCCTTTGTGTTACTGGCCGCTTCCTGTATATGGATTCATCGAGTAGTTTTCCGTCACTTCCTCGATGCCGCAATGTCTCCTGGGAGTTTTTGTCATTGTTCCCAGGAAACATTGCGGAGGTCTGCCGCAAGTTATCGCGGGATTTATAAAGAACTTGCTTAAAGAAAAACATGCGGTTTAGTAATTATGCATATGAGCGTATCATTTATTTTTTTTGGTGGGGGAGTGGATCTATACCAGTAAAGCAAAGTTGTGCAGCATTATGTCCTGCTTCCCAGAAATGAATTGCTGCAGATGATCCACTATCACTATCCAATCTCAAACCTGCAGTAGGTTAGGCGATTTGGCCATGAATACATCCTTTCTCACATGTATCCAAGGCCAAATGGGCACTTAAAGCGGGGGTTCACCCTTAGAGGGCACTTTTCCCCCTTCGCTTCCTGCTCGTTATTACTAGGGGAATCGGCAATTTATTTTAAAATATGTGCAGTACTTACCCGTTTACGAGACGCATCCTCTCCGTCGCTTCCGGGTATGGGCTTCGGGAATGGGCGGTCCTTCTTGATTGACAGGTTTCCGAGAGGCTTCCGACGGTCGCATCCATCGCGTCACGATTTTCCGAAAGAAGCCGAACGTCGGTGCGCAGGCGCAGTATAGAGCCGCACCGACGTTCGGCTTCTTTCGGCTACGAGTGACGCGATGGATGCGACCGTCGGAAGCCTCTCGGAAGAATGTCAATCAAGAAGGAACGCCCGCTCCCGAAGACCCATACCCGGAAGCGACGGAAGAAGATACAGCTCGAAAACGGGTAAGTACTGCACCTATTTTAATATAAATAGCCGATTCCCCTAGACCGAACGAGCAGGAAGCTAAGGGGAGATTTTTTTTTTTTTTTTAAATGGGTGAACTCCCGCTTTAACAAGATAAATTATATTCTCAATATGGCAACTGGTAAAAAAAAAAAGGAATCTTTAATTTTTCACCAATCAGAACATGTAAAGAATGTGCTGCTGAGAACAAAGTTGCACTGGACACAATGCCCATTGGGGCAAGTACCCCCATGGAGTCTCCATGGATGCAAGCCAAGCTATTTCTTGAGATAATTGGGATTTCCCAGAAGATTCTCCATCGATCAACCCATTCCAACGATCCCTTAAATAGCTAAGCTATAGATTATTTTTGCTGATAAATACTGGCCAGTATTTTGCCAGTAAATATTGTATTATCTTTAAACAGCTAATTTATAGATTATTATTGCTGATAAACACTGGCTAGTATTTTTGATTGTTTCTCTGTATTGTGTGCGAATGGTGCATACAAGAAAATACTGCTTGGGGTACATGGGGTACATTTGAGTAAAAGAGAATTTTATTTATCCTCTCTGTGATCTTCCTGTCCATGGCTCCCTGTTACAAATGCCTTACTGGTTGACAAAATAGAAGCTATTCTGTAAATGGACAAGGAGAGAGCAGAATTGAAAGCGGGGGTTCACCCTAAAAACAAATTTCTAACATTAGAGCCAGCATACTAAGGACATTTACTGTATGCAGGTCTTTTTTTTTTCTCTCCTTACATACCGTTATATTCTGATTTTGTCCAGGGCTTCCGGGTTCTGATGACTGCGGGACTGGGCGTTCCTATCCTTGGATTACATGATTGACGGCTTGTGAAACAGTTCCCCTGTCGCACAACGGGCGTCACCAGATTTCCGGAAATAGCCGAGCTGCGAGTCGGCACTATACGGCGCCTGCGGAGTCAGCTCTACACAGCGGGCAGTGCCGACTCGCAGCTCGGCTATTTCCGGAAATCTGGTGACGCGCGTTGTGCGACAGGGGAACTGTTTCACAAGCCGTCAATCATGTAATCCAAGGATAGGACGCCCAGTCCCGCAGTCATCAGAACCCGGAAGCCCTGGACAAAATGACAATATAACGGTATGTACGGAGAAAAAAAAATGTCCTTAGTATGCTGGATGTAATGTTAAAACATTTTTTTTGGGTGAACCCCCGCTTTAAGAAAAAAAAGTTGCTCGGAGTTCTGCTTTACAATAATATATATTTGGTCTGTGTTTTATTTTGTCAACTTGGGCTATTTACCCAATATTATGGACATACAGCTTGGTGTTAACATAGCCGGGGGATATGCATACTTGCAACCTATTTGCATAAGGATACTAGCTGCTGTACTTAGCTTACAACTTTCAGGGCAGGTTGTTCAATTTAAACATGATCGCCAGTCAAAACCAGAGATAAAATCCAATCCCTCCCAACCTATCTGCTCCAACCCGTTCACAATGTAAAAACAAAATGCTTAATCCTTATTCTACTCACTTTTAAGTCCACTGTCAACATGACTCACCACAACGCCCAGTCCAAGTCAACTCACCAAAAAGTCTTGTATCTGCCCCTTACATCCTTGGCATTGTGATGCCATCCTAAGTGGCATAGCCTGTCACAGAAATTTGGGATTTTAAGATGTTTTTTTCTGAAATAATAATTGGACAATTAGCTTGCAAGGGAGATTAACGTACAATTGTGGGGGTTTGATTGCAAAACACAATCAAAGACTGAGTATGATAAAACATAGTAAAAATATTCCCACATATCCATTATCTGGTATTAATGGATAGTCAATATCCACAAATTAACCCGATCTGCATCTGATCTTGAATCTGCACGATCAAATCCCTTGCCTCTCAGACTGCATACTATGAATTATTAGTACACTCCAAAAATGGCTTCATTGATTTTTTAAGGGTAAAATTAATGAACCCACAGGAACAGGTGAATCTATAGAAAAGCCATATTGTGATTTTGACTGGAACCAATTTGAAACCAAACCTATTTATTCTAGTGTTAAAATGTATAGAGCAAAAGTGATGATGACAATTTGGAAAATGCTACATGAAATAATAAGCCCAGAGGTTCAGTAATGGTGAAGTCTCACTTTCCAAGTGAATAGTTTTGTGATGTTTAGATAATAAAAAGGACAATTATCAAGTGCAGTGGCTGCTGTATGATCTTGCCTGCAGCCTGACGGGTCGACTAATTTAATGGAGTTTAGACTTGGTTACTTTAATTATCCCTTTATAGACTTTTAATTAGTTAGAATTACATTCATTTAAAGCCTTCTTGTTCAGTACGGCAGCTGTTCTCACTGTATCCCCACCGCTGAAATGAAGCAGCTGGCTATTATATCTGCTAGTAACACCAGAAGCCTTTTCATATGTATGAGGCAAAAGTTGTCTGCACCCAGGGCCGAAGCTTGTAGAAGAGCTCTCCTTAGGGTAGCAAATTTAGTTATTAAAAAAAAAAAAAAAAAAAGATGATTTGATTCTCTGCGGTATTGAAAGATATATATATATATATATATATATATATATATATATATATATATATATAAAATATATATAAATATAAATATATATATATATATATATATATATATATATATATATATATATATATATATATATATATATAGTTTTCCTTTCTATATATAAATATATATATATATATATATATATACACACACACGCTGCTCAAAATAAATAAATAAAGGAACACATCAGATCTCAATGAGCAAAGATCTCATGCTGGATATCTATACTTATATGGACTGGGTAATGTGTTAGGAATGAAAGGATGTCACATCATTTGATGGAAGTGAAAACTATCCACCTACAGAGGGCTGAATTCAAAGACACTCCAAAAATCAAAGTGAAAAAATGATGCAGCAAGCTAGTCCATTTTGCTAAAATTTCATTGCAACGACTCAAAATGGTCCTCAGTAGTTTGTATGGCACTCAAGTGCTTGTATGCATGCCTGACAACATCAGGGAATGCTCCTAATGAGAAGACGTATGGTGTCCTGGGTATTTCCTCCCAGATCTGGACCAGAGCATCACTCAGCTCCTGAACAGACTGAGGTGCAATCTGGCGGCACTGGATGAACCAAAACATAATGTCCCAGATGTGTTCTTTTGGATTTTGGTCAGGTGAGCGTGGTGGGCCATGCTCACCTGACCTCTAAGAACAGGTTGCATGCTCTCGCCACATGAGGCTGGGCATTGCCGTACACCAGGAGGAACCCAGGACCCACTGCACCAGCGTAGGGTCTGACAATGGGTCCAAGGATTTCATCCCAATACCTAATGGCAGTCAGGGTGCCATTATGTAGCCTTTAGAGGTCTGTGCGTCACTCCATGGATATGCCTCCCAGACCATCACTGACCCACCACCAAACCGGTCATGCTGAACAATGTTACAGGCAGCAGAAAGTTCCCAGCGGCTTCTCCAGACCCTTTACGTCTGTCACATATGCTCATGGTGAACCTGCTCTCATCTGTGAAAAGCATGGGGCACCAGAGGCGGACCTGCCAATTCTGGTGTTCAATGGAACATGCCAATTGAGCTCCACAGTGTCCGGCAGTGAGCACACTAGAGGACGTCGGCCCTCAGGCCACCCTCATGAAGTCTGTTTCTAATTGTTTGGTCAGAGACATTTACACCATTGGCCTGCTGGAGGTCATTTTGTAGGGCTCTGGCAGTGCTCATCCTGTTCCTCCTTGCACAAAGGAGCAGATACCGGTCCTGCTTATGGGTTAAGGACATTCTACGGCTCTGTCCAGCTCTCCTAGAGAAATGCCGCGTACACACGATCATTTTTCGGGTTGTAAAAAACAAAGTTTTTTAAGGGTCTAGAAAAAACAAAGTTTTTATCAACTCGATCATTAAAACGGCCTTGCCTACACACGATCGTGAAAAAAAATGCTCTAGCAAAGCACGGTGAGGTACAACACGTACGACGGCACTATAAAGGGGAAGTTCCATTTGGATGACGCCACCCTTTGGGCTGCTTTAGCTGATTTTGTGTTAGTAAAAGACGATTTGCGCTTTTCTGTCTATTACAGCGTGATGAATGTGCTTACTCCATTACGAACGATAGTTTTACCAGAACGAGCGCTCCCATCTCATAACTTGCTTCTGAGCATGCGCGGATTTTTCACGTCGTTAAAGCCCACACACGACCATTTTTTACAGCCCGAAAAACGACAACGTTAAAAACGTCGTTAAAAAATAGAGCATGTTCAATTTTTTTTTGGTCGTTTTTCAGAACCCGAAAAATGCTCTGAAGCCCACACACAAACGTTTTTAATGACATAAAAAAAACACTACATTTTTTACAACCCAAAAAACGATCGTGTGTACGCGGAATAACTGCCTGTCTCCTGGAATCTCCTCCATGCTCTTGAGACTGTGCTGGGAGACACGGCAAACCTTCTGGCAATGACACGTATTGATGTGCCATCCTGGAGGAGTTGGACTACCTGTGCAACCTATCCAAGTATCCAAGTATCGCCTCGTGTTACCAGTAGTGACACTGACCCTAGCCAAATGCAAAACTAGTGAAAAACAGTCAGAAAAGATGAGTAGGGAAAAAAAATGTCAGACACCTCCACCTGAAAAAACATTCCTGTTTTGGAGGTCGTCTTATTGTTGCCCATCTAGTGCGCCTGTTGTTAATTTCAATTAACAGCAAAGCAGCTGAAACTGTTTAACAATCCCCTCTGTATACACCCCTCCCCCTCTGCTACTTAACTGACCAGATCAATATCCCAGATTCCCGGAAGTTCTGATTCAAAAGTGTTCCTTTAATTTTTTTGAGCAGTGTATATATCTATATCTATATCTATATATAGATATATATAAAATAATATATATATCATACATACATACATACATACATACATACAACATAACCTATTTGCAGAAAATAAATAAAGAGGAAAATTTAAATATTTCCTTAAAAAAAATTGATAAATAGACATGTATAATAAAAGTCAGGCTTTATCCCCTAGTGACCAATTAGATTATTTGCCGGAGAATAAAATATGAACCTGTTAATCCAGATTTCAATCAGTCTTTTTCATGCCTTAATCCACTCATTTGCTCCTACATGGGAAACCATGGTTTGAACAAATCGGGCACGACTGTGTGACTATCAGGCAGCATATGGCTGTAAATGATATGAAATGTGCAAAATAAATTTAAAATGAATGTAATAATCTGTCTATTCTTGATGTGAAATCCTTCACCATGAGTTAAAATGTAGATGTCCCTTTCCTTCCCACAGGTATTTTGTTCACAAGATTAAGACACTAATGTCTTTTGCATAACCATAACATGGCAAGGAAGTGCCCCGGAGAGGACCCACTGGACTGGACCATGGAGAGCCTTTTGCAATTACATTTATTTTTTATTTAAGTAAATACATAAAAATTACATGAAAAGACTCATGTAAAGGGTAGGGGTCTCAAAACTTTCTAGACACGGGCGAGAATCCCGTAGAAAAAATAAAACGTTGTATTTCTCGACGGGATTCTTGTCAAGCTTGATGGGATTCTTTTCTAGCTTTCCTTGCATACACACTGTCAAGCCAAAATCACGTTGTTCTAAAACGCAGTGACGTACAATGGGGAAGTTTGATTCCACTGGTGCCACTCTTTGGGCTGCTTTTGCTAATCTTGTGTTACCACGTGTTAGTAAAAGTTTGGTGAGAGACGATTCACGCTTTTCAGTCTTCGTGCTTTCAGATCTTTTTTTTGCAGTTCAGTTTGTGCTTGTGGGTTTATATGTTGTCTTTCAGGGTGTGTAGTCAGGTCGTACTTGTTTTACAGTGCGTTCCTGTCCGCTCGGTTCTGATTTTCAGGTCGTTCTTCATAGGACTTGCTGTTCTTCAGTGAGTTATCCTTAGTTCGTTCTGATCAGATGACCGTTTTCTAGCCATGTTGCGGGTACGTTCTCGTCATTAGTACTGTGCAGTCGCTTTGTGTTAATCTTCTTGTTTTGGACCAAGACGAGTCCATGAACTGAACAGGGTGGGGAGGAGTTCATAGACCAAGAATTGGTTGCTCCAGCGGGACCAACTCTGTCACATGCCTCTGCTGCGGGAGATCCAGGAGAATAACCCTGATGACTACAGGAATTTTCTTAGGATGTCTGACCCCTTTTTTCAGCATCTGTTGACTTTGGTGTCCCCCTATATCACCAGGCAGCACACCTTTATGCGGGAAGCCATCACAGCTGAGCAGAGGCTAGTTGCCATGTTACGATATCTGGCGGCTGGGAGAAGCTTGCAGGACCTGAAGTTCACGACAGACATCTCCCCCCAAGCTCTGGGGATCATTATCCCAGAAACCCGTTCTGCCATAATACAAGTCCTGCAGGAGGACTATATGAGGGTAAGATTTCTCCTTTAACATCACATTCTATGTATTTAATGGTTGCTAATGTATTGCATTTCTTTCATCCTTCCCTAATTACCATGATTGTAATATGCTGTGAATGTCCCCTTTGTCCCCATGCATGCTGTAAGCTTTTAATGCCCCTTTTTTGGCCTACATGCATGTTTCCCTTCACTAACCTCTCCAGCATGCTATCCTGGGCCCAAACACACCTAGCCTAGTCACTTCCCAATGTATTTTGTAAGATCCATTGTAGTGATTTACCCCCCCCCCCTAAAATGTGTTCTAAAGTATATTTTCACATTCAATTCTGTGGGTTTTTTTTGGGGGGGGGGTCCCAAACTCATCTAGCCCCATCTAAAAAAATTACAATAGGCCATCAGAGGGGGTGAGGAATGTGATAATTGGGCCTTTATATTTTTGTATTTAAATACTCCTTAAAATAAATGTTATAATGATGTTGGCCAATAATGTTTTTGTATAATCTGCTTGCAATGCTATGTTTTTTTATATCTTGTTTGACTCCACAGCTTCCTTCCAAGCCACAGGAATGGCAGACTGTGGCATCTGAGTTTGCCACGTGGTGGGACTTCCCCAACTGCGGAGGGGCAATTGACGGGAAGCACGTCCGCATCATGCCACCACCCTGTTCGGGTTCTTATTATTTTAATTATAAGGGGTTTCAAAGCATTGTGTTGATGGCGGTGGTGTCAGCACAATATGAATTCCTCTATGTGGATGTGGGGAAGAATGGCCGGATGTCGGATGGGGGAGCCTTCGTCCAGACGGAGTTTGCTCTTGGTCTCCAGAGTGATGAGCTTGCATTGCCACCGGATGCAGAGAATGTGGAAGGATTCCCCTTCGTGTTTCTGGCTGATGAAACCTTTGCACCGATCTGTTGTGGTGTCAATTTCCACCACTTCATCCACCTCTCCTTCCTCCTCTTCTCCTTCTTCCACATCCTCAGGTTGGTGTTCTCTCTGAGGTTTGGGTTTCCTGGGCTCTGAAGAGTGGTGTCCTCCCAGCAGGGCAGGACTTAGGGTGGTGTGGGCCCCTGGGCTTGAGTGTTGAAGGGGCCCCCTGGAGCCGAGAATTGGGGGAGGATCGAAGATGTTGAGCGAGGAGGGGGATCATAGTTGTTGAGCGGGGGGAGTGCCTCTCACCTGTGCCGACAGCCAGGGCCACAGACTGTCATTAGCCCGACTGTCGGCTTTCTTCCCTTCAGCAGCCACAGTCCTCTACACACCGCTCCGGTTCCTCCTGCTCCCGTGCTGCCTCCTCTTGCAGTGCGGGAAAATTAACCCTTTCGCGGGACTGCGGGAAGAAGCTGTCTGTGCGGGAAAGTCCCGCAGAATCCATGCGTGTTGGGAGGAATTTTGGGGCCCCTTACACAGCTTAAGGCATGGGCCCCATGGAGCAGAGAACCGGGGGGGGGGGGTGCTCCCGCCTGAAATTGAGAAGCGGAGGGGCTGCCGCAAATTGAGAAGCGGGGGGGGGGGGGGGCCTTTACAAAAAAAGACGAAATAAAGAGAAATATATATATATATAAAAAGGGGGGGGTAGCGGGGACCTCTGGGCCCTTTAATAAAAAGAGAAAAGAAACCTCTGGGCCCTTTAATAAAAAAATTAATAAATAAACATTTATAAAAAATACATTAAAAAAAAAAGGAGGTTGCCATCCGGGGCCCTGGGGACCTCTGAGCCCTTTAATAAAAAAATATATAAAAAAAATGTAAAATGTTTTATAAAAAAAAAAGGGGGGTTGCCATCCCTGGAGCCCTTTAATAATAATAATAATAATATATATATATATATATATATATATAAAAATATATAAAAACATTTTTTTTTATAAAAAATAAATAAAAAAAGGGGGGTTGCCGTGGGGACCTCCGGACCCCTAAAAAAAAAAAGGGAGTTGCCATCCGGGGCCCCCTATTGGGTGGGGCCCATGGGCTTGAGCCCAGTCAAGCCCAATGGTAAGTCCGGCCCTGCCTCCCAGTCTTCTCTCCACTATGAGAATGAAACAAAAGGTACACTTAGCACACAGATATTTGAGGGCAAAAATAGGAATATGAAACATTGCTTGGAAGTGGGGTACAAGCGTCTGTTTGGGCAGAGTTACAATCTGAAGGCATGATTTTTCAAAACCCAAACCTTGACTACTCACCCTTTTGGGACAAGTTTCACACATGTAGACACCCCAAGTATCCACTGGAGCACCTGGGTGGGTCACCCTAAAAAGGTTGTTCTGGTGGCCCACACTAGTGCTCATGAGTGCAGATGTGTAAACAGCTACTGAGTGTCCTCTCCTTTACACTGATTCAAGTTTGCATTTCATTCTAGTTACAAACACATCATCTAGACCAGTGGTCATCAACCCTGTCCTGCAGGGCCCACTAACAGGCCAGGTTTTATGTATTACCTTGGGGAGATGCAGTCTAGAATACTGCAATCACTGAGCAGCAAATGATATCAGCTGTGATGTATTTCAGTTATCTTGCAAACCTGGCCTGTTAGTGGGCCCTGCAGGACAAGGTCGATGACCACTGATCTAGACAACAATGTAAAAACAGTTATGGAATACAAACAGGCATGTCAAAAAAAATGTAACCCTGTATCTTCCAAAAACATTGTATGTAGTGGCCAAACGATGTGTCTGTAACGACCGATTACTGTGCCCACTAAATTTTTTAAGATGGCATTTCTAAGGTCCAATAGTAAAAAGCAACAACATGGAGCAACATGCAAGTTCTGTAATACAATAATAGGGACACAGGAGAAGTACTTACTTTTTTCAAGCATTCTCTTAATGCTCCTTAACTTCTCTGGCTCCCTCAGTTTGAGGTCAGACCACCTCTTTCTAAGCTGCTCCTTTGATCTTTTCCCCCCAAAATGTCTCTTCAGACTTTCGACAACTTTCTTCATTATTTAGGCCTTTCTTAGATTAGGGTGGGTGTATGGCCCACGCTTGCCATCATAATCCGACTTTCTCAATATGTCCACCATTTCCGCCAAGGACATGTTAGATGCCTTGTATCTGATCCTTGTTCGTGACGTTTTCTCCCGCTCCGGGCTTGTGTCGTCGTTCGACTAATTAATAACTGCAGAAACCTGCCCATCATCAGACTCCGCCATGTTGTCCTTATTTGACAAATTAATAATTGCAGACACTGCTCATCAGACTCAGCCATGTCGTATGCGCGCCGAAAGAGAAGGGGCGGGGGAAAATCGAGAAAGAACGTCATGGGTGGGCGACATGTGCGGAGTGTCACGCATGCATAGTTTATATAAAGCTAACACACATGTGTCGTACCTACGTTCTGTGTGCGGAGGAAGGAGTAAAAGTGCTGAACGTCTGACCGAAGGTATGGTTTTAACTTGGGACATCAGTGGCCTATACTGCATAGAGATTGAGCCTATATGGGGATAAAGATTACTAGAGTTTAGACTGTGATTGACATTAGTATTTTTGTCTTGTGTTTTGTCTTGCAGAAATAATGAATTATTTTCTGGACAAAGAATTTTTAATTGAATGCATAGATCGCTTAAGGGAGCTGCCCGCTCTTTGGGAGACAAAAAACGTAATTCATAAGAAAAGAAGGGTAAGGAAAGTAGCGCAGGAGACCCTGCTCCCATTTGTGCATACACGCATGCCCCACGCAACCATTGGACAGCTGGACACTAAAATTGGGACCCTGAGAGGCACATATAGGAGTAAGCACTTTAAGGTCCTGGGGATGTATATGTCCCGAAATTGTGGTACTACAACAGACTGGCCTTTCTTAACGACCACCTTGAAGCAAGGCACTCACTTTCCAGCCTTCCCTGCCACCTTCCCTCCAGCCTTCCCTCCAGCCAAGATGATCCTTCTCTGAATCAAAAAGAGCCTTCCATCCTGGAGGAAGACCCAGATGTGGCCGTCTGGAGCCAGGTACAGTATTTTCTAAACATTTATTGTGATAAAATGAATGCTGTAAAATAGATGTTAATATGGAAAACAAAATGTTTGATCAAAAAGTGTTTTACATATCAATAGACAGTAGTGGCCCAAAAAGTTGGGGAGAAAAGAATGAAAACTGCTGAGGTCAGAATGATTGTCTTTTCTATTTATTTTCATTCAATTTGCAACAGTCATGAGATGTGATTGATGAACCCAAAACTCAAACTATGTCCCTTTTTTATACACAGGAGGACATCAGCCAGGTTTAGCCAGGCTGGAAATTGTCAGCCAGGAGGAGGCCAGGCCAAGTGGCAGCCAGGAGGTGGCAGGGGTGAGTGGCAGAGAGGAGGTGGCAGGGGTGAGTGGCAGAGAGGAGGTGGCAGAACAAGATGCCAGGTGCCTCCCATACGCCTTCCAACAAGAAGGGCCAGGAGGGATAGGAGTGTGAGTGAGGCAGCACTGGCCCTGATTAGAGAGGCACAGGCCACCCTCCAAGAGCCAACCACCCCTGAAGAGGGCTATGCCACCCTAGTTGGCGTGAAGATGAACCAGATGGCGATGGGCCAATGCCTCCTATGTGAGCCCCTGCTTATTAGCCTATTAAATAAGGGGTTGATATGGACAATTACTGAAATCACTGCCATTTGTGATCACGGCCATCCTCCTCTACCTCCTTCTTCTCCAGCTCCTTCACCTTCTTCTTCTCCACCTTCTCCTCCACCTCCTTCTTCTCCACCTCCTCCGCCTTCTTCTCCTCCTGACACAAGTACACCTCTAGAGGCACAGGCTCCAGCCAAGCGGACAAGGAAGGCTGCAGAGAAGGCTGCAGGGCAGGCTGAAGAGAAAGCAGCAAAGAAGGCTGCAGAAAAGGCTACCAGGAAGACCAGAAAGTGATGGCCTTGCTTCAATGTGGTCTGAAAGAGGGCAGGCTGTTGTAGTACCACAGACTTGGGACGTATATATCTCACCTGCTGCTGTTCCTGTTCTTTGGGAGTCCAGGACCAGATTGGGCTCCCAACTGTATGTACTTCCCAATTTTAGTGTCCACACAGAGTTGCACAAATTGCAGCAGGTTCTCCAGCACTGCCTTCTATTTTTTTTCATATATACCAGAATAATTGGAATTTATTTTTACAGTTAATACTTGCAGTGTGCGCCGATATATTGGCACCAGCTATCACGCAGCTCATAAATCAACCATTCAAGGAGGGCATGGTGCCCACCTTGCTGAAACAAGGTATAATAAAACCAATTAAAAACTACCCTCGACCCCAAAGATCCAAACAACTGTAGACCCATAACAGGCCTAAATGTCTTCTCCAAGGTAATGGAGAAAGAAGTTGTACAACAGTTGCAACATCATTTAGACACCCATAAATTACTTGATCCGTTTCAATCAGGTTTCCGTCCGGGTCACGGAACATAAACGCGTTGCTCAAAATATGGGATGACGCTCTAGAGGCCGCAGATGAAGGAGAAACTTGTCTTCTGGTACTGTTGGACCTAAGTGCGGCTTTTGACACTGTGGACCATGGACTACTACTGACTCGGCTAGCTGAAGTAGCCAGAGTCGCGGAAGGTGATTTACCCTGGTTCTCCTCCTTCTTGGAAAACCGATCACAAATAGTGAAACTGGGGTCTTTCACTTCTGAAAAACGCACGGTATCATGCGGAGTCCCTCAGGGATCCCCCTTGTCGCCCGTGCTGTTCAATATCTATCTTCGCCCTCTCTTTGAAATCATCAGAAACCAGAAGTTACTGTACCACTCCTATGCAGACGACACACAACTGTATTTCCGCATCTGCAACAAAAAGGATCATTATCTCAGACTAGAGAAATGCCTTACTTTGATAGATAACTGGATGACATCCAGTTATCTTAAACTCAACGGTTCGAAAAACGAACTTCTCCTGTTTCACGCCAACTGGAAAAATCACCCCGCGACAACATGGACACCCCCGCCCATTCTGGGCAAAACGATCACCCCTAGCACCAAAGTCAAAAGTCTTGGAGTCATTTTCGACACCAACATGACAATGGATGCACAAATAGGGTCAGTAGTCAGCGGATCGCACCATCTGCTGCGCATACTACGCAGACTCACCCCCTTTATCCCGAAAGAGGACATTGCAGTCGTGGTGGGAACAATCATCAATTCCAGACTTGACTATGCAAATGCCCTCTATCTAGGACTCCCCAAATACCAAATCACTCATCTGCAAGTCGTTCAAAATACGGCCGCTCGATTAGTGACCGGCAAAAAACCATGGGAATCAATCTCACCTTCACTGAGATCCCTTCATTGGTTGCCAGTAAAAGACAGAATCACTTTCAAGGCACTCTGCCTAATGCATAAGTGTATTCAAGGAAACGCCCCCCAATATCTATGCGAAAAAATAAAAGCCCACAACCCCAATCGCATTCTGCGATCCACCAATCAAAACCTACTTCAGATACCCAAAGCCAGATACAAGTCCAAAGGTGATCGAAGATTTGCAGTCCAGGGACCTCGGCTGTGGAACGCGCTACCAACCACCATCCGATTGGAGTTGGACCACTAGGCCTTCAGGAGAAAGATTAAAACCCATCTCTTCTGAGGTCAAAGGGTTTTTACCCAGGGAATGGGTACAGCGCCCAGAGGCGATTCAGTTCGCATGTGTTGCGCTATATACGTTTTTCACTCACTCACTCACTATGTGTTTTTATCAAATCCCAAAATTTTGCTTGTGAGTAGGCAGGTAACTTTAAAAATAAAAAAAGGTCTAATTAATGCATAGGATGCAATAAGGTGAAAAAACAGGAACCTTTACAACCCCTTTAAGTTTGTTCAGTGTGCTGTGATAATGGGGGCTCTGCTGTGATGGAAGGGCTCTGCTGTGACGGAGGGGGCTCTGCTTTGATAATGGGAGCTCTGCTGTAGAGCTGCACGATTAATCATAATAAGATCGCAATCTTGATTCACCACCCGTCCCCCTACCCCCCCGTGCGCGATCTCCAGGCTGGATTAGCTCGATTTTTCGGATGTTCCAGTCGGAACCAGCGTGGAACACAAATGGCGCCGATATCGGTACTGACGTCTGCAACTGGAACTGACGTCAGTCAGCAGAGATTGTGATGCGCCGTTGGATGGATGCCTGGGGTAAGCAGTACCATGTTTCTCGGCCGGGAAACACTGCAGTGAGTGCAAAGTGCACCAGCATTGATCCGATTCCAGGCAGGCATTCCCAACACTAATGTGAGCATATATTATTACTTACTGCTTGACTGCTGCAGTGCTTGATATCCAGTCCTCCACATGTCTCCATGTCCTCCCTATGTCACAATGCTGCACAGTGCACACCACCCACAATCTACATTTCAAAATAGTTAATTTAAAAAAGAAAAATCGATATCAAAGTTAAACTCAACAAGAAAAAAATAAAATAATAATGTGTATATACAGTATATATATATATATATATATATATATATATATATATATATATATATATACAGTGGGGATCGAAAGTTTGGGCACCCCAGGTAAAAATTTGCATTAATGTGCATAACGAAGCCAAGGAAAGATGGAAAAATCTCCAAAAGGCATCAAATTACAGATTATACATTCTTATAATATGTCAAAAGAAGTTAGATTTTATTTCCATCATTTACACTTTCAAAATTACAGAAAACAAAAAAATGGTGTCTGCAAAAGTTTGGGCACCCTGCAGAATTTATAGCATGCACTGCCCCCTTTTGCAAAGCTGAGACCTTCCAGTGTCATGGATTGTTCTCAATCATCATCTGGGAAGACCAGGTGATGTCAATCTCAAAGGTTTTAAATGCCCAGACTCATCTGACCTTGCCCCAATAATCAGCACCATGGGTTCTTCTATGCAGTTGTCTAGAAAACTGAAACTGAAAATAGTTGACGCTCACAAAGCTGGAGAAGGCTATAAGAAGATAGCAAAGCGTTTTCAGATGTCATTATCCTCTGTTCGGAATGTAATTAAGAAATGGCAGTCATCAGGAACAGTGGAAGTTAAAGCAAGATCTGGAAGACCAAGAAAAATATCAGACAGAACAGCTCGCAGGATTGTGAGAAAAGCAATTCAAAACCCACGTCTGCATCCCTCCAGAAAGATCTGGCAGACACTGGAGTTGTGGTACACTATTCCACTATAAAGAGATACTTGTACAAATATGGTCTTCATGGAAGAGTCATCAGAAGAAAACCCCTTCTACGTCCTCACCACAAAAATCAGCATTTGAACTTTGCAAATGAACATATAGACAAGCCGGATGCATTTTGGAAACAAGTTCTGTGGACCGATGAGCCAGTGGCACAGGGAACATTTCACGAGTAGAAGGAAAAATGGATTCAATAAAATTTCAGCACATTTTGGATGGTAACTTGATGCCATTTGTGAAAAAGCTGAAGTTAAAGAGAGGATGGCTTCTACAAATGGATGATGATCCTAAACACACCTCAAAATCCACGGGGGATTACATAAAGAGGCGTAAACTGAAGGTTTTGCCATGGCCTTCACAATCTCCTGACCTCAACATAATTAAAAGTCTATGGATAGACCTTAAAAGACAGACAGCCCAGAAATCTCAAAGAACTGGAAGACTTTTGTAAGGAAGAATGGGCAAAGATACCTCAAACAAGAATTGAAAGACTCTTGGCTGGCTACAAAAAGTGTTTACAAGCTGTGATACTTGCCAAAGGGGGCAGTGCAAGATATTAACTCTGCAGGGTGCCCAAACTTTTGCAGACGCCTTTTTTTTGTTTTCTGTAATTTTGAAAGTGTAAATGATGGAAATAAAATCTAACTTTTTTTGACATATTATAAGAATGTCTAATCTGTAATTTGATGGCTTTTGGAGATTTTTCCATCTTTCCTTGGCTTTGTTATGCACATTAATACAAATTTTTACCTGGGGTGCCCAAAGTTTCGATCCCCACTGTATATAGTTATTTTTTTTTTCTTGAGTTTAACTTTGATATGTATATTTTTTTTTAATTAACCCCCAAAAAAATTAACCCAAAAAATTTGAGAATCGTGAGAGAATCATGATCTTTATTCTAAGCAAAAGAATCGCGATTCTCATTTTTTCCAGAATCGTGCAGCTCTACAAAGTGATCATGGGGGCTCTGCTGTTATGGAGGGGCTCTGCTGTGATAATGGGGGCTCTGCTGTGATGGAGGAGCTCTGCTGTGATAATGGGGGCTCTGTTGTGATGGAGGGGCTCTGCTGTGATAATGGGGGCTCTGTTGGATAAAGGGGTCTCTGCTGTGATAATGGGGCCTCTGCTGTGATAGAGGGGCTCTTCTGTGATGAAGGGGCTCTACTGTGATAATGGGGGCTCTGATGTGATAATGGGGGCTCTGCTGAGATAATGGGGGCTCTGCTGAGATAATGGGGGCTCTGTGGTGATGGAGGGGCTCTGCTGTGATAATGGGGACTTTGCTGTGATGAGGGGCTCTGCTGTGATAATAGGGGCTCTTCTGTGATAATGGGGCCTCTGTTGTGATGGAGGGGCTCTTCTGCGACAAAGGGGCTCTGCTGTGATATAGGAGCTTTGCTGTGATGGAGGGGCTCTGCTGTGATAATGGGGGCTCTGATGTGATAATGGGTGCTCTGATGTAACGGAGGGGGCTCTGATGTGATGGAGGGGGCTCTGCTGTGAAATTGGGGACTCTATCCATTGTTCTACTGACAGTTATACTGACTTTGCTGCATACTTTAATATAATTCACATAAACAGATTGTAAGTTTACAAAGTAAGACATGGGCACCTCTTGGCATCATTAACCCCTTCTCACCCATCTCTGCCTTTTCGCTAGATCTTAAGGCAGTGGGCGGGGCCAGGGGTGGCGCTGAAGGGGGCCCTGTCAGGTAGGCTGTACGGGGCCCCATTGTTTCTATCAGCGACCCTGCTAACGCCCCAGTGTGAATGTAGCCTTAGTGTGAACCCAGCCTTAGACACTTTCAACTATGAGGCCTTCTGTACCTATTAGCAAGACAAAATTGACGTGGTGCATGCTTTATTAAATAATTTCCCGGTGAACATGTCCAAAAGCGGTTATGCAAATATACATATTGCCTGCATTTTCCGCTAAGTAATCTGTCTATACTTTGCAATGTTATCCCCAACACAACACATGGAAAGGGTAAACAAAGGGATTAAAAGTTGATTGGAACACATGGGATTACATTGAGTTCAGCCACGCAGTCTGCAGAACAGGACACATTCAGACATCAGGGAGATGGCAAAGTGCCAAAAGCTGTTCAGGTTTTTGCTGGCCTGCAGGAAATATCTTTGACTGACGTTAAAGACAGCTGAACAGCAGGCCACTGAAAGAGGCCAGGCTATATATAATTATGGAGGAAAAACTAGGGCAGTCCCAGCTGAGTCAAGGGAGCGATCTATTAGAAACTAGGTTACGACAATCCAGGGGGGTCAGTGTATCAGAAGTATATAAGAGATCTCATGTATCCCGTGCTAATTCTTTTTCACACTTATGTGGAAGTTCTGAGAAGTGTACATTCGATTTTTACCGCTGTAGGTCAGTAACCTGATAAATATTGTACTTTTGAGCATCTCGGTGTGACAGAAGGTTAAATGTTGTCTGCAGTGGTGATATGTATTTGTGCTCACTTCACTGCACTAAATAATATATATCTGTTCCACGCAACAGACCAGTTAATGTGCGCACAGCACAGCACAGCACAGCACTTAACAGGCTCAAAGGATTCCTCAAGAGCTATGCAGAATTCCCACAGCCCCCATCCATAGAATAACATCACAGAGCATCACTGAAGCCTTGTTTGTCCCCGTACTCTCAGGACCACACATTTAATTGGTAGTATTTAAAGCTGGATTTAACCACAACCTTTTTGTTTTGGAGCAAATCAGATATTGATTGTTATGTCCTGATGGGGGAAAATTAGCACTTATTTCCTGTATTGGTGACCAGTGCCGGGACAAGGCCATCTAGTGCCCAGGGCAAAGATGCCAAACTGTGCCCCTCTCTTCCCTTAGGCTTAAGGTCAGGCTGCCCACGTCCCTACAATAAACCAAACATCCCAACTTTTTGAGATGGGAATGAGGGACACCTATCAGCAAAAGTATGCAGGCATAGGACACACCCCTTCACACGCCCCCTTAACCTCCCTGGCGGTATGATTATTTCAGAAAAAAGGTGATGAACGCGGTACCATTATTTGCAAGGAAATTTGGCGTTTTATACTGTAGGCCTGTAATTTTTAGGAATAACTCATTTAAATCTGACCAAACAAGAGTCTAGTAGGCATCCCGGGTATGAAATTTTTTTAAAAACAAAATTATAAATTATAATATAATAAATAATTATAAATAATTATAACAAATAATAATATAATTATAATAAAAAATATTCAATAATGCAATCAACTCAAAATCACTGAAATTTGCTCAGTTGCAGAATTGTTGCTGTCATTACTTTTATTTTTTTATGACGAATTTCCCCACAAATCGATATCGCACAATTCTGCAAGTGATTATAATTTATTATCGCTGTTTTCTAGCTGCTCTAAAACCATTTTTGACATAAAGGGACACAGTTTTTATTATATAAAAGAACATGTAGGACACTGGGCAGACCACTAGGGACAAGGGGGGGTGTGTATTTTTTACATACAGTACTGTAATCTAAAAGATTACAGTATACTGTATGTATTGTGTTTGTTTACCTTTTTGAATTTGGCGCCGTTCTCCACTCCTGTGCGTCGTAACGTCGCAGGGAACGGAAATCGGCGGCACAGGAGGACACTGTGTGAATCGAGCGAGGTCCCACTCGCTCACACAGCGCGGTGTCATCACTGGATCCAGGGACAAGGTAAGTAAACCAAGCCTGTGGATTCAGCGAGGCGAGCCCGAGTCTGACTCGGGGTTACCGATTGTAGCCCAAAAATCTCACCCCGAGTCAGACTCGGGAATACCGCCAGGGGGGGGTTAAAGGAGAATTGTACAAAAAATAAGATTTGTTAAACCCACAAGTGCTTGTTTTACCGCTACTATTCCTTCATATTGGCCTTTGGAATTTACAAATGCAGCAATTTATAACTGAGTACTGACATTTATAGGTAAAGTTAATCCTGGGAAAATCCGGTTGCCTCTCGGGGGATCAGGAAGGAAACATTTTCCCCTGCTGTAGCAAATTGGATCATGCTCTGCTGGGGTTTTTCGCCTTCCTCTGGATCAACTGTAGGTGTAGATTGGGTATATGGGATTGTATGATATTATTTATTTTTTGTTTGTTTTTTTATGGTTGAACTGGATGGACCTGTGTCTTTTTTCAACCTGACTAACTATGTAACTATAAAAAGTTTAGGGCTGGGAAACACTTTTTGATAGATAAAAAGTGATTTTTTTATACAACTCTCTAGATCAGACCAAAATGAGGGACAAATGAGGAGGAATGAGGGACATTGCTCGAAATCAGGGACAGTCCCTCGAAATCAGCCATTGCACCCAGGGCAGCTTCCCCTCCTGCTCACCCCTTGTCCCGGCCCTGACAGATGACCACAGGACAATAAGTGACGGCTAAGCTCTCAAACATAGACACATAACATATAGTGCATTTAGTGTGAGTAAAAGTTGGAGCCTCCATTAGGCAGTGGCATTTCCAGATCTAGTTGGCACCTCAGGTCTCCTCTTAAAACAAATAGTACAGAGTTACATTGTAAGTATATATATATATATATATATATATATATATATATATATATATATATATATATACCATACCGGTGGGATCCCCACAGCTGGACGCTGTAAATGCAAAAACATTTGATACAGTCCTCCATAGACACTATGGGGTAGATTCAGATAGAAGATACGACGGCGTATCTCCTGATACGCCGTCGTATGTCTGAGTCCGGCCGGTCGTATCTATGCGCCTGATTCATAGAATCAGATACGCCTAGATTTGACTAAGATCTGACCGTCGTAAGTCTCTTACGCCGTCGGATCTTAACTGCATATTTACGCTGGCCTCTAGGGGCGTGTACGCTAATTTACGCTTAGAATATGTAAATCAGCTAGATACGCGAATTCACGAACGTACGCCCGGCCGACGCAGTACATTTACGCCGTTTACGTTAGGCTTTTCCCGGCGTATAGTTACCCCTGCTATATGAGGCGTATCCTATGTTAAGTATGGCCGTCGTTCCCGCGTCGAATTTTGAAAATGTTACGTCGTTTGCGTAAGTCGTCCGTGAATGTGGCTGGACGTCATTTACGTTCACGTCGAATCCAATGACGTCCTTGCGGCGTACTTTGGAGCAATGCACACTGGGAAATTCCACGGACGGCGCATGCGCCGTTGGAGAAAACGTCAATCACGTCAGGTCAAGCCTGATTAACATAACACACGCCCACCTCTTCAGAATTTGAATTAGGCGGGCTTACGCCAGGCTATTTACGCTACGCCGCCGCAACTTTCTTTTAAGAATGCAAAAAGTGAAAAAAAGTGCGCTTATCTATAACAATACAAAACAGCTGCAAACTCAAAATGTTTATACAAACAAAAAATGCTATGAAAAGAAGGAATGGAGTTGCGCTAAAAAAAGTGACTTGTCAAAATATAGTGAGAACTATAAAGTCCCAAGGAGAAAAGAAAAATCTTCTTTAAACAAAAATCTGTGGAAGTTCTGTGTATAATTAAATTTTCATTAAGAATCACAACGAGTGGAAAGATCTGGATCCCTGTTCCCTGAACAAACTGACCCTTACCAGATTTTCAGATCCAAAGGATCAAGCCAAGCAGATTAGCCAAACACCTGGGCTGCACAGGAGATCAGGATCTTGATAAAATCTTCCCAGCAGTGGATCAGTGGAACATCCAGAAAGCAAACAAAAAAAATAAAACTAGATAGTGTGATATTGTCAGGTAATCGCACAACAACAACTCCCCTGGTGACTGGCAGACGGACAGTGTGACATGCAAACCACCACCAATATACACACTGACCCTTACCAGAGTTCTAAATCTAGATAGATCGAAAACACAGGGGGGATGTAGGCAGCCACTGCACAGAACTTCTCCCAAATACAGTCCTCGGATTCACCAGGATGCACCAGACAATCAGCAGTCATGGAGGAGAAACTCACAATGGTGTGATAACGTTTAAGGCATTTATTGAGCAAAAACGTAGTACACTTACATCAAATGACTTTAAAAACAGCAAAAAAGGATCCGGCCGGTAGTAGAACGTGTAGTCCTCAAATTTCGGTGACGTCAGTACGTCTCCTCCCGACGTTTCGTCTGCTAAGAGTCTTAGCAAGTCTTAGCAGACGAAACGTCGGGAGGAGACGTACTGACGTCACCGAAATTTGAGGACTACACGTTCTACTACCGGCCGGATCCTTTTTTGCTGTTTTTAAAGTCATTTGATGTAAGTGTACTACGTTTTTGCTCAATAAATGCCTTAAACGTTATCACACCATTGTGAGTTTCTCCTCCATGACTGCTGATTGTCTGGTGCATCCTGGTGAATCCGAGGACTGTATTTGGGAGAAGTTCTGTGCAGTGGCTGCCTACATCCCCCCTGTGTTTTCGATCTATCTAGATTTAGAACTCTGGTAAGGGTCAGTGTGTATATTGGTGGTGGTTTGCATGTCACACTGTCCGTCTGCCAGTCACCAGGGGAGTTGTTGTTGTGCGATTACCTGACAATATCACACTATCTAGTTTTATTTTTTTTGTTTGCTTTCTGGATGTTCCACTGATCCACTGCTGGGAAGATTTTATCAAGATCCTGATCTCCTGTGCAGCCCAGGTGTTTGGCTAATCTGCTTGGCTTGATCCTTTGGATCTGAAAATCTGGTAAGGGTCAGTTTGTTCAGGGAACAGGGATCCAGATCTTTCCACTCGTTGTGATTCTTAATGAAAATTTAATTATACACAGAACTTCCACAGATTTTTGTTTAACCCCCCTGACGGTAAACCCGAGCGCGACTCGGGGCTGGTTTTTTATGTTACTATCGGTTAGTCCGAGTCGCGCTCGGGGTGAATGTGCAGAGAGCGCAGCGGTGTTCCTTACCTTGTCCAGGCGATCCAGCGATGATCTATCATTGCTGTGATCGCCGCCGAGACACACACCGCGCCGTCCATCAGTCATCTGACTTCCTGGTTCTGTTCCCTGCACCGCAATGGTGCATGGGAACGGAACTGGGAGGGAAATTCAAATGTTGCACCAACACAAACACATAAAAAGGTGGTGATACAATGTAATCTGAGAGGATTACACTGTATCACTTTTAAAACTGACACAGTGCCCTTTCATTGCCCCTTGCCATTGTCATTGCTGACATATAAAACCTTATAAACCATATAAAAAATGGCATCAAAAAAGCGCTGTCCTCCAAATGCGCTTTTGGACCAGCTGAGCGACAGCGATAGCGGCAGCGACACGGAGTTGCTCGCAGATCAGAGCGACAGTGAATCATATGGAGATTTATCATCTGGATCTGACACTGACACTGATATAGAAAGTGACGCCGCAGATGATCCCGCACCTGACCTGAGTGATGTGCGCACTTGGTGCCCTATAGACAGTGATGCGGACCAGACAGCGCCCCCGAGGTTCCGATTTACTGGATCTCCTGGGATGAAGGTAAATGTGGAGGCCGACAACCCTATGGCGTATTTGAAACTCTTTTTATCTGAGGAGGTCATTTTACACATTGTGACGGAGACCAATCGCTACCACGATCAGCAATCTGCTACGCTGCGTGGCAGATTTTCCAGGTCCAGAAAATGGGAACCGGTCACCGAGGAGGACATTTGGAATTTTTTGGGACTCATCATCCTTCAGGGGGTGGTGGGCAAACCGCTCCAGAAGTGGTACTGGACCACCAATAAGATGCTGGCCACTCCGTTTTTTGGCACTGTGATGTCCGAGTATCGCTTTTCACTAATAATGAAAAACCTGCACTTCGCCAACAACGAAGAATTTGACGAGGCCACACATCCTGCGCCAAAGCTGAAAAAAATCTGGGAGGTGTGCCAGATGATTGTTGCCAACTTTCAGCGGACCTATGTGCCAGAAAGGGACGTAAGTGTGGACGAAAGTCTGATGGCCTACAAGGGACGCCTGAGTTGGATCCAATATATTGCGTCCAAAAGAGCGCGCTTTGGGATAAAATTTTACATGCTATGTGAATCATCCACCGGCTATATATGGAATTCGGTAATTTACACCGGGAAAGGTACCAAATTCAATCCCAGGTACAGCCGCTATGGGATGGCCACGTCTTCTGTCCTGTCACTGCTGGACCCATTGCTGAACCAGGGATACTGCGTGACAACAGACAATTTTTACACGTCACCAGAACTTTATGAGGTTTTGCTCCTCAATAAAACGGACGGGTATGGTACCGTGAGGCCAAACCGGCGTGACATGCCATCTACGTTTGGCAAGAAAAAAATAAAAAAAGGAGAGATGGTTGCCTTTCAAAAGGGCAAAATGATGGCAATGCGCTGGCGAGACAAAAAGGACGTGTGTCTCATGAGCACCGTGCACAGCACCTCCACTGCCATGGTCCGCACAAAATACGGAAACGAAGTGCTGAAACCACAAGTCGTGATCGACTATAACCACACAATGGGAGGTGTCGACCGAGCCGATCAGGCGATGACTTTTTACCCGGCGATGCGAAAACAACAAAAGAAGTACTATAAAAAGATTTTTAGGCATCTCCTTGAACAATGTCTTTGGAACGCCTATATCCTTTACAAAGAAAACACGAACATACCTCTTGTTCATTCGGACTTTATATGGAAGTTGGCTGAGCAGATCTTTATCAATCACCCGACGGCATCAGTGTCTGCTAACAGACACGGACGACGCTCTGTTGACGTTGGGAATCCAGAGCGCCTGACAGGTCGTCATTTTTTGGAACCTGTACCGCCAACCGCACGAAAGTTAGCGCCTACCAGGATGTGCGTCGTTTGCTGCGCCAAGAGGGATGAAAATGGGAAAAAAGTCCGAAAAAAATCAAGGTACTATTGCCCAGATTGCAATGTCGGACTTTGTCTATTTCCTTGCTTCAAAGTGTTTCACACTATGGATGTGTATTGAATTTCTTTCTTTGACTAATTTCTTTATTTTTCATTGCTTTGTTGAATAAAATTATATTATTGATTAATTATAATTCATGTGTTTTGTGTTTCAAATTTATCACATCTGGAATGTCTACTAGAGTCTTGTTTTGGTCAGGTTTAAGTAAGTAATTACTAAGAATTGCAGGCCTATAATACATATCACCAAATTTTCATGAAAAAAAATGTACCGCTTTTGGTACGTAATTCCAGACAGAATCATACCGCCAGGGAGGTTAAAGAAGATTTTTCTTTTCTCCTTGGGACTTTATAGTTCTCACTATATTTTGACAAGTCACTTTTTTTAGCGCAACTCCATTCCTTCTTTTCATTTCTTTTAAGAATACGGCACTTGCCTGTAAAAGTTGCGGAGGCGTAACGTAAATAGGATACATTACGCCCGCACAAAGAAGCTCCATTCTACCTGAATCCACCCCTTAATCTACAAACTGAGGTCTGTAGGCATGGACCCTAGGGTTTGTTCTTGAATAGAAAACTGGTTAGAGGGGAGCGTCCAAAGGGTGTTGATAAATAACGTGTACTCAGACTGGTCTGGCGTGGTAAGTGGGGTACCCCAAGGCTCTGTCCTGGAACCAATTCTGTTTAATTAATTCAGAAATTATATGGAGGTTGATATAAATAGTGTTTGCTGATGACACAAAAATAAGCAGGGTGATAACATTACAGCAGGATATAGAAACTTTATAGACCTCAAAAAATGAAAAGGGTGGGAAACCACATATCAAATGAGGTTTAAAGGAGTTGTAAAGTCTCAAGGTTTTTCACCTTAATGCAATCTATGCATTAGGGGGAAAAAATTCTGTGGTGAAGCTGCCCCTCATACCCCATACCTGAACCTGATCGTTCCAGCGACGAAAACATGCCCAGAAGCTCCAGCTGCTATCTCACCTCCTCATTGGATAGATTGATAGCAGCTGGAGCCATTGTCTGTTGCTGTTGTCAATCAAATCCAGTGACATGGGACCTGGGTGTGGGGCTGAGTCCTGCTGTCTGTGTCAATGGACGCAGCAGCAGGACTCGGGAGCGCGCTCACACGAGTGCCCCCATGGAATGTGGCTCACCATGAGGGCACTCGAGGAGGAGCTAGGTGCGCCGCCCGGGGACCCCAGAAAAGGAGGATCAGGGCCGCACTGTGCAAAACCCTTGCACAGAGGTGGCAAGTATGACGTGTTTGTTATTTTGTAAAACAAACCTTTACAATCACTTTAATATTGAAAAATGTAAAGTAATGCACCTGAGGCAGTGGCGGCTGTTGTTCCACTGGTTGGGGGTGTGGCTCGCTTGCCAATTGATCGGCACTTACCCCATCCAGGTCGTCGTCCCTCGTCTCCTCCGTGTCCCAGTGGTCGCTGCTTCTACTCTTGTCCAATTGGGGCTTTGTACCCCTGGCCAATGGGGTCTTAGGACTTCCGGACAATCGGGTCTCAGGACCTGCTTCCTGATTGGCCAGGAGGAGAAACAGGAGGACATTAGTGAATATTAATTTGCTAATGTCACACAACTGGGTGGGCTCAGGGCGCAGGGCTCTGCGCCCGGAGCCCACCCTTTTTTTAAGCCAATTAGAGCTTCAGGCTCTAATTATGTGCTTAAAAAAAAACATTGAAATCTATGTGTCTGGCACCCTGCATGTAGATTTGGGGCCAGGCACATGGATTAGAGGGGCAGTGTCCCTTATGGAGCGACGGCCACTGACTTGGGGGCTTCTATTTGAAGACAGACTGAGAAATAGTATGCAATGTCAAGCCACAGCAAGATAAGCTAGCAGACTATTGCCATGCATTTAAAAGGGTATTTACTCCAGAGATAAAATTATAATCTTGCCACTTTATAAAACTCTGGTTTAGCCACATCTGGAGTATTCTGTCCAGTTCAGGTCACCAATCCTCAGGAAAGATGTGCTGGAGAGAGTCCAGAGAAGAGCAACAAAATGAATAAGGGGACTGGAGGACCTCAATTATGAGGAACAACTACAGGGGGTCCCTGACTTACGAACGCCTGACTTACGAACAACTCCTACTTACGAACGGGACGTATCTGCCGTTCTGCGCATGTGCAGCCATTTTCGTCCATTTTCGACGTCGGGCACATTTGACGGAACATCAGAAAGCGTTGCATCTCCTGTTCTATGCATGCGTGGCCATTCAACGGAACATCGGAAAACATCGGAAAATTACGTAATTGCCATTCTGCACATGCGGTTTCCAACTTACGAACATTTTCGACTTAAGAATAGATCTAAAGTCCCTAACTTGTTCGTAAGTCGGGGACCCCCTGTACAAGCACTAAATGTATTCTCCCTGGAGAAGAGACGCTTGGGAGGATATATTATAGCGATATACAAATATCTTGATGGTGATCCAAGCGTAGGTAGGAAACTATTCAGTCTCAGGGAGTGTAAGAAGACACGGGGGGCCACTCAATGAGATTGGTGTAGAAGTTGTTTAACCTTAAGCTGTGTAGGGGTTTTTTCACTGTCAGGGCGATAAGGATGTAGAACTCTCTTCCACATTTGGTGGGGTCAACGGGAAGTATTGATAGCTTTAAAAGACTCTTGGATGTGCATCTTAGTGAACACAATATACAGGGATATAGGAAATGATTATTTACATGAACACACATATACCAAGTACACAGGTTGAACCAAATGGACTAGTGTCTTTATTCAACCTTACAAACTACGAAACTGTAGTGAGCATTGCCAATACAGCAATCTCCAATAGCTTCTGTGTCCCACATGGCCCTGCTGCATTGTGAACAAAAGAGGTGGCTCACTTGGCACAGACACCAATCAAGGAACACTTTGCATTCTCTCAATGAAAGCGTGTTCTGATTAGACAAGGTGAAGAAGTTTGTGATGTCACAATCTTCACCTCGTCCAATCAGAGAATATTTTGCCATTCATTAAGAAAATACAAAATGTTCTTTGAATGGCACCTGTGCCTAGTTGGCAACCTCTTGTATTTAGTAAGCAGCAGGAAGCAGCTCAGCTTACAGCAATCACTGTAGTAGTTGTGCCTACTACTGTGATTTCCAGCTTCCATGGGGATCCCACAAGTATGGCACATACTGTACATACTCACATCTGTTCAAGATGGACCACTGTAACCATGTAAAAAATGCCATACCTAAACTTCAGATATAAAAAAACCTCCAGATTCCTGGAAATATGCCACCCTGCATGTTCTCCTTTTACATGTTGGTGGTATAGTATTTTCACTCACACCTGAGCACAGTGTCTGCTGTATACACAAGGAAAACAGACCTCTTCTGTTCTCCTGGCGTATGGTCATGTACTCACATGGTATAGAGCGCTAGGGGATCCCTTTTACATGTCCCAGCAAAGAACTGTGGGCAATGCATGAAAACGGTACCCAGATGTATCCTGGCTCCTTATCTCCTAAATTAATGTACCACCATCTTTTTGCCCCAACTATATTTACCCAAAAATATACTGACACAAAGGTTGGAGTAAAATGGCCATTTTTCTGGCCCCTGTATTAAAAATTAACAGTTATGTAAACCAACATTACAAACAAAAACAAACTTTTTGGTTGCTGATCCTTGAAGTATCATGTTCCCTTGTATCTGCGTAAACTACTTCCACGCTCCCTGTCGCACTGCACCGTCTCAGGGGCGAACCACATTCTGCAGATACGCCATTGTACTTACCAGTTAAAGTGGTTGTAAACCCTTTGTAGCAACTTTATGCTTACCTGTAGCTACCCTAGATATCTCCTAAACCTGCACGGTTTAGGAGATATTCCCCTGTGTCTGCATGTGCCGAACTCATCGGCACATGCGCACTAGGGCAAACTGAAGCAATGGCACCTATGTGCTGTTGCTTCAGTCTTCGTGCCGTTACCGGTGGCTCCCGCACGCATGCGCGGGAGTGATGTCATCGGGGCTCTGGCCAATCAGAAGCAAGCCCCGGGCGTCATGTCGGCGGCCGGAGGGGGAGACGAGGAATGCTGCAGGGGGCTTCGATGTGAAGTAGGTAATTCATAATGAGCTAGTATGTTATGCATACTAGCTCATTATGCCTTTGTCTTGCAGGGTTTTTTTTTCAGTTTTTTTTCTTTGGGTTCACTTCCTCTTTAATCCACCATAACTGGCACCGGGGACCCATACCTTAGATGTGTTCCAATCATCAAATCACAGCAGGTTATCTAAAAATGCCTCCAAAGACCCAACCGAACGTACCTTGTAAAAAGAAAAGCAAACAAACACAAAAAACAAGCAAGCCTAAAACAAACTAATCGATGTAGGGTGGTCGGGGGCGTGTGCTCCCTGGATGTCCGGTTCCCCCTTCTCTCCCTCACTCTTGGCAAGGAGTTAACCCCCACTTGCCCAGTTTCCCTGCGCTCCCATTCATGACAGCCCTATGCTATTTAAAACAGCCACAGAACAGGGGTACATGGGCACAAAACCTTCTTAACAAAGGAGGAACGAGTACAAAAGCCACTAGATGGCAGTGGGACATGGGTACAAAAATGTTGGACAACAGAAGAATATGCATAATAAAGGGAGAGTATACGGACTCTCACCGACAAGCCTGTGAGAATGGTAGGTTCTCTTACTAGGCTGTGGAAACATCTAAACTATGTTTTAATGTCAGGACAGAAGACAATGCTGACATGACCTTCATCTACACAAAGTGCCCCCTGGGGGTAAATTGGTGCAGCTTGTAAGCCACAGGCACATGATCTTTCTAAGTATTTTTTTTTTTTGGTGTGGTAATATTCCGCCTGTTTTGTGGTACACCATGCTGTGGTGAATTATTTATTCGTCTGTAATTTTACTATTCTAATCATATTGTGGATGTTGAACTGTTATTATGGGCAACAAGCGGTCTACACATGCTACTTGATGATCTGTAAATAGAGTATTGATTTTGCCAAACTATGCTTGTTTTTATGTTTTAGCAGACCTTTCCCCTCATTCACTAAAAATCACAGCAGCATATACAGTAGGTCTGCATGCAAAAATAAACTCATGTTACATTCATTAGTTTAACATTTTTTGCTTTAACTTATATTTACTGTTTTTCCACTTTCTGGATGAATGAGAATGTAAGGCCCTGGATCGTGTAACCAGGGCCTTACATATGCATCCTGGAATGGCTACATTACCAGTGGCTTTCCCTCAGATGATGTGCACTGGTACACTATATTGTCAGCAGCGGAGGCCATTACACTATACTATATTGTCAATCACAGCCAGTAAGCCAATCAGGAGATGGAGGGGGAGCGGACGGGGCTGAGACGCTGCTCTGTCAGTGTTGCCAACCTACCAGATTGAAATTTACTGGCACGACATCCGAAATTTACTAGCGCAGCCACATTTTTACTGGCATTTCACAAAAGTTACTAAATTACATTTTTAGGTGCAAATTTCAGTATTTAGGCTACAAACAAGTATTCTAGAAAAGCCCAGAGCAGGGGAACGCAGTGGACTCGGTGGAGGGCTGGCATGACTGACGTCACAGGGGACAGCAAATTAACGATTGGCTGTCAGGTCCCGGGGGGCGGGGGAAGGGAGTTTATTTAAGGTTTGGTCCCCGCCCTCCCGGCAACACACAGCGCGGAAGAAAGTTTAGTGAGGATGTCTGAGGTGCAGCTCATGCTGGATCAGCTGCAGGCGGAGGCGGCGGCGCACAGCCCTGAGTGGCTTCGGGACCAGCTGCGGCCTATTTTCGGTAGGTCGGCAGCTATTGAGGACGCGGGGGGGAGGGACGGAGGACGTGCCAGGCGATCTCGCCCGCCGGAGCGCTTTTCCCCAGACACATCCCCCAGGGCCCAAAGAAGACAAGGGAGCCCCCGTTCGCGGGCCCCTCCGGGCCCCCCCGCCAAGCGCGCAGCTCTGCCCACAAAGGGGGGGAACGGGAGGAATCCCACTCGAGGCCGTGGCGCGGCAGCTGGCCGTTCGGCCAGCCCTGGAGCAGCACCTGGGCCCGCGCGGCGTACAGATGGTGATTCGGCGGGCCCCGCCCCCCGCGCCACTGCGGGGGGTGCGGTGCCTCAGCGTGGGAGATCTAGAGGCCCGACTGCTGGGCTTCCCATTTCCTCGGCCCACAGCCTTGCTGCGATGCGGATTGAAGGGGAGGGGACCACCGGCGACCTAGTTGGGGGCAGCAGGGATGGGGAGACCCCCCCAGGCCCACGGAAAGCGGCGCAGAAGTCGGTGAATGGGTCGGGCGCGCGGAGGAGTGACCAGGCGGACGCCAGGCCCACGGCAGCCAGGGATCCTTCCCCTGGGGTGCAATCAGCGGAAGAAGAGGATCCATCCACGTTACGGTCGGAAGGGGAGCTGACGGATTCGGAGGATGAACAACCATCCAGGACGATAGCAGCAGCGGTGGAGACGGGACGATCGGCTGGTGGGTCATCACCTAGGCAGCCCGGTAAGTCAATTTTATCTTTGCCTCGTACTGTGGGGAGGGGTGTGATGTCTGCTGGGGGCAGTGGGGGGGGGGGGGTGTCAGCCCGGGGGGGGCGGATACACGGGCAGGTGGCTCTCAGTCTGTGACACCGGGCGGGGGGGGGTGTCCCTGGGGGGGGTGGTTTTGCGGGTTTTTTAGCAGGCATAAAAGAGCTGGTGGGCAGATTTGAGGGCTCAGATGGGGCGACGGCGGGCCCGGTTGCGGCTTGGGTCCCCCCTGCGGTTCCGGTGGGGGGGGGGGGTGGTCGCTACTGTTAACACTCTGCCGGCGGTGGTGACGGCTGGGCCGGTGGTGGCATCCGCCCCCGCGGTGAGCGGGGGTTCGGGAGCAGCCGCGGCTCCGGCGGCAGCAGCAGTGGAAAAAGGGGCGGTGGCAAGTGAGGTTGCGCGACAGGAAATAATCCGCCTCGCTGACGCGGCAAAATGTGAGGTGTACTTATGCTATGAGGCGTCGCTGGGGACACATTTGAAGGCAGAGGTCCGGGAGAAGATATGGAAGGGTGAGTATGTGGAGATTTTCGCGTTACTCCCATTAGAGAAGTTCAACCTGGACAGGGGGAAGCCGGATGAATCCAAAAAGGAGGAGGAGGAACGGCGCAGGTACCGCTTGATTCCACGGACGTTTACGAATTGGCTGCAGGCGTTCAGTATCCTAGCGTGTGTGGTAGGGGAGAAAAAGCCGGAATGCTGCTCAGGGCTCTTCATATATCAGAATGCGATAGGGGAGGCACACAGGATCTACGGAGGATCCGCTTGGCTGCGATATGATGAACAATTCCGACAGCGGATGGCGGTGCGGCAGGACCTGCGCTGGAATCAAAAGGATATGAACCTTTGGCTGTGTTTGATGACGGCGGCGAGGGTTCCGGGGCAGTCCTTTCAAGGGGGGGCCGGGGGTCCATCGTCCCTTGGACAACCGGCCGGTCGGGCAAAAGGGGTGTGTTGGCAGTTTAGCTCCGGCACGTGCAAATTCGGAGGCACCTGCAGATACAAACACGAGTGCTCTGGTTGCGGAGGCTCCCACCCGTTGTCCAAGTGCTTCAAGCAGGGGAAGGGACGTTCCGGAGATTTTGCGAACAAGAGGGACGACACCGGTGATGGTGGAAAGGATGCGGCCGTTCCTCGGTAGGTATCCGGACAGGGGGGCGGCTCGGGCACTGGAAAAGGGTTTCTCAGAGGGTTTTCAAATACCGTGTGCGCTGGGGGTGGTACCTCCGGTCCCGCGCAACTTGCGGTCTGCGCTCCTACATCCGGAAGTGGTTTCGGAGAAGCTGCGGAAGGAGGTAGCTCTGGGGCGCATGGGAGGTCCTTTTTCGGCGGCACCCTGGGGGGATCTGGTAGTTTCTCCGCTAGGGGTGGTGCCCAAAAAGGAACAAAACAAGTTTAGGCTGATACACCACCTCTCCTTCCCAAAAGGGGGGTCGGTTAATGACGCTATAGACCAGGAGGCTTGCACAGTGAGCTACACGTCATTTGATGCGGCTGTCCATTGGGTGCGACATTATGGGCGGGGGTCCTTGATGGCAAAATCGGACATTGAAGCAGCTTTCCGCTTATTGCCAGTGCACCCGGACAGCTTTCGGCTGTTGGGGTGTCATTGGGGGGGGCAGTTTTATGTGGACAAGTGCTTGCCCATGGGGTGTTCCATTTCGTGTGCACTGTTCGAGATGTTCAGCTCATTCTTGGAATGGGTGGTTAGGGACGTGGCCGGGGTGAGTTCTATCATCCACTACCTGGATGACTTCCTGTGCGTTGGACCGGCGGCGTCACGGACCACGGCGATGCTGCTGGCAACGCTGGAACACATGGCGGAGCGATTCGGGGTCCCCTTGTCTCCCGAGAAGACGGAGGGCCCAAGCACGGAGATGACTTTCCTGGGCATAACATTGGATTCCATGGCAATGGAATGCCGCTTGCCGGAGGACAAACTTGAGGCGATGAAGGCAGAAATCAGGGGTATGCTGGGGGTCAGGAAAGTGAAGCTGAGAGCGCTACAGTCGTTGCTCGGTAAGCTTAATTTCGCGTGCCGTATTTTGCCCATGGGTCGGGTGTTTAGCCGACGGCTGTCGGCGGCGACCGCGGGCGTGAGTTCCCCTAACCACTTTGTCACGCTCGGCAGGGTTCTTAGGGATGATCTGAGGGTGTGGCACTCCTTTTTGGAGTCATTCAACGGCCGGGCATTGTGGATGGCGGGACCGGTCAGTAACTTTGACTTGGAGCTGTACACGGATGCTGCGGGCTCCACAGGCTTTGGAGCATTCTTTCAAGGCAAGTGGTGTGCGGGTCCTTGGCCGCAAGACTGGGTGGACGCGGGTTTCACTAAGAATTTGGTGCTATTGGAATTGTTTCCGGTGGTACTGGCGGTTGAGTTGTGGGGCTCGGAGTTCAGGGATCGGAAGGTCAGGTTCCATGGGGACAACCTGGGAGTGGTTCAGGTCATCAACAGGGTATCGGCTTCATCACCGCCGGTGGTTCGGGTGTTGCAGCATCTGGTTCTACGGTGCCTACAGTTGAATATTTTTGTTCATGCAGTTCATTTGCCTGGGGTTGAGAATGTTATTGCTGACGCGCTGTCTCGATTTCAGTGGGACAGGTTCCGAGAGTTGGCACCGGAGGCGGACCGACACGGAGAGCCTTGTCCGGATTGGCTGTGGAGGGTTGCATTGGAGTGATATCAAAATGGCTCAGGAGGTCGGTGAGTGAGGCAACTTGGGGGGCGTATAGCAAGGTGTGGTTGGAATGGGAGGCTTTGGCAAGAATGGTGGCTGTGGACCCGTTCGGGTCGGAGACACGATGGCTGGTGTTGTACTTCGTGGCTAGGAACATGGAGGACGGCACGTCTGTGGCCACGCTGAACAAAAAGATGGCAGGTCTTGCGTTCCTTTTTAAATTACGGGGGTGCCAGGACTTCACGAAGGATTTCTGGGTGCGGCAGGCGCTGAGAGGTTATAGAAAGGCAGGAACGACAAGGGACTCCAGGCGCCCCGTGTCGTTTGCTCTACTGGAAGGGATGCTGAACAAATTACCGGTTATTTGTTCTTCGGAGTATGAGTTTTTGCTGTTCAGGGCGGCCTTCACGTTGGCTTTCTTCGGGGCTTTCAGGATCAGTGAGTTGGTCAGCCCGTCGACCAAATGTCAAGGGGGCTTGCGCTCTCAAGATGTGGCTTGTGGGCAGGACAGGGTATCTATTTGGCTGCCGAAGTCAAAGACGGACCAGGGGGGACGGGGCAAGTCCATACAAGTATTTACAATTACGGGTTCTCCTTTATGTCCGGTGCAGGCGGTGCGGGCCTTCGGGGCCGAACGGCCTGAGGCGACGGGGTCGTTTCTGGTACATAGGGACGGGTTGCCGTTGTCAAAATATCAGTTCGGGGCTGTTTTTAGGAAGTGTTTGTTAGCCATGGGGTTGGATGGCAAGGGTTTTTCGTCACACTCCTTTAGGATAGGGGCGGCCTCAGAGGCGGCCCGTTGGGGATTGGGTACGGAAGCCATACAGCGCATAGGCAGATGGGAATCTAGGAGATTTCAGAGTTATGTCCGTCCCCACCTATTGGATGTTTAGGACGGTAACGTCAAGTGACGGTGGGGAGGGGGTCTGGGGTGTGGTGTGATCTGTTTGAGTGTTGCTGGGTTCTGCGGTGGATTACCTGGTGCAATTGTCTTTTTTCTTTCAGGTGGGACCCCGGCACTAGTTTGGATAATGGGACATTCTTATGTCTTTTGGGGGGCAAAACGGGCTGAGCTTAGACATAGCGGTCGGCAGTTGGGTTTCCCGAGGGAAGAGGCAAGCGTGCACTGGTTAGGGATTCCGGGAATGCTCTGGGGTAGGGTGGTTCCGGAAGTGCATCGCTTTGCGCGGCTGGACAGGCCCCCCGACGTCTTACTCTTGCACGTGGGGGGCAACGACCTAGGGGTCAGAGCAATGATGGACATCACTCGGGATATCAAGTTTGATATATTGAGACTTCGGATGGCCTTTCCGGATATGATCGTCGTGTGGTCCGACATTGTGGCTCGGACTGCATGGCGTATGGCTAGGTCGGTAGCGGGAATCAACAGGGCCCGGAGAAAAATTAATAGGGACGTGGCCAAGTTTGTAGTGAGGAACGGGGGGTTGGTGGTACGCCATATGGAATTAGAGGAAGAGACCTGGAGGTATCTGCGAGGAGATGGTGTCCACCTTAGCCCAGTTGGGATTGACATGTGGGTATTGGGGTTACAGGATGGGATTCAGAGGGCCATTAGGGTGTGGAGGGGCACCCAAGGGTAAGGTTTTACCTTTGGGTGCTGGTGGCGTTGGTTGGTCCCTGCGGGTAAGGAATAGACTTTGAGAAGGAAATTAATGACCTGTCGGTGACAGGCGATGATGAGGGTGATGCCAGTTAACGGAGGTTAGCTGGAAGAATGGAGTATGGAGCACTACGGTCGTGAGACGCCTTTGAGCCTGTTCGGCTTGAGGCCTGCAGAGGAATCCGAAGACCGCAGTGCAGCAAAAAGGGCATATATATATATGTTTATATATATATAGATATTTTATGGAAGGATAGAGGCTTTGCCTGCGGGGACCAACTTCAGGTAGTTTTAAGTTAGCAGATGTTCTTGCTTAGTTTGTGTTAAAATATATCATGTTAATAAATCAGGCTGCTACGGCCTATTTTTCCCCAACAAGCAATGGTGTGGTTTCAATTTAATGGGCAGAGGTTGGGGGGATACTAAGGGTTTGGTTAAGGTGGTAAGTAAGTGAAGTAGGACATCTGTTGTACTAAAGTCAAGAAAAGCCCAGAGCAGGGGAACGCAGTGGACTCGGTGGAGGGCTGGCATGACTGACGTCACAGGGGACAGCAAATTAACGATTGGCTGTCAGGTCCCGGGGGGCGGGGGAAGGGAGTTTATTTAAGGTTTGGTCCCCGCCCTCCCGGCAACACACAGCGCGGAAGAAAGTTTCCCGCCCACCCACCCCTTATTGTAGTGGTAGAACATCATGGGGGTTGTAGTATGTGTGATTTGTGGTGTGTGTTTGTTTTTCTTGATATTTTGTTACAGGTTCAAAAAATGGGTTGTCGTGGCAGCGTTGGTTGGTCCCTGCGGGTAAGGAATAGACTTTGAGAAGGAAATTAATGACCTGTCGGTGACAGGCGATGATGAGGGTGATGCCAGTTAACGGAGGTTAGCTGGAAGAATGGAGTATGGAGCACTACGGTCGTGAGACGCCTTTGAGCCTGTTCGGCTTGAGGCCTGCAGAGGAATCCGAAGACCGCAGTGCAGCAAAAAGGGCATATATATATATGTTTATATATATATAGATATTTTATGGAAGGATAGAGGCTTTGCCTGCGGGGACCAACTTCAGGTAGTTTTAAGTTAGCAGATGTTCTTGCTTAGTTTGTGTTAAAATATATCATGTTAATAAATCAGGCTGCTACGGCCTATTTTTCCCCAACAAGCAATGGTGTGGTTTCAATTTAATGGGCAGAGGTTGGGGGGATACTAAGGGTTTGGTTAAGGTGGTAAGTAAGTGAAGTAGGACATCTGTTGTACTAAAGTCAAGGCAAATAACAATGTGATTTAAGGTAGATATTAAGGTAAAAAAAAAAACATATTTTTGTTATTTTCGATATAATAAGGGCAAATTATTTAATCACATCACCCCCTGCCTCCATCCCCCTCTGGCACCAACACCCCCCTGCCTTAACCCCCCTCTGCGGTGCCACAATCTCCCCCTGCCTCCAATCTCCCCCTGCCTCTAATCTCCCCCTGCCTCTCATCTCCCCCTGCCTCTCATCACCCCCTGCCTCTCATCACCCCCTGCCTCCAATCTCCATGCGCAGTTCCAAGCCTAACCGATCTCCGCTATTTTTACTGGCACATTCACGCAACCACTGACATTTACTAACGGGGGAAAAAAGTGCTCGTTTTTACGAACTGTCTGTAAAAACATGGACGGTTGGCATCACTGGGCTCTGTGTGTAAATAGAGAGGCCAGGAACGCCAGTGTGGGACCCAAGAAGAGGAGGATCGGGGCTGCTCTGTGCAAAACCACTGCACAGAGCGGGTAACGATTTTTTTTTTAACAAGACTTTAATACCACTTTGAGGCCCTGGCTCCCAGGCTTGGAGTTCTTTTGCGAGTTGTTAGAGTAGGGATAAGTAGGGTGACCACATTTCCAAACTACTATTCAGGGATACCCTCCCTTCCCAAAAATCAGATTGTGCTCCTCCAGGGTTGGATGTGTCAGTTTCATTCCTGGACACTGTATTGTCCGGGACAGACCTGCAAAATGCGGGACTGTCCCGGGTAATCCGGGACACGTGCTCACCCTAGGGACAGGTACCCTGCCTGTTAGGGACAGTTCTAGTGGTAGCAAGAGATTCCTGACAAGGAGGGAAAGTTTAGGGTCGCAACAGCCTTCACACTGGGTTTGGTGTGAAATGTTGCTGTTCAATACAAGTTTTCCATTGCACCTGACTGTGTGAATGATTGCTGCCGCACTACAAAGCACCCCACCTACAGGTTCTATTTAAGAGCTGCATCTAAGCACCACAAACCAAAAAAACACTATTTAATTTGTATATTTTGTTGAAAAATCTCTTTGAAAAATACTCCCCAGCATCTCTGGTTATGGCCATCTTGAGTAAAGGCAGATGATTCATGTAGCATTTGCTAACAGGGTTGTCAACCTCCGGCAGCATTTTTTACTGACAAAACATGGTAAATTTACTGGCGGAGCACATTTTTGACTGTCGACCTGAGAAGTTACAGAACTCCTATTGAAAACTAACACAGTGACTATTTGAACAGTATAAACATGATATGGAAACACTGACAATACCCATAACAAAGTAATTTGCTTGTATTACACTTAAAAAGTCAACACTGCATGAAATTATCAGCCCCTGATGTTTACTGGCAGTTGTAAAGAAATCACAGATTTTTACAAACTGTCAGTAAATTTACTGGAGTTTGGCAACCTTGCCTGGAATCCATCTGTCCTTAGCTCAAGCATGAAGACAGGAGAAAAACTAGCTGAGAAAACCCCTCCTTCCCTCCAGAAGATTGCCATAATTTGCCATGGCCTGGAAACTAAAGAAATGTAGAACAAAAAAGTTTAAAACAAGTACATATGATATACTATCTATTTACTAATGTTAGCAGCATAGGTTAAAAAATAATCAATGTTGATTGAGTGAAGAGAGTGAAGTTCTGCTTTACGTTGAGCTCTCAGTAACTTTACATGTCTGCATAAATACATTTCTGACATGTCACAATATAAATACATTTCTGACATGTCACAATATACAGCAACAGTATAAAAAAAAAAGCTTTTATCATTAAAAAAAAATCCTTGAGCTTCAGTCAAGTGACTTTGCTTAGGATGAGTGGGTGCCATCAGTCTGCGGCAGGAAGGAGTAAGAATTTACCTAAAGCCCAACTGTCAGCGACTAAAAAAATGATCCCTTTCAGTGGGACTCTGCCTTCATTGCAAGGTTTAATAATTGTTCATTTTTGTTTCTCCTCCCGTAAACAAAACCAGCCAGTAACCCTTGTAATATGGATGTGGTCCCACGGTAATTTTTTTAGGGCTGTGGAAATTAATGATTAATTCCTCGATTAATCGGTAATTTTTTGGATCGATCAAAATTCTTTTGATCGGTACTAGTGGTGCGGCAGATTGTAAATGATCCGTGATCCGAACGGGTCACCATATGTGGATCGGCACACCACGTGATCCACGGAACTCCGCTGCTGCCTCAGCCATAGGAAAGGGCGCGGCTTCGGCCTAGCTCCCAGAGCGGTGGCCATCTTGGTCCACCCGACGGCGGCCTAGGTGAGCGTAGAGCGGCGCGCTGACGTCATCACCCGGCCTCAACTGCTCATGTTCGGCTGGCTTCTCTGGTAAGACTAAGCAAGCACTAATATTCCTATACAGTGGGGGAGATGTGGACCATATTACAGTGGGGGAGATGTCTGTGGATATTACGGTGGGGGAGATGTCTGTGGATATTACAGTGGGGAGATGTCTGTGGATATTACAGTGGGGGAGATGTCTGTGGACATTACAGTGGGGGAGATGTCTGTGGATATTACAGTGGGGAGATGTCTGTGGATATTACAGTGGGGGAGATGTCTGTGGATATTACAGTGGGGGAGATGTCTGTGGATATTACAGTGGGGGAGATGTCTGTGGATATTACAGTGGGGGAGATGTCTGTGGATATTACAGTGGGGAGATGTCTGTGGATATTACAGTGGGGGAGATGTCTGTGGATATTACAGTGGGGGAGATGTCTGTGGATATTACAGTGGGAAGATGTCTGTGGGTATTACAGTGGGGTTGATTGTGGATATTACAGTGGGGGAGATGTCTGTGGATATTACAGTGGGGGAGATGTCTGTGGATATTACAGTGGGGGAGATGTCTGTGGATATTACAGTGGGGGAGATGTCTGTGGATATTACAGTGGGGGAGATGTCTGTGGATATTACAGTGGGGGAGATGTTTGTGGATATTACAGCGGGGGAGATGTCTGTGGATATTACAGTGGGGAGATGTTTGTGAATATTACAGTGGGGAGATGTCTGTGAATATTACAATGGGGGAGATGTCTGTGGATATTACAGTGGGGAGATGTCTGTGGATATTACAGTGGGGAGATGTCTGTGAATATTACAATGGGGGAGATGTCTGTGAATATTACAGTGGAGGAGATGTCTGTGGATATTACAGTGGGGGAGATGTCTGTGGATATTCCAGTGGGGGAAATGTCTGTGGATATTACAGTGGGGGAGATGTCTGTGGATATTACAGTAGGGGTGATTGTGGATATTACAGTGGGGACTATATATGGTGGTGATCAATTTTTTTTTATAATTAATCGAAACTAGTCGAGTAATCAATTAAAAAAAAATTGATTAATCGAACACAAACATTTTAATCAGTAACAGCTCTAAATGTTTTAGTTGCCCAAAGTTGGGCTTCAAGGCCCATTAACACCAGGGCATGCAGTAATACATGCATTATTATGTGCGTTGGTACACTGCAGTGCCATTGTTTGTAAATGCCATCCCATGTGTTGCCATGCACAATAACCATGTGAATTGCACGGCACTGTAAAAAAAATCCAGCCTTTCTTGCTTGTGTTTCATCCTTTTAAATTTGAATGGGTTGTTTAAAGCAGTGTGCAACACCATGATTCAGAACAATACAATGCAAGCATTGCAGAGCACTGCATTGTGGTTTCAATGGGCCCTGAGGCCTCATTCACATGGTCATAAAAAAAGCATAGTTCCAGCCATTATTATTTACAGATCTGAACACAGCTGCATTGTTTTCAATGCAGACATTCACACAGGTGCAGAAACATACACCAAGTTACTAAAAACTCAAAAAAATCCGCATCTGAGGACATGTGTATAAAGAAAATTAAAATTTTTACTCATTATGAACTGATCTATTTAGTGATCATTTACACAGGAAATTCTGATACTTGCTTAATAATCAGTAAAAATGTTATGGCCATGTGAATGGAACCAGTCTCTTCTTTCTCAGTGATCACTGCAACTTTGTAACTTTGCAACTGTACATTGTAGCTTTTGCAGTTCTGTTTAACTTATTCCTAGTATCTTCTCACAACCTCCAATTTGCACTTTGTAAAGGAGATTCTACCAGGGGCGGCCCATCCATTAAGGGTGCCGTTCCCCTTCCATTCGTCCGGCCCCCCACGCAGGACGCCGGATGTGTGAATTCCAATGGAGGGGTTTGAAGCACGTGATAAGAGCCAGAGGCTCTAATAGGCTTCAAATAGGGTGGGCTCAGAGCACAGAGCACTACGAACCAAGCCCACCCAGTTGTGTGACTTTCACACTGAATCTCCTCTCCGCTAATCAGGAAGCGGGTCTAAGACTCGTTTCCCAATTGGCCGAAAGGAGAAGCGTTTTGATTTGCCGCCGAGAAGGAGGAGGAAGCAGACGGAAGATACCATGATGTTTGTGGAGATCAAATACCACCCAAAGAAAGCTCTATTTGTGGGGAAGAAAGGACATCAATTTTATTTGGGTACAGCATTGCACGACTGCGCAATTGTCAGTTGAAATAAAGCAGTACCATTTTGTTAAAAAAGGACTGGTCGTTAAGAGGTAAATCTTCCAGAGGTGAAATAGTTAAGACAGCACTCATTTACTAACATGGGATTTCACATGTCATGGTATTAAAATAGGATTTCACATGTCTCGTAACTTGGGGTCTCATAAGTCAGATCTAGGGTTGCCACCTGTTCAGGATTCACCCAGACAGTTCGGGTTTTGAATCATGTGTCCAGGTTTCAGTCCACCTTAAACCCAGACACATTATTCAGACCAGGCTGTGGCTCCCCAAGTAACCGAGATAGTCATCCACAAATCTGTTGCCGTCCGGGAGCTGCGGGCAGCTGTTTGGGGACAGGTTTGAGTGAAGGGTGGGGTGAAAATTGGCCACACCCACTGTTCGCCAAGGCACGCTCTGTGCGCTACAGTACTACTCTCCCTGGGGCACCCAAATGTATTCCAGGTCTTTTATAATCCTATAGTGTTTACTGCAAAAAAGTGTTTGGGTTTGGCTTGAAGAAAAGGTGACAACCCTAGTCAGATCCCAAGTTACGGCGGTATAAACCGAGCCTAAGTACCCCGTTCACACCAGTGCGATTTGTCATGCGCTTTGACAGTTCCAAGTCGCACCCCATTGTCGGCAATGGAACCGTTAAAATTGCAGAGACTCATGTCGCAGCGAGTTTGAAAGAGGTTCCTACACTTCTTTTTGCCAATTTCCTACACTACTTTGTGCCTAATGCTGCGTACACACAATCATTTTTCGGCATGTAAAAAACGAAGTTTTTAAAAAATTTCATTTAAAACGATTGTGTGTGGACTTCACATAATTTTTCGGGTTCTGAAAAACGAAAAAAAAATAAAAAATCGAACATGCTGCATTTTTTTAACGATGTTTTAAACAATGTCATTTTTCGGGTTGTAAAAAATGATCGTGTGTGGGCTTAAACGACATGAAAAACCTGCGCATGCTCAGAAGCAAGTTATGAGACGGGAGCGCTAATTCTGGTAAAACTACTGTTCATAATGGAGTAAGCACATTCATCACGCTGTTGTTTTTTCTAGGGACTGAAAAACATTGGGCCAGATTCATGTACCTGCGTAACGTAACTCATTTACGTTACACCGCCGCAACTTTTCAGTGCAAGTGCTTGATTCACAAAGCACTTGCCTGTAAACTTGCGGCGGCGTAGCGTAAATCCGTCTGGCGCAAGCCCGCCTAATTCAAATGGGGCGTGTGTCATTTAAATTAGGCGCGTTCCCGCGCCGAACCGACTGCGCATGCTCCATTAGGAAATTTCCCTCCGTGCTTTGCGCAAAATTACGGCGCCCCAACGTGTTTTTTGAACGGCGACGTGCGTTACGTCCTTTCTTATTCCTGGACGACTTACGCAAAAACAAAAAATTTGAAATTCGACACGGGAACAACGGCCATACTTTAACATGGATGGTCTAATTTTACACCACCTAAATAGCACTCGTAACTTTACGACGGAAAAAGCCGACTAGCGATGACGTAAGCGAATGCGACGAACGCGCGTACCTTCGTGGATCGCCGTAAACAGCTAATTAGCATACCCGATGCGGAAAACGAGGACTCCACCCAGCGGGCGCCGAAGAATTACACCTACGATCCGAAGGTGTACGAAGCCGTACGCCTGTCGGATCGAAGCCTAAAGCCATCGTAACTTGTTTTGAGGATTCAAAACAACGCTACGACGCGGCAAATTTGAAAATACGCCGGAGTATCAGTAGATACGGTGGCGTATTTCGACTGTGAATCTGGCCCATTGTTTTTTACAAGCCGTGTGTACGCGGCAATATACTTCTGTTGTATAAGGTCACAAGCTACAATTAAATCGACGGTGCAAATTGCACTGATGTGCCACTTTGAAAGTAGCGCAATTTCAAAACTGCACCATTGTGAATGGGGGCTTAAAACGTGGAGGCTGATTGGTTACAATGCACAGCTGCACCAGATTTTATGTGCACCAGTTTTAGTAAATCTCTCCCCCTATATTTTTTCTCTGCTGTCAAATACAGTGCAGATTCGATGCAGCTGTGTGTATAGGCCCATGGGCATCGTTAGTACTGCATTCAAATGCGTACAAAAGCCTGCACTACGTCTGTGTGAATGAGCCCATGAGATTAGTTTGATGAGCCATGCAACTCTCCAGGCTGCTCCTCTGAAGCCTCGTACACACGACCGAGTTTCTCAGCAAAAACCAGCAAGAACCTTTTTTTTGCCAAGGAAACCGGTCGTGTGTACATTTTTCGACGAGGAAACTGTCGAGGATCCCGTCAAGCCAAAAAGAGAGCATGTCTTCTTTTTCCTCGACGGGAATGGAGTTCCTCGACAGCCTAACAAGAAACTCGACGAGGAAAACGATGTGTTTCGCCTGTCGAGTTCCTCGGTCGTGTGTACGAGGCTTTAGACAATGTGGTTATTTACAGAGACCGTCCACTAGAGGTCTCTAGTCATTGCCAGCATGGAAAACCTTGAAGTATTGGCCAAGCAGCAGCGATCATAAATACCACTGAATTCGTTCTGTGTGTTGGGAGAAAACTTTTAAAGCATGTATCTGTAGAGATTAAAATCCTAATCAGTTTATATTTACACGGTAAAGTTTGCTTTAATAACAATTATGAAAAGAAAGATACACCTATGGCACATAAGCCAAATTGTATTCAAAACAAAAACTAAGTATAAGCCTCAATTGCCAATACAGAAGTCAGAGCGGATCAAGGATTTTCCTGTGTAACAATTAGGCCTGGTCATATGACCACACTTCCACACGAGACGGAAAGCTCAGTTTGTTTTATAATAAATGCTTTTCTTGTTATGATACACCAAGTAACAGACAAAGCGCCGATTGTCCAAAAATTGTTTTGCTAAGCAACAAACATTCATTTGCTTGTAACACTGGCAACTGCACTTGGCAGCTAAGGGGTCATTACCAAAGTCGCAACCCATCACTCTCAATTATACTTTCCGGCATTGTAATGGCGGCCACATTGTGAACTGAAAGCCACACTGAAATGATGATACCAAATAAATAATTATAGAGATCATAGGTTTGTGTTCAGCTAAAGCACATGTTTTTCTTTAATACAATTCACTACTGAGAAGATCTTTAGAGTAAAGTAAAGTAAAGCGCATTAATTTTACATATCAGGCTAATTGTATCCACAAGAATTTAAAGCTGAGGTTCACCCTCAAACTGAACTTTCTGTCTATCATATCTGCAGCCTTAAAGCGAGAGTTCACCGTAAAAAAACAAATTTACCCTTAGATTGATGATCATTTTGTGAAGGGGAATCGGCAATTTTTTTTTTTAATCGAAGCTGTACTTACCGTTTTAGAGAGCGATCTTCTCCGTCGCTTCCGGGTATGGGTCTTTGGGACTGGGCGTTCCTATTTTGATTGACAGTCTTCCGAAAGGCTACCGACGGTCGCATACATCGCGTCACGAGTAGCCGAAAGAAGCCGAACGTCGGTGCGGCTATATACGGCGCCTGCGCACCGACGTTCGGCTACTTTCGGAAAATCGTGACGCGATGGATGCGACCGTCGGTAGCCTTTCGGAAGACTGTCAATCAAAATAGGAACGCCCAGTCCCGCAGCCCATACCCGGAAGCGGCGGAGAAGATCGCTCTCTAAAACGGTAAGTACTGCTTCGATTTTAAAAAAACTAGCCGATTCCCCTAGACAAAATGAGCAGGAATCTAAGGTTAAAAATAGCAATTTCCGGGTGAACCTCCACTTTAACAAATCCCTGTAGCGTTGTCATTTTTTTTAAGATCGGTACCCTTACCTGTATTCAGCATGATTTCCGGGTCTTCTTCCCTGCGGGGAGTGGGCGTGTCGCTCCTTTTCCCCGACGAGGCGTAATGGGAGCTGTCCGCACTCACAGGACACCATCTGAAATAGCTAGGCGTGTATTCTCGCGCTAGCTCGAGTGTCACGTGACACGGGTCACATGACTCGCAAAGCGTGTCATGTGACGAGGAATCCAGGAAGTGTTTGCTTGTGGGCTTCAAAATGCCCACAAGCAAGATGGAAAAGCCCTGGACTAATTGTTATAACTTATTCTTCTTCACGAAAACGGAACCGACGGAGGGAAGAGCAGCTAGCAAGTGAGTAGTACCGTGCTAGCTATATTGCAAAGCATTGCAGATTTTATAAAAAAAATGCATAACCCGTGGAACCTCCGCTTTAAAGCAGTATTAAAGCATATGTAAACGTTCATGTTTTTTTTTTTAAACAAACTTACCTCCCCTGTGCAGTTGGTTTTGCCCCGATCCTCCTCTTCTGGGCTCCTTCAGCGGCGCTCCTGGCTCTTCCTTTTCTTGAGTGCCCTGTCAGAGAACTGCTCTCCCTCGGGGCACCCTTGTGGGCGCACTCCCGGGTCCTACTGCTGCGTCCTTTGACACAGACAGCAGGACTCAGCTCCGCCCCCGCATCATTGAATTTGATTGACAGCAGCAGGAGCCAATGGCTGCGCTGCTATCAATCTATCCAATCAGGACCCGAGACACCGGCTGGAGCGGGTTGGCTTGTCCCCGGCGCAGGAACGATTGTGCTCAGGTAAGTAAAAGGGGGGTTCTGGGGGGGCTGGTGCACTACAAGAGGTTTTTCACCTCAATGCATACAATACATTGAGGTGAAAAACCGTAAAGGTTTACAACCCCTTTAACCACTTGACAACTGGGCACTTAAACACCCTTAATAACCAGACCAATTTTCAGCTTTTGGTGCTCTCACGTTTTGAATGACAATAACTCAGTCATACAACACTGTAACCAAATGAAATTTTTGTCCTTTTTTCCCCACAAATAGAGCTTTCTTTTGGTGGTATTTGATCACCTCTGCGTTTTTTTTTTTTCCCCGCTATTAATGAAAAAAGAACGAAAATTTTGTAAAAAAATTAATTTTTCTTCATTTCTATCATATCATTTTGTAAAAAAGTAATTTTCTTCATACATTTGGCCTAAAATGCATACTGCTACATATTTTTGGTAAAAAAAAAAAAAAAATTTGGATATTATTTAGTCTGGGTGAAAGTTATAGGGTCTACAAGCTTTGGTACCAATTTCTGAAAATTGAACAATTTGATCACACCTGAAGTACTGACAGCTTCTCTCATTTCTTGAGACCCTAACAAGCCAATAAAGTACAAATACCCCCCAAATGACCCCTTTTTGGAAAGTAGACATTCCAAGGTAGTTAGTAAGAGTCATAGTTAGTTTTTTGAAGTTGCCATTTTTTCCCACAATTCTTTGCAAAATTAAGATTTTTTTTTTTTTTTTTTTTTTTCATACCAATATTGTCATTATAACAGGTTATTTCTCTCACATGGCATGTATATTCCACAAATGACACCCCAAAATATATTCTGCTGCTCCTCCTGAGTATGGCGATACCACATGTGTGAGACTTTTACACAGCGTGGCCACATACAGAGGCCCAACACCGAAGTAGCAACTTCAAGCATTCTAGGAGCATAAATTACACATCTAATCTCTCAACCACCTATTACACTTTTGAAGGCCCTGGAGCACCAGGACAATGGAAACGCCCACAAAGTGACCCCATTTTGGAAAGCTAACACCCCAACGTATAATCTATGAGGCATAATGAGTCTTTTGAACAGTTCATTTTTTTGCAGATGTTTTTGGAAAATGTGGAAAAAAAATGAAAACGCATTTTTTTTACACAAAGTTGTCCATTTATAGGATATTTCCAACACATAGCATGTACATAGCAAAAATTACACCCCAAAATATATTCTGCTGCTCCTCCTGAGTATGGCGATACCACATGTGTGAGACTTTTACACAGCGTGGCCACATACAGAGGCCCAACACCGAAGTAGCAACTTCAAGCATTCTAGGAGCATAAATTACACATCTAATCTCTCAACCACCTATTACACTTTTGAAGGCCCTGGAGCACCAGGACAATGGAAACGCCCACAAAGTGACCCCATTTTGGAAAGCTAACACCCCAACGTATAATCTATGAGGCATAATGAGTCTTTTGAACAGTTCATTTTTTTGCAGATGTTTTTGGAAAATGTGGAAAAAAAATGAAAACGCATTTTTTTTACACAAAGTTGTCCATTTATAGGATATTTCCAACACATAGCATGTACATAGCAAAAATTACACCCCAAAATATATTCTGCTGCTCCTCCTGAGTATGGCGATACCACATGTGTGAGACTTTTACACAGCGTGGCCACATACAGAGGCCCAACACCGAAGTAGCAACTTCAAGCATTCTAGGAGCATAAATTACACATCTAATCTCTCAACCACCTATTACACTTTTGAAGGCCCTGGAGCACCAGGACAATGGAAACGCCCACAAAGTGACCCCATTTTGGAAAGCTAACACCCCAACGTATAATCTATGAGGCATAATGAGTCTTTTGAACAGTTTATTTTTTTGCAGATGTTTTTGGAAAATGTGGAAAAAAAATTAAAACGCATTTTTTTTACACAAAGTTGTCCATTTATAGGATATTTCCAACACATAGCATGTACATAGCAAAAATTACACCCCAAAATGTATTCTGCTGCTCCTCCTGAGTATGGCGATACCACATGTGTGAGACTTTTACACAGCGTGGCCACATACAGAGGCCCAACACCGAAGTAGCAACTTCAAGCATTCTAGGAGCATAAATTACACATCTAATCTCTCAACCACCTATTACACTTTTGAAGGCCCTGGAGCACCAGGACAATGGAAACGCCCACAAAGTGACCCCATTTTGGAAAGCTAACACCCCAACGTATAATCTATGAGGCATAATGAGTCTTTTGAACAGTTCATTTTTTTGCAGATGTTTTTGGAAAATGTGGAAAAAAAATGAAAACGCATTTTTTTTACACAAAGTTGTCCATTTATAGGATATTTCCAACACATAGCATGTACATAGCAAAAATTACACCCCAAAATATATTCTGCTGCTCCTCCTGAGTATGGCGATACCACATGTGTGAGACTTTTACACAGCCTGGCCACATAGAGACCCAACATCCAAGAAGCACCATCAGGTGTTGTAGGGACACAAATTACACATCCAATTTCCTTACAATCTATCACATTTTTGAAGGCCCTTCATATTTCTAACACAGCATGTACATACCAAGAATTACACCCTAAAATACATTCTGCTGAGTAATGGGTACAAAAAAAAAGGATTACCTGTGTTTTTAGTAGTGCAATTGTCCACAGGAGGAGAGCCCTGATCCAGGCAGCAGGCAGGAACGTGGTCAGCGACAATGAATGGAATTGTCCAGGCAGCAATATTGTTCATAGTCGGTACATAGCCAGCAGTGCCAAAATATTGGTCCTGGTAGTAAGGCCAGGAAAGAATGGGGACAGGGGTAGAGGCTTCTCCCACCCAAATCTCTTTGAAGCCTCCGGGCAACCAGACCCTAATCTGGGAATGAGAAAACTAAAAAATTTGTTTTTTCATCCAGAAAAACAATTCTGGAGCCCCTCACATGTGTGAGACTCCTGTGTTCCCACTAGCATAGCAGGGTAAAAGATCAATCCAAGGGGCAGGCAAAAAACGTGGTCAAACAGTCCAGGGTCAATTCCAGAGCAGGCAGATGTAGGTACAGTTTAGGGTTAGGCAAAAGAGTGGTCGTATAACAAGCCAGGGTCAGTTCCAGAGAAAGCAGAGGTATTTTTAGCATTAGGCAAAATCGTGGTCGTATAAAACAGTCCAGGGTCGGTAACGGAGAAGGCAGAGGTAGGTACAGTGCAGTGGCATAAGGGGTGTGGAGGAAAATGACAGGGAATTTGAATTTTGTTTATCTAATAATTTTCAATAGTGTGGTAACGGCGGAAACATGCACCTAAACAGAGGCCTGGTTGGGAGGGACAATCGGGACAATAAACTGTTGTGTCTCTTCTGACTCCTCCTCTGGCGCACACCCGACATTTCTTCTGACGGGCTGCACCTGTTCGACGGGGGGGGATTTTGTCAGGAAAGTGCCGTTCGTGAAGTCTGCTCACGCAATCAGTGCGAAGAATGTCTGGTGGCATTTCAGGGAACAAAAGGGCGGTGATAACGTCTTCTTGGTAGAGTAGATATGGAACGGGATTCTGTGTTGCTTTTTTGTAGATAACATAAGAGTTATAGAAGGCCAAACTGAAAAAGTAAATGGACACTTTTTTATACCAGTGACGGGATTTTCGGGAGGGAAGATAGGGTTCAATCATCTGGTCATTGAAGTCTACGCCACCCATAAATAAATTGTAGTCGTAGACACAAGATGGTTTCTGCACTGGGCCGCTTCTTTTGGGGACTTCCACGTAGGTGTCATTGTGGATGGTGGTGAGCATGTGGACATCTCGTCTGTCCCTCCACTTGACAGCCAATAGCTCCTGGTTCCGTAAAGACGTCGTCTCTCCTCGTCTCAGCTTCTGATTCACCAATTTTTGGGGGAAGCCCTTTCTGTTTATTCTCACTGTGCCACATGCTGGGGTGTCTCTCCGGTAAAGATTTCTAAACAGGGGCAAGCTAGTATAAAAATTGTCCACGTAAAGGTGGTATCCTTTTCCAAGTAGTGGATAGATGAGCTCCCAGACGACTTTTCCACTTGTTCCGATGTATTCGGGGCATTCGGGGGGATGTAGTTGGGAGTCCTTCCCTTCGTAAACAATGAAGGAGTAGATGTACCCCGTGTCTCGGTCACACAGTTTGTACATCTTCACCCCATATCGGGCCCTTTTGCTTGGGATGAATTGTTTAAAGCCCAGCCTGCCGTGGAATTTTACAAGGGACTCATCTATTGAAATATTTTGTTGAGGGGTATATAACTGGGGGAATTTTTCAGAAAAAAAATTTAGAAGTGGCCGAATTTTAAATAATTTGTCAAAGGCAGGGTCATTTCGGGGAGGGCACTGGGTGTTGTCATTATAGTGGAGGAACCGTAGAATCATGAAGTATCGGGATCTGGGCATACGGGATGAGAAGACGGGCATGTGGTGGATGGCTTTGGTAGACCAATAGGCGTACCCTTTGTTTTTTTTTGAGAGACCCATATTGAAGGTCAGGCCTAAGAATATTTTAAACTCCTCTACGGTCAGGTCTCTCCAATGAAAGGGGCGGGCATAGCTGGAATCGGGGTTGCTTAGAATAAATTGCTGAGCGTAGAGATTGCACTGGGCCACAATAGATGACAATAATTCGTCTGTAAAAACTAAATGAAAAAAATCAATCGTGTCAAAATTATCGGTGTTCACCTGTACACCTGGTTGGGCGGTGAAAGGGGGGATACTTGATGCTCCAGAATTCGAAGGCAGCCACAGGGGGTTTTGAAGGCCATAGGGAAGGCTGGCATGGCCCCTATCCCTTTGGGGCAGAGAGGACACCCTACTGGTGCCTGACCTTTGTTGCACTGCTTGCGGGGTGGACGGCACTGCTTGCGGGGTGGACGGCACTGCTTGCGGGGTGGACGGCACTGCTTGCGGGGTGGACGGCACTGCTTGCGGGGTGGACGGCACTGCTTGCGAGGTGGACGGCACTGCTCGCGAGGTGGACGGCACTGCTTGCGAGGTGGACGGCACTGCACTAGTAGTAGGCTGCTCCACGCCAGAACGCCTTCTTTTAACGGGCACAGGTTCCTCCTCTGAATCAGTATCAGACCCGCTTCCTGTTACGGGCTCATAGGCCGAATCGGAATCGGACAGAGACTCCTCACAGCTGTCATCAGACGCCCATAGTTTCTGGAAGGCCTGCTCGGTGGTAAAAAATTTTTTTGCCATACTGGTGGCTAGTGAGGCTGGACTGCAGAACACTGGTGGGCACTAGTGGCACTGCAGTGGCGCAGGTGTAACTGATGGGCAAATGTGGCACTGGTGTGGCTCTGGTTGCACTGCTGTGGCTCTGGGGTCACTGATTAGCAGGCGGCACTGGTGGGCACAGGCGTCACTGCAGTGGTGCAGGTGGAACTGGTGTGGCACTGGTGGGGCACAGATGGCACTGGTGGGGCACAGATGGCACTGCTGGGGCGCAGATGGCACTGGTGGGGCGCAGATGGCACTGGTGGGGCGCAGATGAGCACTGGTGGGGCGCAGATGAGCACTGGTGGGGCGCAGATGAGCACTGGTGGGGTGCAGATGAGCACTGGTGGGGTGCAGATGAGCACTGGTGGGGTGCAGATGAGCACTGGTGGGCACAGGTGGCACTGATGGGCACAGGTGGCACTGATGGGCACAGGCGGCACTGATGTGGCTCAGATGACACTGGTGTGGCACTGGTGTGGCTCAGATGACACTGGTGCGGCACTGGTTTGGTACAGGCGGCACTGGTTTGGTACAGGCGGCACTGGTGTGGCACAGGTGGCACTGATGGGCACAGGCGGCACTGATGGGCACAGGTGGCACTGATGGGAACAGGCGGCACTGATGTGGCAAAGATGACACTGGTGTGGCACTGGTGTGGCTCAGATGACACTGGTGCGGCACTGGTTTGGTACAGGCGGCACTGGTTTGGTACAGGCGGCACTGGTGTGGCACAGGTGGCACTGATGGGCACAGGCGGCACTGATGGGCACAGGTGGCACTGATGGGCACAGGCGGCACTGATGTGGTTCAGATGACACTGGTGTGGCTCAGATGACACTGGTGCGGCACTGGTTTGGTACAGGCGGCACTGGTGTGGCACAGGCGGCACTGGTGTGGCACAGGCGGCACTGGTGTGGCACAGGCGGCACTCGTGGGCACAGGCGGCACTCGTGGGCACAGGCGGCACTTGTGGGCACTTATGGGCACAGGTGGCACTTATGGGCACAGGTGGCACTTATGGGCACAGGTGGCAGTGTTGTGGCACTGATGTGGCAGTGTTTTTACTTTTACTTTTTACTTTTGTGGCACTGGTGTTCACTGGTGTAGGACAGGTGGCACTGTTGGGGCACTTGTGGGGCACAGGTGGCACAGATGGCACTAGTGGGGCACAGATGGCACTGCCTGGGGCACAGATGGCACTGCCTGGGGCACAGATGGCACTGCCTGGGGCACAGATGGCACTTCCTGGGGGACAGATGGCACTTCCTAGGGGACAGATGGCACTGCTGGGGCACTGCTGGGCACTGCTGGGCACTGCTGGGGACTGCTGGGGATTGCTGGGCACTTACTATTGATTTGAAAAATCTCTCTCCTCTCCTCTCACGCTGCAACGGTGTGAGGAGAGGAGAGAGATGACCTGCATCTGACCCAGCCGCAGGGTTTGTTTACAAATGTGATCGCGCCGTCATTGGACGGCACGATCACGTGGTAAGGAGCCGCGTCCATTGGCTCCTTACCGCGAGTGCTGTTGCTGCGGGTCCCGTAGACCCGGCGAGCACCGGCGATCGCGTGTGCGCGCCCGCTCGGGCGCGCACAACGCAGTCTCTGGGAGGACGTACATTGACGCCCTCCTAGAGTACAGTAACCGCTCTGTAGCCGTATTTTGGCTATAGGGCGGTTACCAACTGGTTAACCTAAAGAAGCAAACGTGTATTATATTGCAGCTTATTAATTCTTAGATGTGATGGCTGCATTCGTTTCCAGTCTTTCTTCTATTTTCATCTGGTGATCTGGCTAGTACATCTGTTGTTTTTTTTCAAAAATAAAGCTGTCTTGCAGATACATGCCTGAGACAAACCATTTAGTACTAACAGGGGTGCTTAAAATGATCAGCTTGTATATATTTATGTGAAACCTTTATCTCAAAAGAAAACATTAGGGGGGGATTTACTAAAAATGGAGAGTGCAAAATCTGGTGTAGCTCTGCATGGAAACCAATCAGCTTCCAGTTTTTATTGTCAATGTTTGATTGAACAAGCTGAAGTTAGAAGCTGAACAATAGTGGTAATATTTTCTACTAGGCACATTTCTTATTTCCTTTGTTTTACGGGTATATATCCTTAATCTTATGAAGTTTTATTTTGATATGTTGCAGGCTCTAATTACTGTTTTTATTTGTTTTTTCTTTCTTTTTTAGTATGGTCAGATGGCTAGATTTGTTTTGTATTGGTTTTTTTTTTAATATCATAACAGATATATTTATTTTATCAATACTGTCTATATTGTTTATATCTTTTGTTATAACGGAATTTTTTTTTTGAATAAAGAATTATATAAAAAAAAAAGAAGAAGCTGATTGGCTACTACAGCTGGATCAGATTGTGATTGCGCCAGTTTTAGTAAATCAACCCCACCGTTTGTTAACATGTATGAGCTTTTAGTAGTTTGGATATAGTCATGTGAAAAAGTAAGAACACTCCATGGAAATTGCTGACTTGTTTAACATATTTGAACAGGCTAACATTATCTTGATTTGAATAATGACTACAGATAAAGTCGATATACTTGAAAAATGACACATAAAACTGACATTGTGCATTTATTTTCATGAACTAAATTAGCAAAAATGTTGATTTGGAAAATAAAGTATGCCCCACATTTAGCACCATTTCAAACCCATGACATAGCAATCCAGGGCCAGATTCTCGTACAGCGGCGTATCTATAGGCAGGCGTAACGTATCCGATTTACGTTACGCCTCCGCAACTTAGACGGGCAAGTGCAGTATTCTCAAAGTGAAGTATTCTCTCCGTAAGTTGCGGTGGCGTAGCGTAAATCGCATACGTTACGCCCGCCTAATTCAAATGTGGAACAGGGGGGCGTGTTTTATGTAAAATAACCATGACCCGACGTGATTGATGTTTTTCACGAACGGCGCATGCGCCGTCCGTGGACATATCCCAGTGTGCATTGCTCCAAATACGCCGCAAGGACGTATTGGTTTTGACGTGAACGTAAATTACGTCCAGCCCCATTCACGGACGACTTACGCAAACGACGTAAAAAATTAAAAATTTGACGCGGGAACAGGAAAAGCCTAACGTATATGGCGTATCTGTACTGCGTCGGCCGGGCGTACGTTCGTGAATTTGTGTATCTAGCTGATTAACATATTTCTAGGTGTAAATCAGCGTACACGCCCCTAGCGGCCAGCGTAAATATGCAGTTATGATCCGATGGCGTAAGAGACTTACGCCGGTCGGATCTAATAGAAATCAATGCGTAACTGATTCTAAGAATCAGGCACATACGACGGCACAACTCAGAGATACGACGGCGTATCTGGAGATACGCCGTCGTATCTCCTTTGGGAATCTGGGCCCCAGTGTTTTATATTGTGTGCCAAGGATTACATCCTCCTTAGGGAGTGTGCAGGTGGAACTGTCTTACAGCCTAGGTTCACACTGCTGCGAATTCAAAATCGCGGTAAAATGCACGATTTTACCGCGATTTCGCGGCTGCGATTTTGCCGCGATTTTGCCGCGATTTCAGCCGCAATTTAATGTAAATCGCGGCCCGAAATCGCAAAAAGTAGTACAGGAACTACTTTTTAAAATCGCAGATGCGGCGTCGCACTGATTAGGACAGTGCCATTGCCGACAATTGCCGCCGATTTGAGATGCGATTTGACATGTCAAATCGCATCTTAAATCGTTCCAAATCGTACCCAGTGTGAACCAGGGCTAAATCTCAGATATCTACGGCCTGGTGTTTTACTTGCTATTGACATGTGTAGTGTCATCATGCCAAGATCAATAGAGGTCTCTAAGGCCCTCAGAAATAAAGTTGTGGATGCCTATGCGTCTGGCATTGGATTTAAAATGGTTGTCAAATGATATTAAAGAAGAAGTTTAGGGTGTGTAAAAAAAAAAAACACATACATTCTCATCCCACCCCCCACCCCCTCCCTCTCCAGCACAAGCCCAAGAACTTTCCACTAATCTCTCAGTTTGCTCTGAGCAGAGAGTGGTGACTATCAGTCACCACTCTCTGCTCTGCCCCTCCAGCGCTCACAGGAGCGCCAGACAGGAGAGGGAACAGGCGCAGCTGCCTTTGTCTTTTAGCCAAGAGCAGAGAGCCAGAGCCAGCTGTCAATCAGGCAACTGGGTGGATCCTGACAATATAGCTTGGAACCTTACAAAGCCTGGAGCAGCTATGGGACATCAGCTGACAGCAGGTTTTAGCCCACTGTTGGCATATTCTGGGTCATAGAAGTACACAAGTAGGTGCACTCCTGTGACCCAGAAGAGAAGTATCGCCAAAAAACTTTGGCCAACTTCTTTTTTTAAATCAATCATCTTTTTGGGAAAAAATCTACAGGTGTAATAGAATTCAAACGATTGTTAATATGTATAGCACCAGGCTAATTGCCAGTATGTGCAGTTTTATGCTAAAAGAAGTCTCCGTTGTGGGATGTTCAGATAGCTTTTGTAACAGTTGGGAACTTGGGATCAAAGTGCAACTGAATCTACTATCAGAAAGAGATGGCCCCAACTCAACCTGCATGAGAGGTGTGTTAAAGCCTTTGCTATCCAAAAAGAATATTAGAGCAAGAATACAGGGGGAGATTTACTAAAACTGGGATACTCAGATTAGAATCTGGTACAGCTGTGAACGGTGGCCAATCAGCTTGTTCATTTAAAAGAGAAATATGTGTAGCAAAGAATTTATTTAGGCCCAATAATTACCTCCAGAGGTAGGGAGAACTGACATCCTTCAGTGTAGAGTGGGTTACGAGGCATGGTGGGTGTAATGCAAGATGAACAGGTGGGTGCCAGACACTTTTTAGATGAAAAGAGATTGATTGTTTCTTAACCCCTTCCATACAGGGCATTTTCACCCCCTTCCTGCCCAGACCAATTTTTAGTTTTCAGCGCTGTTGCACTTTGAATGACAATTGCGTGGTCATGCAACAATGTACCCAAACTAAATTTTTATGTTTTCTTCCCCCCACAAATAGAGCTTTCGTTTGGTGGTATTTGATCATCTCTGCGTTTTTTTTTTTTTTGCGCTATAAACAAAAGAAGAGCGACAATTTTTTAAAAAAACACAATATTTTTTACTTTTTTATTTAATAAATATCACAATTTAAAAAAAAAAAAAAAAATTCCCTCAGTTTAGGCCGATTCGTATTCTTCTACATATTTTTGGTAAAAAAAAACGCAATAATCGTATATTGATTGGTTTGCGCAAAAGTTATAGCGTCTACAAAATAGGTGATAGATTTATGGCATTTTTATTTTATTAATTTTGTTACTAGTATTGGCGGCGATTTGCGATTTTTTACTGTGACTGTGACATTGCGGCGAACACATCGGACACTTTTGACACGTTTTTGGGACCATTCACATTTATACAGCGATTAATGCTATAAATATGCATTGATTATTGTGTAAATGTGACTGGCAAGGAAGGGGTTAACCACTAGGGGGCGCTGAAGGGGTTAATATGTTCCCTAAGGTGTGTTCTAACTGTAGGGGGGAGGGGACTCTCAAGGGGAGGAGACCGATGTGTGTTCCTTTGTACTGTACTGTACTTTACACACACAGATCCACACTCCTGCTGTGATTACCGGCAATCGTGGGTGCCCGGCGGCAATCGCGGCCGCCGGGCACCCGTGCCGGGTCACGAGCGCTGCCGCGGACGCGCGCCCTAGATCGCCGGGAACACAGGAAATCATATGACGTCCACCCGGATCGGCGAGGGGTTCCTGCCGCGGTCATTTCCCTATGGCGCGGTATGGAAGGGGTTAAACAGAACTGTGGGAGAAAGGGTTGGGGCCAGGACACCCTTAGGTAGATGCAATGTTAAGTAGACAGCTATACAGGTGAAGGCCTCTAGCCGGACACCACTTCTGTATAGGTAGGATCGCTGTCTCCTACGGCAACAATCTTGTAGCTGTTACTAACTGTGAAGGTATTCAACTTTCTGCAACACAAACAGTTTTTTTTACCCCACACTCACTCACTGTGGGTCTTCGCTCAACGAGCTCCCAGTCTCTCTCACTAGACTTCAGATCCACTTGCCGCTGGATCCCCTGAGCTCTTTTACTATAGCACTCAGTATCTTTCTCAAGTGTCACCTTCACCTCACTGCTGGGTCTCTGGCTTGGCACTCACAGATACTCCTCAAGCTTCACCCCTGATGACATGTTAGGTCCCTGGCTTGACACTCCACAAGCGTCACCTCTGCTGTCGCGCTGGGTTCCTGACTTGGCACTTTCTGAAGCTTTCCCACTTCTTTGTTGTCCCTGGCTGGCAATAAGTCTGCTCTGGTACTGTCCTCACAGTGGTCTCTGGTACCAAGGTGAAAGGTCCCTTAGTTTCGACAGCTTTCCTTCTACCTCCGACCACTACTGGTTCCCCAGCCAGTGGAACCGTTACTTCTGGTTGGGCTGAAAGCCTGCAGTCCCATCCATACGCTGCTCTCCTGCTTCTGGGTAGGCCCTCAGACAGCCTAGCAGCCAGATGTCCCTGTGATAGGCTTTAGGTTTCTGGCCTAGCAGCCCGAGGCAATACAACACACGTTCACCCAGACAGCCATCCAGGTGGCGGAGAACACAATCACCTGACTCCACCCAAATAAATAGGTTCTCCCAGCAGGCCAAGGGACCCAAGAAAATCCCTGCCCATTGGCTGAGACACCCCATTCATTCCTAATCTGTCCTTGCAATGCTCTTGTCTTAACTAGTGTCACCACCATCTAGTAACAGAAGAGAGAAGTTCAGCAATTCCAGAATTAGGGCAAAATCATTTGATCTCCTAACAATTGGACAAGGCAACTATCACTTGGCAAATACATGTAATAGCAGCCCTGCCTAAACTTCATGGTGCTACATCTGTTTGTTTGTTTTTTCCCATAATCATATTCACCTAGGTGGATACAGCATCAGTCCAGTAAACACACAGCTCCCGGTCCTGTCAGGGGAGAAATGCCTGACTGTCTGTTCATACAATGTATGAACAGCGATCAGTCATTTCCCCTAGTGAGCCCACCCCCCCTACAGTTAGAACACACCCAAGGAACATACTTAACCCCTTCCCCGCCCCTAGTGTTAACCCCTTCCCTGCCAGTGGCATTTTTATATTAATCCAATGCATTTTTATAGCACTGATCGCTATAAAAATGCCAATGGTCCCAAAAATGTGTCAAAAGTGTCCGCCATAATGTCGCAGTACCGAAAAAAAATCGCTGATCGCCGCCATTACTAGGAAAAAAATATATTAATAAAAATGCCATAAAACTACCCCCTATTTTGTAAACGCTATAACTTTTGCGCAAACCAATCAATAAACGTTTATTGCGATTTTTTTTTTTTTTACGAAAAATATGTACACGAATACGTATCGGCCTAAACTGAGGAAAAAAATAGTTTTATATATTTTTGGGGGATATTTATTATAGCAAAAAGTAAAAAATATTAATTTTTTTCAAAATTGTCGCTCTATTTTTGTTTATAGCACAAAAACTAAAAACCGCAGAGTTGATCAAATACCACCAAAAGAAAGCTCTATTTGTGGGAAAAAAAGGACACCAATGTTGTTTGGGAACCACGTCGCACGACCACGCAATTGTCAGTTAAAGCGACGCAGTGCCGAATCGCAAAAAGTGCTCTGGTGGTTAAAGGAGTTACAAAGTCAGAAGGTTTTTTATCTTAATGCATTCAATGCATTAAGATAAAACGCCTCCTTTGTGTTGCAGCCCCCCCCCCCCACTAATAGTCGTCCGAGAGTCTCCCACCTGATTGGCTGAGGCACAGCAACGGCGCCATTGGCTTCTGCTGCTGTCAATCAAAGTCAGTGAGCCAGCTAATCATGAGAGAGAGAGGGGGCGGGGGCGGGGCTGTGCTGAAGCTCCGTGTCAGAATGGACACAGGGAGTTGTGACTCGGCTCTGGTGCCCCCATAGCAAGCTGCTTGCTGTGGGGGCACTTGGCAGGAGGGAGGGGCCAGGCGCACCGAACAGGCACCTGAGAAGAGAAGGATCTGGGCCGCTCTGTGCAAATCAACTGCAACAAAGCAGGAAAGTCTAAGGCCGCGTACACACGGTCGGTCCATCCGATGAGAACGGTCCAAAGGACCGTTTTCATTGGTTAACCGATGAAGCAGACTGATGGTCTGATGTGCATCAATTCAAAAACCGATCGAGTCCAACGCGGTGACGTAAAACACAATGACGTGCAGAGAAAAATGAAGTTTAATGCTTCCAAGCATGCGTCGACTTGATTCTGAGCATGCGCGGGTTTGGAACCGATGCTTTTGCGTACTAACCATCGGTTTTGACCGATCGGTTTGGCGTCCATCGGTTCAATTTTAAAGCAAGTTCTAAATTTTTGGACCAAAGGATAACTGACCGATGGGGACCACATACGGTAGGTTTGGACCGATGAAACTGAACTTCAGTCCGTTTTCATCGGTTTTGTCCGATCGTGTGTACAGGGCCTAACATGTTTGTTACTTTTATTTTTTTTAAAACAAGACTTTGCAATCACTTTAATATACAATGCAGGAGTGCAAGAGATCAATTTCTATATTTATAACCCCTTTTGATATAGACAGTGTTTAAATCTAGTTTATAGCTGATAATGAAGAGGGTTAATTATTTTTAACATTACTCCACAGTCCTCATCCTAAACATTACAAAGCAGGGAGGGCATGTAAGGTTTTTAAAGCAAGTAAAAAAAGCACTTAAAAATATTTGAATATTTCTACTTTGCAACGTTAATGGGAATATGTAACAAATATAAAGTATGTGTTATCCCAGTTTCGCTACAAAAGTGGAAATACACTTAAAGAAAATATATACGTCTGCACTTTGAAGAGAGATATCTCGGTAATGGCAGCAGCTGCTGCCATAACGGAGGTATTCATCTCTTCAGGCGGTGGTCCGGTTACCGATAATGGTGGTCTCTGGATTCGCCACTCTCCTGCACCCTCCACCGCTTACCGGAGTAGTGGCGGAAGCGATCGGGTCCTCTTCCTAGCTGGGTATGGATATGAGTGAGGGCAAGATGGCCCCCACCTGTCTCCATACCATAGCAGGGCAGAAGCGATGTCAAAATGTCACTTCCCATTTTATTTTATTTTTATTGCATTTTAGTCTAAATATGAGATCTCAGGTCTTTTTGACCACAGATCTCATATTTAAGAGGACCTATCATGCTTTTTTCTATTACAAGTGATGTTTACATCCGTCCCGATGAGCTCACGCACAAAAGTAAATGCACACGTGAGGTATTGCCACGATCGTTAGAGTGAGAGCAATAATGCTAGCCCTGGACCTCCTCTGTAACTCAAAACATGCAACCTGTAGAATTTTTTAAACGTCACCTGTGGAGATTTTTAAGGGTGAAAGTTTAACACCATTCCACAAGCGGGGCAATTTTTAAGCATGACATGTTGGGTATCAATTTACTCGGTGTAACATTATCTTTCACAATATTAAAAAAATCGGGCTAACTTTGCTGTTGTCTCATTTTTTAATTTAAAAAAGTAAAATTTTTCCAAAAAAAGTGCGCTTGTAAGATCGTTTAACTTGTAAACTTGTAAACACTGAGTCTGAAAAACAGGCCCAGGGCTGAAGTGATTAACAAAGACTCCTACCGGGTAGAGTAGAAGATGTCAAGTCATCTTTGCCCAGTCTTGCCACAAAGAGTTAATCCAGCTCTGAGCAATCCTCTTGTCTTTTTTTACTGTGATAAAAAAGGACACACAGAAAAATCTATAGCACCACTTCCCCCACTGCTGTGACTGACATTCTATTTCCTTATCTAGTATGAGAGTAGAGTGTGTCTATGGCACTGAGTGTATGACATGCGCAGGAAGGCGTGTATATGACAGGGGGCCGTAAGCTCGCTCTTCTTCTGCTGTGCGTGCTCTGCTTTACTCTACAGGCGCAAGGTTCGGCCTTAAGACGCTGCCTGGCCAAGGGGAGTGTAGAGGTGGGTGGGGAGTCATGTAATATCACGACTCTGTCCACCGAGTGCCGGCAAATAGACCCGCCCACCAATTCCAGAGTTTTTCGGGGCTCCTACAGATGAAGTGGGTGACACTGCTAAGGTAGGGCAGGGTCAGGGGTGGGCAGGGGTGGACTGACAACTCATGGGGCCCCCGGGCAATAGGAGATTATGGGGCCACACAATACACACACATACAGTATACATACACAGTATTCACACACAGACACACAGTATACACACACACACACACACACACTGAAAAGGTACCGGAGAGGCGGGGCAGCTATAATCTTTGGATTTTTAAAAAAAAAACACAAAATTTGACATGCTGTCCCTGGTTTTGCTGAGTCTGGCAACCCTGATGGGGCCCCCTAGTGGCATGGGGCCCTCGGGCAGTGCCGAATGGTCAGTCCTCCCCTGGGGGTGGGTTTACATCCACTTTAAAGTTTTACTAAGTACCAGTTCTACTACATATTTGATTTTATTCAGAGCTTTTTTTCTCAGAAAATAGGTGCAGGAACTCAACCATGACCCCGTTCAGATTTCACAAACAGTAGAAGGGTCTTAAGGGGCATTAAATACCAGGATTGCATTACATACAGAGTACAGAGTTCAGGGGGGTTACACACAGAGTGCAGAGCTGTCACTTGTAAACACATAAATCAGACTTCTGTGTTTACAAGTGATTGTGGTGAGCAGGCACCAAAGGGTGGTGGAACTGAGTTCCCCCAAGTTCCCTCTGAAAAAAAAGCCCTGATTTTATTAAACATAGCTTTGCTTTAATAGGATTAATACCCTAAACATTTAGCCACCTTTAGGTTTAATAAACTAGATTTAAACAACTGCAAAAGGGCATCAAAGTATGTATAAATTCACAATTATTAAAAATTAAATAGCATGAAACAAGACTAATTTTAAGTCATTTGTGAACTAGACATTTTTCTTGATAGCATCTGGTTTTTGAAGAACAAAAAAAAAATCTATTGTCCGTCTGACTAAAATAACGCCTCAGGTTTTCTCCACACGCTAAATTATTTTCAACTTTTTATCCTGTGTAATTTCTCCCCTACATTATACCGGTTTATCATAAAATGAATCACTTAATGTACATGAAAAGATTTTTAGAAAAATTTGTTTAGTAAGCTGCAGTAGCAATCATTTTGTTTCAATGCACATAATGGGACTAACGGAATATTTTTTCAGGTAATTATTTTAATTTTTTTCTTTTGCTGTTTCTGTTAAATTAAGGAAACTTTAATAACTAAGGATGAATATATCCTTGAAAATGAAGCCGTGGATAAAAATGGAACAAGCTACGGTAGAAGTACCATTAGAAGGACTGGCATGGACCCCAGATAGGGAAATAACACCAGAAGTAAAAAAACACCCCACGATAGGAGCGACTATACGAATTATCAAAAAGATTTTTGCAAAAACGAAACTGTCTGAGGATCCAAGCCCACTCGCACCGATCCTGGGAACTAATGCTTTTCAAATGGGACTGACAGACCCAAAGTTTAAGGCCCTGCGACAGAGGGGTATATATAGGGTGACCCACTTCTCAAAAGATAACCGATTAATGACGAGGGGTGAGATGGAAAGAGAAGGGATGCAGGAACTAGATTTTCTGAGGGTGATGCAATTAGAAGCATTTCTTCGAACAAAGGCAGGGACTTACACGACAGTCAGGAACCCATCCAATTTCGAGCAGACATGCCTAGAAGGGAAGTCAATAAGACACTCTCTGTCCCATTTTTACGCAATGTTAGTAAATCCAGATATACCACAAGAATTTAAGTTCATACAAGAATGGGAGAGAGACCTGAAATTAACATTCACACAAGAACAAAAAGATAAGATCTTGAGATTCACGCATAAAGCATCAGTAGCAAGTAAATACGAGGAGGGAGGCTACAAAATATTAACAAGATGGTACAGAACACCAGCGGTGCTACATCGAATATACCCAGAGACGTCAGAAGTCTGCTGGAGATGTAAGGTAGCGGAAGGGACACTAGTGCATATCTGGTGGGAGTGTAGAAAAATACAGGAATTCTGGCAAATGGTAATAGAAATAATTGATAAAATTACAGGATTTAATCTGGCGGATAGACCATCGGCGGTTTTATTATTAGATATTCCAATAACAATGGAAAAATATCAAAACTCGCTGTTAAGACACCTGATCACAGCTGCAAGAGCGTGTATCCCAGTCTTGTGGAAGCAGGAGATGTCTCCATCAAGAGCACAATGGCTCGCAAAAGTGGCAGAAATCCAACAAATGGAAAACCTAATTTTGACACTGAAAGATCAAGATGAGAGATATCAATCGATGTGGGCCCCATATGAGAGGTACAGGGAGGGGTTGGGGAGGGGGAGCGGGGAATAGCCAGCGGAATTTTTTATTTTTTTTTTTCCCCCGTCTTTTAATTTATTTATTTATTTATTTATTTTGGGAAAGGGGTGGGGGTGGGAGAGGGTAGGGATGCAAGAGAAAAAAAGTAAGAGAGAAAGGAAAAAGAAGGAAAAGAGAAGAAGTATTGCCGAAAAGGGATGGAAGCGGGAGGGGGAATGGTGGGGTGCTTATCTTTTCCGTACCATCTCTCTAATAATTTGATGATATAGTTTATGTAAGTGGTTGAACCACAATGTATAACCCTGTAAAGCAATGCTTGAAATAAATAAAGAATTTAAAAATAAAAAAAAATAAAAAAATGAGGCACTCCACAAGACACTTCTGGTGCAAAACAAACAGTAGTAGGTATTATTATGACCAATGTTTCGGTAGGATGGAGGACACCTTTCTCAAGGTAACACTTAAGCCCCATACACACTATGGGGCAGATCCACAAAGAAGTTACGCTGGCGTATCTATTGATACGCCGCGTAACTTCTAGTTTGCTCCGGCGTATCTTTGTTTTGTATCCACAAAACAAGATACGCCTGAAGCTGTGCTAGATCCGACTGGCGTACGTCTTAGTACGCCGTCGGATCTAAGGTGCATATTTACGCTGGCCGCTAGGTGGCGTTTCCGTAGATTTACGCGTTGAGTATGCAAATTAGCTAGATACGGCGATCCACGAACGTCCGTCCGGCCGGCGCATTTTTTTACAGCGTTTCCATAAGGCTTTTTTCAGCCTATAGTTACCCCTGCTATATGAGGCGTATGTTAAGTATGGCCGCCGTTCCCGCGTCAAATTTTGAATTTTTTACATTGTTTACGTAAGTCGTTCGCGAATAGGGCTTTGCTTAGAATGACGTTCACGTCGTAAGCATTGGCTTGTTGCGGGTTCATTTCAAGCATGCGCACTGGGATACCTCCACGGACGGCGCATGCGCCGTTCAGAAAAAACGTAATTTACGTTGGGTCAAGTAAAATTAACATAAAACACACCCACATCTTTAACATTTGAATTCCGCGCCCTTACGCCGGCAGAATTACGCTACGCCGCCGTAACTTTAGAGGCAAGTGCTTTGTGAATACAGCACTTAAAATAACCTGTAACCCAGCCCAGCACTGAGCCACTCCCAGCCCAGAATGAAAGCAAACAGGCCTAGCCACCAGCTAGGCCTGCCTAAATTTTCATACTCTGCTACAGAAATCCTCACTCTAGCACCTACCTAACAAGAGGATGCTACATATATATAATACTGTATCTAATAACTGGTAACAAAAATTGATTTTGCATTAAAAAATGTTTTCTACAAGACTTGTTTCAATGACGGCTCTAAAGTAGAATGCTAAAAATGAATTTGAATTGCACATCTTTAAACTGACTCCAATTCATGTCTTGTATAGACGAGAGAGTATTGTTTGAACAAAAAGAATAAAATAAAAACTTCATGTCAAGGCAGAGTGAGATTTCACCCTAACCACTGTCAATAAATTAAGATGCTTGATGAAATTCAATCATTTAAAAAATAATTAGGTAATTGACTGAGAAGATAAAAATGTCAATTTTCTATAGTGTCACACATCATGTTAAACAGTGAATTATTAACGTATTGTCTCATTTTATGTTAACAGATTCCTCTGAAACCTGACAATTTCCCTTAATTTGTGAACTAGAGCTTCAGAGATCAGGTTGAAAATGTGTCGTAAACACACAATGCATGTTATATGAACATTTGACGTGATGACTTTAAAGTGTAAAATATTCACTAAAATCGGTAATTGAAAAATAGCTTCATGGCTTTCAGCTTTGCCCTTTTATTTCAGACCTGTCCTTAACATAGGGTCATCGGTTTGCCACTCTTAAGCCTCATTCATGCGGTTCGATTGTTGGCAGGGGATTGTCTCTTGACAGACTGTAGTCCTAAATTCTTACCGTTAGTACGGTATTATAACAATTACATTATATATGTATTAATATGACTCTTTCACTTTCCCATAGGGTAAAACTGACCCCCCCCCCCCTTCGGGAGACAGACAACAGGCGTTCACTCAATTAGAGCCTCAGGCTCTAATAATAAAAAAAAAAACATTGGAATCCATGCGGCCAAGGCCCTGCATATAGATTGGGGGCTAAACGCATTAATTAGGGGGGAGGCGCTACTACGCCCTGCATGGACAGGCTACCAATGTTCCCGGGGTTCATCAGCTGCAGGTGTGCACTCCCTTCCTCCCCCTGCAGCACCCACATACAGTATGTATTTGTGTCAGAGGCTAGGATAACACTACGTGTCTGTAAGAATGCAGAGATGAAGCATTATGTCAGGAGACGCTTGCCCGGTTCCATTGGTCATGACCTCTGCCCAGTCATACCTGTTTTCTGTTTCAATATGTTTATTGGATTTTTAGGACAAACAAGAGATTCATAAACAAGCTCGTTGATCGCCCGCGCACGGGCTAGAAATGTGTAAAAATTACCAATGATCAAAATTGTTCACAATTATCCTATAACGTAAATAGGGAGTGGTATCAAAAAATGAATACTGCATAAAATGCCATATCTTTAAAATCGTTGCCGAAGGGGAGGATCTTCTCAGAAACCCCCCTACATATGAGGAAACGGCAGGCACCAGGATAGTGAGAAACCAGAAAGAAAGCGAGAAGAGCGAAAAGGCAGAGAGAGGGTCAGGCCTCGTACACACGACCGAGTTTCTCGGCAAAAACCAGCAAGAAACTTGCTGGGAGATATTTTTTTGCCGAGGAAACCGGTCGTGTGTACATTTTTCGACGAGGAAACTGTCGAGGATCCCGTCGAGCCAAAAAGAGAGCATGTCTTCTTTTTCCTCGACAGGAATGGAGAAACTTGCCTTGTCGAGTTCCTCGACAGCCTAACAAGGAACTCGATGAGGAAAACGATGTGTTTCGCCCGTCGAGTTCCTCGGTCGTGTGTACGAGGCTTCATAGATAGGAGAGGGGGGAAAGGGAAAACTCGGACTCGGGGGCCCCACAGAAGGGAATCAGACAAGACCCAAACAGGACGCCTGGAGTGTGGGGAACTCATAAGAGATCTATGGCTTCCAAACTTTGAGAAATTTGACGTGGAAGTCATACACAATACTGGAAACTCATTCCTGAAGCAACATAGCAGTCATACGGGTCCCCACTCCTTGGAAAGCTACTCGTTGGGTCTTCCAGGCTTGATTTATAGTCCGTTTAGCCCAGGGGTCAAGTCCTGGGGAAAAAGTGTGGGAACTCCCACCCAAGATCCACTCCCCCACCAAAATAAAAAAATGATACGCTCATATGCATAATTACTAAACCGTATGGGTCTTGCTTCTTTCTAAATCCCGCAATAACTTGCGGCAGACCTCCACAATGTCTCCTGGGAACAATGACAAAAGTTCCCAGGAGACATTGCAGCATCGAGGAAGTGACGGAATACCCGCACACTACCCGATGAATCCATATACAGGAAGCGGCCAGTAACATAAAGGATTACTAAGGTTCGCCTTCCCATGACAGTGACTCGAGCTGGGCATCGCCGCTTAGTGAAGGATTGACTCGGGCGGCTCGGCTGCTCTAGTCCTGCAAATGGAACTGAGTTCCTGCTGTGAAAAAAGTGCAGAAACTCCGTTCCCACGCATTCCCGCAGGACTTGAGCCCTGGTTTAGCCACTATAAAGAGGTAAGTGGCCAGATTCTGCTTTGGCACGAATAAACTAGGTATTAGGCAATGTAAAAGGGCTTACTTTGTGTCCCCATGGACTGTTAGATGGAAAAGGGACTGCAGTAAGCTAAAAACCCTAGACTAGAACCCCACCAGTCTTGGGCAGGACCACCAGGTATGTATGACATCCCTCCGCTGTCCAAGTCACACATTTTTTCATCCCATATATCTTCAATCAGGAGCTAGCACTGGGGTAGGTCAGGGCAGGGTTGGTCAAACATAACCATCTATAGCTTCTGGACAGATATGCAGGGAGTAAATCTTTTTTTTGTATGTGCAAATATTGCAGGTCTACCATAGCTGTAAAATGTGTATGTTGGAAAAAGATTCTCTTACCTTTCCATTTCAATCTGCAGCACTGTGATGCCACGTACACACCATCGTTTTTCGGCATGAAAAAAAAAAACGTTTTTAAAAATGTAATTTAAAATGATCGTGTGTGGGCTTCACATCATTTTTCATGTTCTGAAAAACGACAAAAAAAAATTCAAACACGCTGCATTTTTTAACGTCGTTTTAAAAAATGACATTTTTCTGGTTGTAAAAAATGATCGTGTGTGGGCTAAAACGACGTTTTAAACCCACGCATGCCCAGAAGCGAGTTATGAGACGGGAGCGCTCGTTCTGGTAAAACTACCGTTCATAATGGAGTAAGCACATTCATCACGCTGTAGCAGACAAAAAAGCGCAAATCGTCTTTTACTGACAAGGAATCAGCTAAAAGCAGCCCAAAGGCGAATAGAACTTCCCCTTTAGAGTGACGTTGTACGTGTTGTACGTCACCGCGCTTTGTTCATAATTTTTCAAAAACGATGGTGTGTGGGCAACATAGTTTTTAATGATGAAGTTGGAAAAACTTTGTTTTTTGGACATGCTGAAAAACAAAAAAAAAATGAATGCCGAAAAACGATCGTGTGTACGCGGCATAACTTTCTGCAAAATTAAATTTAATATGGCAACCTGGAGTCCTTTGAACCGGTTGGTATACAGAACTTCCCTAGAAATGTAATTTCCTAGGTGTGCGATTGGCTCACTGATTTACCCAAAAGTCTGCACTAATATTAAAGTCTGATTTTAGGCATCCTTTGGAATGAAAATTGTCTTTTTTTTTTAGATAAACAAATCCTCCTAAAGCATTAATTACTTCTAAAGGGATGCAGACACTGCAACTTTCCTCATTAGAACCCTGCAAGTGCATCAGCTGATTAATAATGAAAAAGTCACTCCCATTCAGATTCACTTTGCACGAAGAGCTTTATCTTCAGAGCAGAAATAGGTAGGAATCCGCAACAAACTTTGTTAAAATCCCTGCAATGTATATAGATCTCCCAGAGGGGAATGTTTTTTTCTCTTCAAGCCGCCTGTGGATGGGGCCAAGTCAGCAGGTGATCATACTGTCCAGACAGACTTGGTCTATGAAGGTATGTCAATGCATAAAGCAGTATTTGAACAGAACAGACACGCTAGTGATGTCACAGCTCTGGAGGAGCCACAATGAACAGTTAGGAGACACAGAGATTCAAAGTATTCTTAGCTGTGCAAGAGAGCTTGGGGTCCATGGAGGCTCGTTCACCAGTTTATATTTTTATTTTGGGCATATTAACGCTTTGCACTTCAACTTTCACCTTTCAGTATGTCCAAGGAAGGAACCTAGCAAGTTAAAATCTTACATTTGAAAATGTTCTTATTGGAAATACATTTTCCTTTTCTGCTTGTGTATTTATTCCTGGCTAACACCATGTAGTACTTTTCAATACTTGTATTTATTATATTGCAGCTTACCCATTCTTAGATGTGATGGTTGAATTTGTTTTCTTTTATAGGCTTTTTTCCTTTATTTTCACTGGGTGATCTGGCCAGTAAGTCTATTGTTTTTTTCATGTTTTTTAACAGAACAAGCTGTCTTACAGATGTAGCAGTTAGAGGGTTGAGACAAACTATTTACAACTGACAGGGGTGCTTACAATAGTCACCTTGTATTTTTTTATATCAAAACCTTATGCCAAAATGAAAAAAAAAATGGTTTATAAAGTGTTAGTTGTAGTTCAGATTTTTGTATTTGCTACAGGATTTCCCCATCTGAGGAGGGCAGAATTGGCCACGTATTTTTGGTGCTTGCCCATCTGCAGGCCTGGAACCAACATGGCGGGTGCTGGCGGGAGGCGGGGAGGGAGAAGACACACTTCTGCTCCCCTCCCCTTCTTGCTGTGACCCAAAAAGCAACACCTTAGACCTCACTTCCGGGTCACCTGTCAATTTCCCCGGCTAGCATATCCAAGGAGCAATGTTTTGCAATGTGATGTGCATTGCAAAACATTCAGTAGACATGCAGGATTTTTTAGGATCGGTCATCCGAAAAATCATCACATAGGTGACTTTTTATCCATCATGTGATAAAAAAAAGTTAAGTAAAAAAAAAAGGTTTATTTTTGCATAAAATAAAGTAACATCCAAGCACAAACAAATCCACCGCCCCAACAAATAATTTTGAGGCCTCCCCACCCCACATATTCGCACATACGAACGTAATCGCATGCATCAATTGCGATACTCATGTTACACATTGTCGCTCATGCTGGAGTGAGAGCAATAATTCTAGCACAAGACCTCCTTCAGCAACAATAAATTGATAACCTATAGGGGCCTTTGAAGCATAACCTATAGAAAGAGTACTGAAGTTTGTCCCCATTTCATGGGGGCACACAATTTTAAGGTTTGACATGTTGGGTATCTATTTACTTGGTGCAACCTCATCTTTTATATTTCACCAAAAATGTGCGTAGTTTATTGCTATTTGTTTACCCTAAAATTGACTTTAGTGTGTTTTGTACTGAAATTTAGCATTTTCCTAGATCTTTGCGGTAATATCGTGTCACGTAAAAAATTGGAACTACCACTAGTATATTCTCTAGGTTGTCTGCTTTGAGAAAATATATAATTTGTGGGGGGTTTTGTAATCTCCAGACATCAAATTATTTTTTAATCGTATGCAAAAAACTTACAAAAAACGGCTCTGGCAGCGAAAAGGTTAAAAACCACTTTCAGTCCTGTAAAGTTCCTCTTATGCAATACCACAGTTCACCAGAGAGGTCAGCATAATTCAGCTGGGGCTGGTGTTTGGCACTACTATCAATCATCAATGCTACTTCTTTAAAGTGTTACCAAACCCACAACCGTAAAATCAGCTTGTATATGCAGTAAAGCATAGCACCCAACTGTCCCTGATTTTAAAGGGACTGTCCCTGATGTGGAGCAATGACCCTCTGTCCGTCATTCCTCCTCATTTGTCCCTCATTTTGGGCTGATCTATATAGTTGTATATAAAATGCACTGTATATAAAAGTGTTTCCCAGTGCTAAACCTTGACTATGGTATAAATACATTAACCCCTTATCTGCTAAGACCCACATTTTTACTCAACCTTTACCTTAATAAATAACTGACACCACTACTGTAATCTTTGGAGTAAAAACTGGCCGTAGCAGCCTCCATTTATTTTAAATAACCTTTTAAATATTAAATAACATTAAATAACATTTTCACACATAACCTTTATTAGACCTGAGATACAATATTTTTAACCCTGCTGGTGCTGGACTTTGCAGGCACATTAACACACTTGTAACCATTCTAAAACGTTTTATGAGCACTGCTGTACCTAACTCTGGTCTTAGGCCTCAAGCCGAAAAACTGACTCAAAGACGACCAACTGACCGCAGTGCCCCCATTAACCACTTGTCAGCTACACCTTGGTAGACTGGACTAACAGCCCCTTCAGAACCCATACCACCTCTGGGTAATGACATCCACTTCAGGGTAATTTCTTCTCCTGCAAAGTCCAAAACACCCGCCACCAGCACCCAAAGGTAACTCCTTACCTTTGGGCGCACCTCCACACCCTCAATGCTCGCTGTATCCCGTCCTGTAGGCCCAACACCCACATGTCAATCCCCACGTCGGTCAAATGAACTCCATCTCTCAGCTGATACCTCCACGTATCCACCTCCAACTCAGGGTGTCTAACCACCAACCCGCCGTTCCGAATCACAAATTTAGCCACGTCCCGATTAATCTTTCTCCTGGCCCTGTTCACACCTTCCCATGATCTAGCCATCCGCCATGAAGACCTTCCCACAATATCAGACCATATCACTACCGTTTCCGGGTAGGAAATGCGAATCCTCAAGAAATCAAACTTGATGCGACATCCAACATAGAACGCACCCCCAAGTCGTTGCCCCCCGCATGGATCAACAAAACGTCCGGCGGTCGATCCAAGCGTGCAAACTTGTGCACTTCCGGCACCACCCTGCTCCACAACATCCCCGGGAATCCCAACCACCGCACCATCGCTTCCTGTCTTGGGACCCCCAGTTGGCGACCGTTCGGCCGCATATCCGCTCTCGCAGCCCCCCTACGCACGAAGGAGTGGCCCATTATCCATACCAGTCCCTGTCCCGCACCTGAAAGACAGCAAGTAAGAAATCCATCACCACAAGCCCATCGGGAGACGCTCCCATCCCCGACTACCAACATGTTCCCTTTACCAAAAAACCCCGATCCACTCCCCATCCCCCTTGGAGGTGGCCTAACCTTAACTTTCCCTGGACCTCTATTTTGTTGCACCACCGCTCACCCCTAATTCTACCATGAGCTGAGGTCTGACATATAACCGAAACCTCCTCGACTCCCATCTCCCAATCCTTTTCACCAATTCATCGTGCAAGCCACAACGTACTGCTTCTGTCGCGGCCCCAATCCGAAAGGAATGCGCCGAGAACTCCTGAGCCGCCAGGCCCAATGCCCCCAGACACCGTCTGAACCCTGTCACGAACTGATACCGCGACAACGCTGTCCCATCCTCGTGCACCAAGAATGATCCACTTAACACTGGCCGTACATCCAAAAATTCCCGCACTACCCTAACCGGGCATAATTCCGACCCTTCAATAGGGAAGACTCGCACCACTTTACCCTTCCCTTTCTGGTCCGTCTTGGACCGGCGTAGCAACAATGCGACCCCGTCTTGCTTCCACACCACATCCTCAGCTAACATGCCACCTGCACCGTCTTCGAGGGGCTAACCAACTCCCCCACTCGAAAAGCTCCAAAGAATGCCAACGCGAACGCCGCGCGAAACAATAACACTTCAAACCGGGACGAACACAATGTCCCCAATTTTCCCATAATACCCCTCAATATTTCAAACGACACAGGGCGCCGGGAATCCGCCTGACGCCCCTGCTTCCTGTAACCCCTGAGAGCCTGCCGGACACAAAATTCCTTAGTAAAGTCAGGGCGCCCTTGCCACTTAAACAGAAAAGCCAAACCAGCCAACTTTTTGTCCAACATGGACGGAGAGACCCCGGCCTCCATGTTCCTGACCAAGAAATACAACACCAATCCCTTGACCTCGGGACCGGCCCGGGTCCACCTCGGACTCCCCAACCAAAGCCTGCCATTCCGCCCACACCTTCTCATACGCCCTCCAGGTGTTCACACTTACCGACCTTCTGATCCAATCGGAGACGATTCCAACGGAATCCTCCAAAGCCACTCCGGACAGGGGACACCTTGCTCCTCTGCCTCCGGCGCCAGCTCCCGGAACCTGTCCCACTGAAAGCGAGACAGAGCGTCAGCCACTACATTCTCCACCCCCGGTAAATGCACCGCATATACAAATATGTTCAACTGCAAACAGCGCAGCACCAGGTGCCGTAGCAGCCGAATAACTGGAGGAGAAGACGCCGTAACTCTGTTGATCACCTGGACCACCCCCATATTGTCACCATGGAACCGCACCTTCCGATCCCGGAAGGCCGCCCCCCACAGTTCTACTGCCAGCACCACCGGAAACAATTCCAACAGCACCAAGTTCTTTGTGAACCCCGCCTCCAACCAGGCCTGTGGCCAAGAGCCCGCACTCCATTGCCCTTGAAAATATGCCCCAAAACCTGCGCCACCGGCCGCATCTGTGAACAACTCCATGTCAAAGTTGCTAACCGGGCCGGACATCCACAAGGCCCTGCCGTTGAAGGAGTCCAAAAAGGAGTGCCATACCAACAAATCCTCCCTATGTTCCTTCCCCAGTCGCACATAGTGCCTGGGCGACCTGACGCCCGCTGTGGCCGCCGAAAGGCGCCTGCAAAAGACCCTCCCCATGGGGAGAATGCGGCAAGCAAAATTTAGCTTCCCCAGGAGCGACTGAAGCGCTCGGAGTTGCACCTTCCGCAAGCCCACCATCTCCTGAATCTCGGCCTTGAGGCCCACCAACTTGTCCAGCGGTAACCTACATTCCATCCTTTCCGAGTCAATCACGATGCCCAAGAATTGGATGACCGATCTCGGTCCTTCCGTTTTCTCGGGTGCCAGCGGCACCCCAAATCGCTCCGCCACGTGCTCCAACGTGGCCAACAACACTGCGCAAATCCGCGACCCCGCCGGCCCAACACAGAGAAAGTCGTCCAGGTAGTGGATCACGGAGCTTACGCCGGACACATCCCGAACCACCCACTCCAGGAACGAACTAAACCGTTCAAACAGCGCGCAGGAAATGGAACAGCCCATCGGCAGACACTTGTCTACGTAGAACTCCCCACCCCAATGGCAGCCCAAGAGCCTGAAACTATCTGGGTGGACCGGCAGGAGCCTAAACGCCGCCTCAATGTCCGACTTGGCCATCAAGGCCCCCCGGCCATACCGCCTGACCCAGCCCACCGCAGCATCAAAAGAGGTGTAACTCACCGTACACTCCTCCATGCTGATGGCGTCGTTCACAGACCCCCCCTTTGGAAACGACAAATGATGAATAAGCCGAAATTTGTTCGGCTCCTTCTTCGGCACCACCCCCAACGGGGAAACCACCAAGTCGTCCAAGGGAGGCGAGACAAATGGGCCCCCCATACGGCCCAACGCCACTTCCTTCCGCAGTTTCTCTGAAACCACATCCGGGTGTTGTAACGCGGAACGCAAATTCTTAGCCACCGGGGGGACCACGGCCAAAGAGCACGGAATGTTAAAACCCACCGAGAATCCCCTTTCCAACGACAGGGCGGCCGCCCTGTCAGGATATCTACCGAGAAACGGTCGCATCCTTTCCACCATCACCGGAGTCCTCCCTCTTACTTGAAGAATCTCCGGGACGTCCCATGCCTTGCTTAAAACACCGGGAAGAGGGGTGATTGCCACCACAGCCGGAGCACTCGTGCTTGAACCGGCAAGACCCTCTGAACCTGCAGTTTCCCTCGTTAAACTGCCAGCAGACCCCTTTCTTCTTTCCGGCCGACTGTCCTGGGGAAGAGGTTCCACCGCCCCCCCCCTGAAAAAACGGCGTGGACGTCCGTGGGGCCGACATAAGCCGCATCCAAAGGCCAATGTCCTTAGTGTCCCACCTAATATCCGGCCTGATAGCCCGGCGTTGCCGGAACTGCTCATCATACCGGAGCCACCCCGTGCCCCCGTAACACCGGTAGGCCTCGCTGATCGCCTCTTGGTAACTGAAAAGCGCCGAACAATGTTCAGGGTTTTTCTCACCGATCACGCTCGCCATGATCGAGTAGGCCTGCGACCAATTCGCAAAAGTCCTAGGTATAAGCCTATACCTCCTCTTCTCCTCGTCCTCTTTCTTGGACTCTTCCGGCTTAACCCTATCCAGGTTAAACTTTTCCAGCGGAAGCAACGCGAATATCTCTACATATTCACTCTTCCAAATCTTTTCCCGCACCTCCGGCTTCAAATGCGAACCCAGCGGTGCCTCCCAACACGTGTAAACCTCCCCTTTAGCCGAGTCCGCCAACCGGACCAACTCTCTCTTCTTCGCGGAGTCGACCCCCGCATCCCCCTTTTCCGTAGGAGGCACCATGGCACCTGCCGCCACTGCCCCTACCTCTTGTCCCTTGTCCCCGGGCACCACAGCCCCCGGCACGGCGACCGCTACTGCAGGCGCCGTAACCCCGGATCCACCCGCCGTTCCCCATGCCGCCGCTGGGCTGACGGCGGGGCTGACCCCACCCTTCAGCTGGCTAACCAACGTCTCCAGACCCGCCAGGAACCGGTGCAAACCCGCATCCTCTCTCGACTGTTCCCCCAGCGCACCAGAATCACCACTACTCACCCCTGCGGGCACCCCCACTCGACTACGGGGACCCCCCCGTCCCCCCGCTAACACCCCCACATTTTGTAAAGTAGAAGGAAAAGCCAAAAACGACTCACCGGGCTGTCTGGAAGCAATCCCACCAGCCGTCCGGCTAGGCTCCCGCGCTGCGACCTCCGTCCTGGGCACGACTTCCTCCTCCGACAGCTCCCCTTCCGATCGATCTCCATGCCGACCCTCCTCACCAGATGAAAGCCCACCAGGCGACTCGGGCCTGGGAGCCGCGGGCCCAGAGCTGGACTCACTCTCGCTGCGCGCCCTGGACCCGTGCACCGACTTCCGCGTAGCTTTTCGTGGCGCCTCGGACACTCTGCCGTCTTCCCCTCCCCCTCGCTCCCTCACCACGGGGCTGGATTGGAGGTGGCTAGCCGCGGATGCTGAAGAGCTAGCCACCGCAGGGACAGATGTGTTTTGCCGAGGCTCTCGGCCCTCCGGTGCAAAACCGGGGTTGGAGCCCGCATCCCTCCGATCATCTCGCCGAGCGGACCTGGCCGCCGCATTGGAGCCCCCTGGCCGCCCCCTCCCTGTTCCCCGCTGCCGATCGGTGGCCTTCTCCTGGCGCCCCCCCCGCCGCCGACGCTGTCCGTTTTGCGGGTGGGCCCGAGGGGGCCCGGATGGGGCTACCCCCTCTCCTGTGGGACCGGGTGGACGGTCCCGGGGAATAACGTGCCGGAGGCCGGGACACCCTGGATCGCGGGGTGTCCCCCTCCCCCCCCGGATGGGTGACTCGCTGGCTATGTCCTGGGTGGCAGTATGCGCCCCCCCGGCTCGCGGGGTGCCCCCCCCACCCCCCCCCACCCCCCCCAAACGGGTGAATCATGTTCCGTGTCCCCGGGCGGGAGGAGCGGCCCCAGCATAGACTGCAGCCACCCCTCACCGCGGCGATCCGCCTCCTGCCTGAGCTGGGCGAGCATAGCCTCGACCCCAGCCATGGTGCAGGCCGATGGATGTGGCAAAATTTAGTCCCCGGCTGCGGCCTAGCGTTTTTTTTTTTGGATTTCTGGCAGAGCCTGGCTTCCCCCAGCAGCGCTGGTCTAAAACGCTGCAAAAACGGCAGGAAATGTCCCCAGTAGCAGCCTACCTCACCCCTTCCTAAGTCTGGCAGAGCAGCAAGTCCCCAGCAGAAAATTCTCCCCTCGTGTGTTACCCGGGAAGCGTGGGAGGGGAAATATATAACCTCCCTCCCACTGCTCTCCTTCCTTACTGAGCCCTCCCCCCGGCCAGAGCAGGGCTTTTCTTTAACCCTGTCATGGCCGGCCCTCCGCCTATGTCCTGCTGCTCTTTGCTCCGGGCCTCTCTTTCATCCAAATTCTAAATTGCTGCATTTGTAAACTTTAAAGAGCCAATATAAAGGAATAGTAGTAGTAAAAAAAGCCCTTGTGGATTAAATTAACCTTTTTTTTGTGTTAATTCTCCTTTAAGGGGGTGTGACAGGGGGCGTGTCCTATGCCTACATACGTTTTCTAGTAGGTGTCCCTCATTCCCATCTCAAAATGTTAGGAGGTATGGTAAAGCATGCTTGTTACACTCACTGTGGAACCTAAGGGGCTAATCCTCTGCATTGTGTAAAAGGACCTTTTGATCCTATCTTCTCTGATCCTCCCCCTTTTCCATTGTCACCAACCTATCTTCTTATATTATTATATATATATTTTTTTCTCCTAGGAAAGTGCATGTGATTATCACAGGACCAGACAAAGGGTCAGGGGTCATGCAGCCTGATAGGACAGTCAAAGCAGAATGAAAACTCCTCCTACAAGCTTTAACCAGACACTGATAGAAGTCACAAGTCTGCTATATACTGCTGATGGGAAAAAGTATTTAGCAGTTTATATTTAATAAAATAATTGCATTTTCATGTTCTGTGTACTGTGGGCGACCAGATATAGTGAATGCAGGGTCCTGGGTTTAGTGACACTTTAAAGCGGAGGTCCACACAAAAAGTGAACCCCCGCTTTTCGTAACCCTCCTCCCCTCCCTCCGGTGTCAGTCACATTTGGCACCTTTCAGGGGGGAGGGGGTGCAGATACCTGTATAACACAGGTATTTGCACCCACTTCCGGGAATAGACTCCCGCGGGAGTCACACCCCTTTGCATCACCCCCGCTGTCTTCTGGGAAACACACTGGTCCCAGGAGACAGCGGGGACCAGTGAGGATCCGCCACGCGACTCTCGCATGCGCGGTACGGAACCAGACAGTGAAGCCGCAATGCTTCACTTCCTGATTCCCTCACCGAGGATGGCGGCGGGGGCAGCCGAGGGACGAGCGATTGCTCGGCTTCGACTGCCGACATCGCGGGCACCCTGGACAGGTAAGTGTCCATTTATTAAAAGTCAGTAGCTGCAGTATTTGTTAATTAATTATTATTTTTCCGTGGGACCTCCGCTTTAACTATAGATGTCTGTAATCAAGTGTTTAGATCATTGGTCTCAAAACAGTAACATAGACTTTTAGGCCCGGATTCACATACCGCGGTGCATAGTTATGCCGGCGTATCGAATCTACGCTACGCCTACGTAGCGCAGAGCGGCTAGCACAGTATTCACAAAGCACTTGCTCCCAAATCTACTCTGGGTTCCCTCGGCCTAACTCGTCGTAAGTGGCAGTGGGCGTGAGCCATGCTAATGAGGCGTGACCCCATGTAAATGATGGGCCGAGCGCCATCAAGATACGAATAACGAACGGAGCATGCGCCGTCTCATGGACATATCCCAGTGCGCATGCTCAGAATCACGTCGGAACGAGCGCCTAAGATACGTTGAATCACTGCCTACGACGTGAACGTAACCTACGCCCATCCCTATTCACGTACTACTACGTAAACAACGTAAAATACGACGGCTGTTCCCTGGTCCATACCTTTGCATGATGGGGAATAACTATACGCCGGACGTAAGCCTTACGTAAACCGCGTATATTAATGCGCCGGGCGCAAGTACGTTTGTGAATTGGCGTATCTCACTCATTTGCATATTCGAATCGTAAATCAATGGCAGCGCCCCTTGCGGCCAGCGTAAATATGCGCCCACGATACGACGGAGTAGGAAACTTACATCGGTCGTATGAAGCCTATTTTCAGGCGTATCTAGTTTTGTGGGCACGGCGCACAGATACGACGGCGCACATTTACACTTACGTGGCGTAAGTGCTACGTGAATCCGGGCCATAATATTATTTTATGTATTATTAGCAGATGTTTTTGGTTTACCATCACTGCGCTATTATAAAAGTGTCTTGCATCACTGGTGATGTGATGTACACGGACAGATGCTCCTGACAGCAGTAAAACTAACAGCTCTGCACTGATTGACTGGAGGAAGACTTTACGGCTGACCTCAAACTAACTTCTCCTGCTTTTGCTTAGGCCAGAAATTCACTGATCGTTCCCAGCCAGCATTTCACAACTGGAAACAATGCTTGTATTTTGCTCAGAATATGTAATACTTTTTTGGCTTGTTTATTAAGGTAGGGCAAAATGCAATGACTGTGTGCAAAGTTCAACAACCCATTGCAGCCAGATCATTAGATGAATTCTGATCTCATTAAAGCAGAATCAAACAATATGCTAATATGTGGTGCATGTTAGTACATACAGCTTCCAAAAGCAAACCTTGCCTAAATACAAGGGCCATGTATATACTTACCTGAATCTTGGTGTTATTTGTGCATCTCTTTCCGATCTGTGCAGTAATCCAGTTGTAAACAACTTCTACACTTTGGGGCAGATCCTCGTACAGTGGTGCATTTATGCGCGGGGCGTAGCGTATCTAAGATACACTACGACGCCGTAACTTACTTTTTGTTTTTCAAATCCACAAAGAATCTGCGCCGTAAGTTACGGCGGCGTAGTGTATCTTTGGCGGCGTAATGGCGCGGCATTCAAATCTCTGTGATGGGGGCGTGTTTTATGTAAATACGTTGTGACCCGAAGTAAACAACGTTTTTTCTTTAACTGCACATGCGCCGTCCATGGGGGTATCCCAGTGCGCATGCTCAAAATTAACCCGGAACAAGCCAATGCTTCCGACGGTGACGTCATTCTACGCAAATCACTATTCGCGAACGACTTACGCAAACGACGTAACAATTTCAAATTTCTACGCGGGAACGACGGCCATACTTAACATTGAGTACGCCTCATAACAGTAGCTTTAACTATACGCCGGAAAAAGCCGAACGCAAACGACGTAAAAAAAAAGCCCTGGCCGGACGTACATGCTCGACACAGAATTTCACGGAAACGACACCTAGCGGCCGCCGAAAAATTGCATCTTAGATCCGACGGCGTACTAAGACGTACACCTGTTGGATTGATCCCAGATGCCGTTGTATCTTGTTTTGTGGATACAAAACAAAGATACGACGCGGGAAATTTAAAATTACGCCGGCGTATCAATAGATACGCCGGCATAATTATTTTGTGGATCTGCCCCTTTACCTTTATGCAGTCGTTTCCTGTGCTGAAGACCGGTCATTGCTGCTCTCCCTGCTTGTGCAGGGTGACTGGTCTTGTCTCCGCCCCTTCTGTCGTTTTCTGTAATGGGAGGACCTGCAGGGCCCCACCCACAGTTGTGCTCTCTGTAAAGTAAAGTGATGACATCATCAATACTTTTACAAAGTATGAAATGGGCTTGCAAACGCATTTGTTGCACACAATGTGTTATTATATCTATTTTGGCTATTGAGGCAGTTTTAATCGTTTTTGTGTTCGGAGATTAGCTTTAACCACTTAAAGGGTTTGTAAAGGAAATATTTTTTTTATCTGAATAGCTTCCTTTACCTTAATGCAGTGCTGTTTTCATGTCCTCATTGTTCGTTTTTGCTCTCAAGTTGCTGTAATTCTTCTCTGATCTCCACACTTCCCGGTTGTCTGTTTCCTGATAACCACAGTACTGGGAGCTTTCTCTCTGTGGTCACTAATCAAGGAGGTGTGATTACTGTGTGTCTAAAACCCCACAGCACCAATCAGTTTCGTTTTCCAAACCATCACTGCCCTGTATTGGCTCTGTGGCTCTGTACAGCAGAGAGGCAGAAAACAACATGCAAAAACGAAACTAGAAACTGCAGGTACATTATATGATTGATTTTTATCTATTTTTAATCATTTTTAAAAGGAATCAGTTAACTATTATGTCTCTTTACCCTGTAAACAGTCATTTCAGCATAACATTTTTTTTATTTACAACTCCTTTAAGCCCCGGACCATTTTGCTGGCCACTTTTTGCGACTCGGCACCGCGTCGCTTTAACTGACAATTGCGCGGTCATGCTACGTGGCTCCCAAACAAAATTGATGTCCTCTTTTCCCCACAAATAGACCTTTCTTTTGGTGGTATTTGATCACCTTTACGGTTTATTTGTTGCGCTATAAACAAAAATAAAGCGTCAATTTTGAAAAAAAAACAATATTTTTTACTTTTTGCTATAATAAATATCCCCGAAAAATCTATAAAAAAAAAAAAAAAGTTTTTTTTTCCACAGTTTAGGCCGATGCGTATTCTTCTACATATTTTTGTTTAAAAAAATCGCAATAAGCGTTTATTGATTGGTCTGCGCAAAAGTTATAGCGTCTACAAAATAGGGGATAGTTTTATGGCATTTTATTAATATTTTTTTTACTTGTTATGGCAGCGATTTTTATCGTGACTGCGACATTATGGCGGACACATCGGACACATTTTTGGGACCATTCACATTTATACAGCGATCAGTGCTATAAAAATGTACTGATTACTGTGTAAATGTGACTGGCAGTGAAGGGGTTAACCACTAGGGGACTATTGGGTTAAGGGCTCTTTCACACGGGTTCAGGTCCGCCTGCCAGTTTTTTAGGCGGACCTGAACGGGCGCTCTGTGCTCCTCTATGGAGCCGCGGATGTCAGCGGTGACATGCCCGCTGACATCCGATCCGCCAAAGTGTGACGGAGGAAAAACCTACTTTTCCATCCGTCTGGCGGATCGGATCGGGTGAACACGGACAGACGGGGAGATAGGAGAGAGCGGAGAAAATACAGGCGGTCCATGCACAGTGTGCGGGGACCGCCCTGTCATCCGCCGGCTCAGCGGGGATCAACAGAGCAATCCCCGCTAAGCAAGCGGAGGTTCACGGGGCGGATCCACCCCGTGTGAAAGGGGCCATAGTGTGTCCTAGGGAGTGATTCTAACTGTTAGGGGGCGTGGCTACGAGTAAAACGTCACTGATTGCTGCTCCCGATTAGAGGGAACAGACGACCAGTGACATGTCACTAGGCAGAACGGGGAGATGCCTTGTTTACACTTGCCTCTCCCCGTTCTGCAGCTCTGTGACCCGATCGCGGGACACCGGCGGTCATCGAGCCTGCAGGTTCTGCGGGCACGGTCACGGAGCTTGCGGCAGTGGAGTACATATACGTTACTTTGCCCAGCCGTGACATTCTGTCAACGTATATGTACAGGAGCCGGTCGGGAACCAGCTAAAAAATAGAAAACTAATGCAGCAACCACATCTAAGGATTGGAAAGCTGCAATATATTACATTTTTGGCTTTAATAGCACTTTAAGTGACACAAATACAGGGAGGTTATATGTGAACAAGCAACAGCGTTTATAGGGCTGCATCTTATTTTACTGAGATGAGGTTAACTGTATCCTGTACAGAAAGCACCGCTGCATCCATCAATAATAACTAATGTGGCCTGACATATATTGATTCAGCCTAGCAGTTGCCATTTATTTATTATGTAGGTCATCGGATTGAGAGAAAACTCCCGCAGCTCTGTAGCTTAGCTGCAGGTAACTCCGCAAATCTTAAAGATGGTTTTACTTCCAGCATCAAAACCTGCGTGCCATATTTACTTCCATTAAACTATCCCCTTGGATTACAGCCCTTCTCAGCAACCTTTAGCTTGTTTAATGGATCCAAACAGTTATTTTTATGTAAGCAATAATGATCAATCAGAAAGGCATTTTATGGTTTTATTGACAGCTTGAATTAATGGGCTTTCAAGGCAAAACTAAGCAAGCCAGACGTTGGGATGGTGAAAGTGCAGAGTGTGTGCTTCACAAAAGCCTTGAGTACTGTGCATCCTGTGCTGACGGGCGTTCCTGTACACGGCTCTACCTATAGATCCATTAGTCTCACTCCTCCAGTGCTAATTTGCAGAGAAACCCAGGAATGAGCTTTTAGCCCAAGTCACTGCAGTGCATTTTTGTCCCTTGAGTAATTGGTGCTGTTAGCAAGTAAATACGCCTTTGTATTGGTAGTGATTTATTTTTTATTTTTTATTTATCTGGTATGTTTAGAAACTTATTTTGGACAGAAACAGAAGAGTAGTGAGAAAAGCACTGTTAACTTCTTGAGACCCGCGCTATAGCCGAATGACGGCTACCGCGCGGATTTGACTATCCAACTGGACGTCAATTGACGTCCGCCCCTTTGGGCGTTCCCCGTGCGCGCTCCAGAGCGCGCAGCGGGGAAACTCTGTGTTGGCCGTGTCCCTTGGACACAGCCAATTACAGATCTAAACATATGAGATCATCTCTCATTGCCGGCTCACACAGAGACAGCGTCCTGTCTCTGGAGAGGAGACCGATCTGTGTCCCTTGTACATAGGGACACAGATCGGTCACCTCCCTTCACCTACAGTTAGAACACTATGCAGGGAATACATTTAACCCCTCCCTCACCCCTAGTGTTAACCCCTTCAATGCCAGTCACATTTATACAGTAATTAGTGCATATTTATAGCACTGATCGCAGTATAAATGTGAATGGCGACAAAAAATGTGTCAAAAGTGTCCGATGTGTCCACCATAATGTCGCAGTCCCAATAAAAATCGCAGATCGCCGCCATTTCTAGTAAATTTTGCGATTTTTTTTTTTTTTACCAAAAATATGTAGAAGAATACGTATCGGCCTAAACTGAGAATTTTTTTTTTTTTTTTTTTTTTTAAATTGGCATATTTATTATAGCAACAAGTAAAAAATATTGTATTTTTTTTCAAAATTGCCGCTCTTTTTTGTTTATAGTGCAAAAAAATAAAAACCGCACATGCGATCAAATACCACCAAAAGAAAGCTCTACTTCTGGGGGGAAAAGGACGTCAATTTTGTTTGGGAGCCATGTAGCATGACCGCGCAATTGTCAGTTAAAGCGACGCAGTGCCGGAAGCTGAAATTTCACCTGGGCAGGAGGGGGGTATATGTGCCCAGTAAGCAAGTGGTTAAAGTGGATGTAAACCCACTCTCATCCTTTCTAAACTACTGCCATAGTGCTGATCTATAAGGATATAGATGCCTCCTGCATGTATCCTTACCTGTCAAATGTCTCCCCTCTGTCTGTTATAAGAACTGAAAAACTGCAGATTCTGTGGGTGGGTCTGTTGTCTGGAGCTCGGTGGGTGGAGTCGTGATGTCAGTCGACTCCCCTCCCTCCTCTACACTCCCCTTGTCAGCATGCATTTTCTCCTGTGTATTCCTTACACTAAATTCTGCTATGATCACTAACATCCAGTCAAAATCCAGAAAAGTAACCACATGACTTCAGAAAAGGAGTGGGGGTGGGAATTAAAAAATAATGCCTGTCTCAGGCTAGTGCATGAAATATGTAAATAACCTGTCATTCACAGCAAAGGGGGAAGAACGGACAAAAGTTTTCTCCTGTTTGTCTGTTTATCTCACTGAAAAAAGAAAAGAGGATTGCTCAGATCTGGATTAACTCTTTGTGGCAAGACTGGGCACAGATGATAGGAAATCTTATACTCTACATTGTGACAGCAAAAAAAAAAAAAAATGTCGGGTTTACATCCACTTTAAAGCGGAGGTTCACCCTAAAAAACATCTATGTACCATCCCGTCCAGCTTACTTGCGTCAGCTACAGTATGTTTTTTTTTTTTGCTGTATTTACCGTTTAATCCTTCAGTTTCTTTTCAGATCCCATGGGGAGTAAGCGTTCCTATGAAGAGGGGAACATGATTGACGTCCGGCTATGGCGCGTCACGCGTTCCGAAAATAGCGGGACTGGGTCTCGGCTTTTCACGGCGCTATACGGCGCCTGCGCACGGACTAGGAGCTGACTGCGCAGGCGCCGTATACAGCCAAGTCCTATTTCGGCTATTTACAGAACGCGTGACGCACCATAGCTGGACGTCAATCATGTTCCCCTCTTCATAGGAACGCCTACTTCCCGCGGGAGTCTGAAAAGAAACTGAGGGATTAAACGGTAAATACAGCACAAAAAAATTAAAATAAAAGCATACAGTAGCTGACGCAAGTATGCTGGACGAGATGGTATATAATTCTTTTAGGGTGAACCTCCGCTTTAAGGCCCGTACACACGATCAGATTTTCCGACAACAAATGTATGATGGCAGGGTTTTTGGTGGATAATCCGACCGTTTGTACGCTCCATCGGACAATTGTTGTTGGAATTTCCGACAACAAATGTTTTATAGCATGCGTTCAAATTTTCCGACAACAAAAGTGTTCTGTCGGATTATGCAATCGTGTGTACACAAGTCCATCGGAATAAAATCCAAAGTACAAACACGCATGCTTCGAATCAATGCTAACCATAGCACAACATTAGCAGAAGTTGCCCAAAGGGTGGCGGTAAAGAGCTGAAATACCACGTTGTTTCGTGTATGTTGGCTCAAAAAGTTCTGCCGTCTGTAATGCAGAACAAGTTCACGGCCAACGCTCTTGGCACAAAATTCCACAGATTTGTCCGATGGAATTACGATCGTGTGTATGAGGCTTTAGATTGAATACTGGCACTGTATTAGTTCATTGGACATCCTGCTACACCTACTAAAAATCTCAAACTATCCTGTCTTGAAAAGGTAACCCATACTGTACCTGGCCTCCTGCAAAGACCCTCTTAAGACCTCCCCTTAAGTACCACCACTATATATATTAACTAGACTGACACAAAGTGTTGGGAAAAAATTGGCCGTTGTACGGCCCCCTTTTATTAAAATAAATAATTTAACAATAACCAAAAACACAAAGTAAAGCATCTTATTATGGCTGCCGATCCCTGGAGGCACTAACCAGCAAACTATTTTCCCTTATATCTGCTTAACCACTACCTGGTCCCTGCCGCATTGCACCGACTCGGGGACGACCACCTTCAGCAGATATATACCATTCCTTTGCCAGTTAATCCCCATAACTGGTATTTACCGGGGACCCATACCTGAGATGTGTCCCCACCCATTAAATTCCATAACCTTTTTTACCATGCCTCCAAAGACCCAACCACCACCCACGTGACCGTACCAAAAGGAAACCAAATACAACAAAAACCAAATCAATAAAAGAAAAGATCACAAAACAGTGGCACCCCGTACTCACAGACCAGACTCCAAATAATGTAGGGCGGGTGGGCGGGAACTTTCTTCCTCCTCGAGTGCCTACCTCACGATGTGCCGCGCGCCGTAACTCCCCCACTGCCCCTCCCACAAATATGAATGGGCCAATCCCCTGTCTGCCACCTTCCCGCCTGAAGGTTAACCCTATCTGGCCCAGGCTGCTGGGCACCTTTTTATGCCGCCCTGCGCCTATGTCCTCTTTTTTCTTGCTCCGGGCTTCCTTGAAAAGGTAACCCATACTGTACCTGGCCTCCTGCAAAGACCCTCTTAAGACCTCCCCTTAAGTACCACCACTATATATATTAACTAGACTGACACAAAGTGTTGGGAAAAAATTGGCCGTTGTACGGCCCCCTTTTATTAAAATAAATAATTTAACAATAACCAAAAACACAAAGTAAAGCATCTTATTATGGCTGCCGATCCCTGGAGGCACTAACCAGCAAACTATTTTCCCTTATATCTGCTTAACCACTACCTGGTCCCTGCCGCATTGCACCGACTCGGGGACGACCACCTTCAGCAGATATATACCATTCCTTTGCCAGTTAATCCCCATAACTGGTATTCACCGGGGACCCATACCTGAGATGTGTCCCCACCCATTAAATTCCATAACCTTTTTTACCATGCCTCCAAAGACCCAACCGCCACAGCGCAAGGTGTGAAACCTCACACCTCTGCGCCCCGCCAGAAACGAACAGCTCTCTGGATGCCCTCCTGTAGACCCAGATTCCACAAATCCGTGCCCACCGAGTTCAGGTGCACCCCATCCTCTCGGAGGTACCTCCAAGTTTCCAACTCAAGTTCCCGGTGACGCACCACCAACCCACCAACGCGAGCCACGAACTTCCCAATCTCCTTGTTGGCTTTTACCCGGGCCCTGTTTACCTTTGACACCGACCTGGCATGTCGCCAAGCAGTGCGCCCTACCATATCTGACCACACCACCATCATACGGGGAAAAGCAGACTGCAGCCGAAGCACGTCCAGCTTGACGTCTCGAATGAAGTGCCTGCTTGACCGGGCACCCAGGTCGTTGCCACCCACATGCAGGACCAGGACGTCCGGAGGCCTAGCCCACCTAGCAGCCCTGTGCACCTCTGGGACCACCCTTCCCCATAACAGCCCCGGGATACCCACCCACCGAACAACTGCTTCTGACCTGGGAAAACCTAGCTGTCGGCCATCCGGCCGGACATCAGCCCTTTTTGCTCCCCAGCGGACAAACGAGTGGCCCAGAATCCACACTAGGCAGACGCGATCTGAAAGACAAAACGACCAACATAACACACTCAAACTCAATGCCACACCCAGAAACCCTCAAGAAAAGAAAGTAACAAGTGGAAACGAAACACAGCAGACACCACCCAGTCACCCCCCAAAAACTAAACCAGGTGAGGTCGAACATAAATCTTGAACCTGTCGGACTCCCACCTGCCAATGCTTTTCACTACCGCAGCATCCAAACCCCAGCGGGCGGCCTCGGTAGCCGCCCCAATCCGAAAGGAATGCGAGGAGAAACTGCGAGCCGCAATGCCCGCTGCAGTGAGGCAGCGGCGCATCACCGATACGAACTGAAAGGTAGACAACGCAGACCCGTCGACATGGACCAAAAAGGAACCCGACACCTCCGGGCGAACCCCCAGATACGCCCCAACCACCACCACCGGGCAAATGTCAGATCCCAGCACCCGCCGTAAGCGGACCAGCGCCCCCTTTCCCGCCTGATCCGTCTTGGACCGTCGGATGAAAAGTCTGACCGACTCCCCATCCCAACTGACATCCGTTGCCGCCAAACCACCCTGAGCCACCCTTGAGGGACTAACCAACTCCCCCACTCTAAGGGCGCCGTAAAAGGCAAGGGCGAAAGCCGCCCTGAACAGCAACGTCTCAAAAACGGACGTGCAAACCGAGGACGTCTGCAACAATAATGTCCGTAAAATATCAAAAGTGATAGGCCGGCGGCCGTCCGGCGGCCGGGCCCCCTTCCCATAGCCCCTCAAGGCTTGTTTGACCATAAACTCTTTGGTGAAATCCGGCAAGCACCGGATCCTGAACCAAAAAGCCAGTCCCGCTAGCCGCCGGCGCATGGCCGAGACGGACACCCCCTCGGCAAAACACAAGCAGACAAAGTAAACCACAAGCCGGCAATACTCCCCGCTGCCGCCGTCTAAACTTACCCGCTGTAACAAAGCCTCCCACTCTCTCCAGACCTTAGAGTAGAACGACCACGTCGACTCGCTCAAGGACTTCCAAATCAGCCCGAAGGCGATTCCAGCGCAATTCGCCACAGATGAGGAGGACAAGGAGTTCCGTGCTCTTCCGCTCCTGGCGCCAACTCCCGAAACCTGTCCAACTGAAAACGGGAAAGCGCGTCAGCCACCGTATTCTCCACCCCCGGAATATGCACCGCATACAAGAAAACATTAAGACGGAGACAAACCAGAACCAGATACTGCAGCACTCTAACCACCGGGGGAGAGGACCCAGATAGGGAGTTAATGACCAGCACCACCCCCAAGTTGTCGCAATGGAGGCGGACCTTCTTGTTGCCGAACACCGAGCCCCAAAGCTCCAGCGCAACCACTACCGGAAAAAGTTCCAGCAGTACCAAATTTTTCAAGAAACCAGCCTGACCCCACTCAGCGGGCCAACGCTCCGCACTCCACCTACCACCGAGGAACGCGCCATACCCCGTGGACCCAGCCGCGTCCGTGAACAGCTCAAGGTCGTAGTTGCTGACCGGCCCCTCCATCCAGATAGACCTGCCATTGTATTCGTCCAAAAAATCGTGCCACACCCTGAGGTCAGCCCTGTGTTCCAACTTCAGCCTAATGAAATGCCCGGGCGAGGTGACCCCGGCCGTGGCAGCCGACAACCGTCTGCAAAAAACCCTGCCCATGGGCATGATACGACAAGCAAAATTGAGCTTGCCCAGGAGAGACTGCAGGTCCCTTAGCCGAATCTTCGTTTTACACGCTGCCAGACCGACCTCTTCTTTCAAAGCCCGCAGTTTATCGTCAGGCAGACGACATTCCATCTCCCTGGAATCGATTTCGATCCCCAAGAACTTGATCACCTCTGCGGGGCCTTCCGTCTTATCCCTTGCCAACGGCACGCCAAAACGCTCCATCAGGTGTTGTATTGTAGCCAGCAGCACACCACACACCTTGGACGCAGGGGGGCCAACACACAAGAAATCGTCAAGATAGTGAATGACGGAGTTGACGCCCGCCACATCCCTGACCACCCATTCCAGAAAGGAGCTAAATGTCTCGAACAGAGAGCACGATATAGAGCATCCCATGGGCAGGCAGCGATCGACATAGAAGGCCCCCAACCACCGACAACCCAACAGGTGAAAACTACGCGGGTGAACCGGAAGGAGGCGAAAAGCCGCCTCAATGTCTGTCTTTGCCATAAGAGCCCCCTGTCCGTAGCGCCGTACCCAAAACACTGCGGCGTCAAAAGAGGTATACGACAACGCACATGCCCCGGGGTCAATGGCATCATTGACCGAGCCACCTTTCGGAAAAGAAAGATGATGGATAAGCCGAAACTTGTTGGGCTCCTTCTTAGGAACGACGCCCAAAGGCGAAACCACCAAATCCTCCAATGGAGGGTATGGGAAAGGGCCGCCCATGCGGCCCAAAGACACTTCCTTGGCCAGCTTCTCAGAGACCACCTCCGCGTGCAGCAATGCGGACCTCAAGTTGTCCGCCGGCGGGGGAATCCTTGGGAGGGCACACGGAATCACAAAACCATCCGTGAAACCCTCCCGCAACAAACGGGCAGCCGCCCGATCCGGATACCTACTTAGAAAGGGGGACATCCTGTCCACCCTCACCGGGGTCCGACCTTTTTCCCGTAACATCTCCGGCGCGTTATTTTCCGGCCTTAAAACAGCGAGAGAAGGGATGCGCCCCCCCGCAGTGGGAGCATTCGTGTTTGTATCGGCAGGCAGTTCCGAACTTGCAAGAGCCCTCGTTGAACTGCCAACACTGACCCCGCTTCTTTGTGGCCGACTGTCCCGGGGTGGAAGGACTTCCGGCCCCCGACTGAAAAGACGACGTCGACGCCCGCGGAGACGACATGAGTTTCATCCACAAACTGATGTCCTTATGGTCCCACCTCAGCGCCGGACGTATGGCTTTGCGTTGACGAAATTGTTCGTCATAGCGCAGCCACGCCACACCGCCGTACACCCTCTGGGCCTCGCCAATGGAGTACAGGTAGCAAAAAAGCGGCGAACAATTCTCCGGCGCACGTTCGCCAATGACGCTCTCCAAAATGGCGAAAGCCTGCAGCCAGTTACTGAAAGTGCGCGGAATCAAACGATAGCGACGTTTCTCTTCGTCCTCCTTCTTGGAGTCCTCGGGCTTCACTCTGTCCAAGTTAAATTTTTCCAGCGGGAGCAGCGTGAAGATCTCCACGTATTCCCCCCGCCAAATTTTTTCCCGCACTTCCTGTTTTAAGTGAGCCCCGAGCGGTCCCTCGAAGCAGACGTAGACCTCGCACTTGGCCGAATCGGCCAGGCGGATAAGGTCCGACTTCTTGCCCGCCTCCTTCTCGGGCCCCGACGACGAAACCGCTTCCTCACCCTGGACCACTGCTGCAACCGATGCGGCCCCCTGTACAGCTGGCACGGGAACGGCCCCCGCACCCTCCCGCGCACGCCCCGAGTCCGCGACCCAGGCCGACACCGGCGGAGAGCCCGCCGCTGCGCCCGCCTCAAAGCGCTGTACCAACGACCGTAACCCTCCAGTTAAGGAAGGTGAGGTCCCCACTGTGGGACCCCCCTTGTCCACCTGGCTACCCCCAGCCCCAGACACACATACAGAAGGAAGCAGTAAAGAAGATTGAGAGTTAGACAAGGACTTACTGGGCCGAACCGGACGAGATCCCGCCGTTGCCGAGCCGGAATCCACCGTGGCCCCCCGAACTGGAGCGATGTCCTCGGCCTCGCTGGACAGTTCACCCTCCGAGCCGGACGATTCCTGGAAAGCGCCTGTGAGCCGGGCTGGGGATGTTGTGCCGCCCGCCGAAGGCCCCGGCTGTTCGTCGTCCGTTCTGCGTCGCTGTGTAGCAGGCCTGGATGCCCCCGTCACGACTGGATGGACCCTCTTCACCCCCCCCCGCCGGGAGGGGCCTTGCTTCCGACCTCCGTGTCAGGAACCCTTGGACCCCGACTGGATCCAGGTGTGGAGGGGTCGCCGGCCGTCAAAGGCTGCATGCTCGGACCCGCAGTCATACTCCTCCCCCGCTGAGCTGCCACCGCCGGCGCAACACGCACCAGGGATGGCGCCGCAATCTCCTGGGTCTTCTTCCGAACCGGGGATGGGGAATGGCTCTGTCCCAGTCCCGCGCGGCTCCGCCTGCGTCGGGGATTCCTCCCGGCTCCCGCACCTGCTCCGGATGGTGGAGGCAGAGACGGATGAGCCCGAGGGTCCGTTTCCGGGCTCCCAATGTGGCGCTGAGCCCTGGGTGCAGGCGAGGAACTGTAGCGCTCCGGTGGGTGAGCCCGCCGAGCACGCCGCCCCCGCAAAACTGGCAGATCCCTGGCGGCCGCACCCTGAAGGGCTGCAATCTGGCTCTGCAACCAGTCCGTCCCCATGATGGCCGCCATGTCCTGGAGCTGAGTGGCCAGGTCCCGGGGATCCGCCATTAATCAGGAGGAGAGCTAAGAGGTCAGTACACGAACTTTCTTCCTCCTCGAGTGCCTACCTCACGCTGTGCCGCGCGCCGTAACTCCCCCACTGCCCCTCCCACAAATATGAATGGGCCAATCCCCTGTCTGCCACCTTCCCACCTGAAGGTTAACCCTATCTGGCCCAGGCTGCTGGGCACCTTTTCATGCCGCCCTGCGCCTATGTCCTCTTTTTTCTTGCTCCGGGCTTCCTTAACCTAAAGTGTATTTCCACTTTTGCAGCCACATTGAGATAACACCTACGATATGTTATATTTGTTCTTATTCATGTAGCATAGCAAAAAAAAACTATTTTCAAAATTGCTGCACCTGGGCCGATTGATGATTCGGCTTCGGGGGGGCCGACATCGCGGGATCCTTGAACAGGTAAGTGTCCTTATATTAATAGTGACCAGCTACATTATTTTACTTTTTTTTTTTTTTAGAGGCTGGAACTTCGCTTTATTACTTGTCAGGCAGGTAAACTGCTTTATCGCCAGGATCCTGTTTGTTTTGGCTGTTACTTAATGTACTTCCTTAATGTACATAAATAATGACTCGGCGACGGCGTGGAGAGTAGGATAGAGTGCTGTACTTTTTGTACTATACAAGAAATAGGTACTAGGGAGAAGGGTGTGTAAAAACTAAATACTGGTCTGGAGGACAGTGTAATAATAAAGCTGACTGTACACAGATCACACCGCCCATAACTCTTTTGGGCATCTGCAAAGATAGGCATATTATATGGATTTGGACGATTGCTGTTTGCAGGCATGTACAGGCTATCGGGACTACTGGGAGTTTCCCGGTGGGCCGATGGCTCAGTGGGCCGGTCAGGTGCAGTCCTGGAGCCGCTCCTCTCTGACAGTGAGTGATCACAATTTCACTCCTGTCAGGAGGAGCAGCTGCTGTCACTTGCTGGAGTGAGTATTAGCCTTACTGCTCCCTCCAGCCTGCAGAGGGAGATAGACAGCCGCCAGACTTTCTGCCTAAATTCTGGAGAGCTGTGAGTGAGTACATGTGGGAGGGGGAGGAGAGGGGGACACTGATTCGGGACACTCTGATGCAAGAGGGGGACACTGATGGGGGAAACTCTGATGCAAGGGGGACACTCTGATGCAAGGGGGGGGGGCACGCTGATGGGGGACACTCTGATGCAATGGGGGACACTTTGATGCAAGGGGGGACACTCTGATGCAAGGGGGGACACTCTGATGCAAGGGGGACACAATGATGGGGGACACTCTGATACAAGGGGGGACACACTGATGGGGGACACTCTGATACAAGGGGGGACACACTGATGGGGGACACTCTGATACAATGGGGGACACTGATGGGGGACACTCTGATGCAAGGGGGGACACTCTGATGCAAGGGGAGACACTCTGATGGGGGACACTCTGATACAATGGGGGACACTGATGGGGAGACACTCTGACACAAGGGGAGACACTCTGATGCAAGGGGTACATGCTGATACAAGGGGGACTCTGATGGGGCACACTTTGATACAAGGGGGGCTCTGATGCAAGGGGGACACTCAAAATTAAAGTGGGCCGGTCTGGATGAAGTCCAGGGCCAAATTTTTGTCCCAGTCCAGCCCTGGCTGTCTGTGTTCTAGAAGCTCAAGCATGCACCCTTACAATGTCGCCCGTAAGCCTCCTACACACGCTCGGTTTTCTCGGCAAGAACCAGCAAGAAAACTGCTGGCAGAGCTTTCTTGCTGAGTAAACCGAGCGTGTGTATGAGGTTTTCAGGTTTCTCATCTGGAAATCTGGCCAGAATCTCGACGAGAAAAATAGAGAACCTGCTCTCTATTTTCTCGTCGAGATTCTTGTCGGCATATTTCCCGACGAGAAACCCGAGAGTGTGTATACTTACCTGTCGCCGTGGAAACCCGCGCATGCTCGAAATGACTTTGACGCATGCGTGGTAGCTTCCACGGCATAGGTAGGGTAAAGCAAGATGGCGGCGACAGCATCGAATGTGACGAGCGCATGCTCTATATTGAAACACCAGACTATAAATAATAGAAATAATAATAATAGAAATAGCTAGAAATAAGCTGCACTGATATCCTCTGTAATGGTATCAATGTAGGCAATGTTGCCACATATGCTTTAGGATAATATGACTTGTTTTTTCAGGAGCTTCAAGCAAAGTCCTTTTCCACAAATAATCTTCTACAAAAGCTGAATATATACTCAGACCAGGCTTCTTGTAGTTTTTGGAAATGTAAATGGAAACTGTTATAGCATATTAGCAAAACATTTGTTGGCACTTGACTTGTGTGTTGTGTGAGCGGACACATCCCTCTGCTATGTACAGGAAGAATTGTTCCCAACTGGGGCAGGATGCCAGCAGCAGCACATATTACAACTGTGCTCTAAATATAGCCTGTATTTTGAGAAGGTGCAACTAGTAATTCTACACTTACACAATAGTTTTCCATGAGCTGTAATCGAACACAGACTCTTTATTTGTACGTTTACGGCAAGAGCCTGATAATTGCAGGCAGTTAGAGTTACCTGCATGTCAGTGTTCCATTTTGTGTTTTTATCAGTATGTTCTGGGACTAAAGTACTATGTTTGGTTCTGGGTGTTTGTGGGCTACTGTATGGAAAAAAAAATGTACCCCCGAGATCTGACAGGTTATGCTGTCAGTGGTTTGTTAGTGCTGCTATTTTGTTTATTTTAATCTGAGCAGTTTCAGAATAATTTGCTTTCTATGCAATCCACTGCAGTCAGATTTCACAAAGCTCCTCACTTGTGGGTGGGGAGGGAATGTCTGCCTCATGAGGCTTGTGCTGTGTGACTTTACTACTCTGCTTGATGTATGATCAGATTGCAATTTTTAATCCAGGCTTGGAATGAGGTCACTTTTTCCTTGGAGTGTTAAATACAGGAGGGGGAAAGGACTTTTGTTTTTCCAGAATTCCGGGCTAGTGGCCATACTTTGAGAGATGTGATTGCTGAACTATCATCAGAGTTTCCTCCCAGCATGACTCTTGTAGGAAGTTAAATTCTACCATTGGTCTCCCTCTTACCTTTTTGCCTTGGCGGCAGCCGACAGGGCCCCGGAAGTGCCGCCCAATCAGACGCAGACACTGAACTGAAGAGCAGAGACTTGTGGCTTGTGTTTTATCCTAAGGCTGCATTCACACCTAAGCGACAGCCGCGTTCGCGTGTAGCGGCAGATTTGCCGCGATTACAAATGTTTCAATTTTTTTTTTCCCTAAAGTATTCCCATTGCTGTCTATGGGAAAACGCGGCTGTCGCGTGAAAAAAAGGGTCCGGGACTTTTTTTCAGGCGACAGGCGTTGCGCGTCTATGAGATGTGAACCATCTCCATAGACGGCAATGGGAATTCTCCCCTCTAGCGGCAGAAGCGTCCCGCGTCGGGCGTTTTGTCGCTTAGGTGTGAATGGGGTCTAAGTACACAGGATAAGATGGATGTTATTAGTTTTCCACCAATAAGAGCCTGTTCACATAGGGGCAACACGACTTTGTGCGCGACTTTGCGAGGCGACTTGGACACTTCTGCGTCGTCTTCTTCCCTCTTCTCTTCTTCCGATGTTGACTCAACGATCTCTCCCGCTGTAATGCGCACCCGCTGTAATGCCATGTGCGTGGTGCGCAACGATTAATAAGTTCTTTCTAAATCTCGCAATAACTTGCGGCAGACCTCCGCAATGTCTCTTGGGAACAATGACAAAAGCTCCCAGGAGACATTGCGGCATCGAGGGAGTGACGGAATACCCGCACACTACCCGATGAATCCATATACAGGAAGCGGCCAGTAACATAAAGGATTACTAAGGTTCCCCTGCCCCTGACAGTGACTCGAGCTGGGCAGCACCACTTAGTGAAGGATTGGCTCGGGCAGCTCGGCTGCTCTCGGCTGCTCTCGGCTGCTCTAGTCCTGCAAAGGGAACTGTGAAAAAAGTGCAGGGACTCCGTTCCCATGCGTTCCCGCAGGACTTGAGCCCTGCTCCCTATGCTTACAACCAATAAACTCACACATTTTATTTTAGTCTTGAAAAAATCCTAAATACGTAAAAAAAGTGAAATTATTATTTATTAAGGGTGAATACTGAGACAGCTACATATAGCTATCACCCAGATTCACCTAACTACCGTGTCCCCTTTCAACATTTAATACCCCATTTACACTTCTTTATCCTAGTGATTGAGAGAGAAAAAAAAAAAAAAGGTGAGTGACAATATTTACCAGTGTAAGGCAGTGGCGGCTGGTGCTCAAAATTTTTGGGGGGGCGCAAACAAAAAAAAAAAAAAACAATTGCAGCCTCACTGTACCTATCAATTGTCACCACTGTGCCATGCCATCAAATGCAGTCACTGTGCCATCAAAACGCAACCACTGTGCCATCAAAACGCAGCCACTGTGCCATGCCATCAAAACGCAGCCACCGTGCCATCAAAACGCAGCCACTGTGCCATGCCATCAAAACGCAGCCACTGTGCCATGCCATCAAAACACAGCCACTGTGCCATACCATCAAACGCAGCTACTGTGCCATCAATTGTCACCACTATGCCATCAAACACAGCCACTGTGCCCCCAATTGTCGCCACTGTGCCCCCAATTGTTGCCACTGTGCCCCCAATTGTCGCCACTGTGCCCCCAATTGTCACCACTGTGCCCCCAATTGTTGCCACTGTGCCCCCAATTGTTGCCACTGTGCCCCCACTTGTAGCCACCTTGCCCAGTACCCCCGCTGGCACTTACCTTTATGGCTTCTACGTTCCTCGATGTCCCTCGTCCCGCCCTCGATAACGCTTCAGCCAATCAGGTTACCTGATTGGCTGAGACGCCTGTCAGTCTTATCCTCGGACGTACGGCCGGTACGTCCCGAGGATGAGCTTCAGGAAGCCGAATACAGCCTCAGGGCTGTACTCGGAAAGCCGCTGGCCCTGATAGGCACTTCCACACAGCCAGTCAGCTGCCCCTATTCAGCTGACCGGCGCTCAACTTCCGGCCAGCTGAATAGTGGGCGGCAGCGGCGAAAATATACAGATTCATACAGTGTATGAATCTGTATATTTTACTGGCTGTGAGCGAGCCAGAGGGGGCGGCGCTCCTGCGACCCTATGGACGCACCGCTACTGGTGTAAGGGAAAACCTGAGTGCCCTAAAACTGGATCTATCCCTGGTTCCACCTATATATACAAAAAAATGTTTTAATATATATATATTACAATTCCCCTAAATCAAAAAACAAAACAAAACAAAACAACTCACTGTAAACCAAAAATAAAAAAACACACCCCTTGAGTGGGGCCTCACTTGTATGTAAGAAGTATGGTGGGCACCGGCCCAAGTAGGGCTAGGTGCCACGGACTGCCTGAGGTAATGGGACAGTCCAGGAAAGGGTTAAATGTGTCTCTCCCCTTTAGTTCCCCCCCCTTCCTCCCTCCCTCCCTCCCTCTGGGAGGGTGGGTTTTACAAGGCAGACAGGACCAATTAAACAAGACCGAGGGGGTGGGTATTGGGGAGCATGTGACCAAGGCTTTAAGGGGGGATTTCCCTCCCACCTTCTTCCTCTTACCTGCAGCAGCCCCCAGCAAGTGAGATTCCCGCCCTCCCTCCCCTGGTTTTTCCCGTTTTATCCAACAGCTTAGGTGGTTTAAAAAAAAAAAAAAAAAACACAAAGGAAATAAAAGGATATATATTGTTAAAAAAAATAAAAAAATATGGAAATGTGCGAGTAACAAATGTTACGGTGGTGTTATGACGGTGGTTATCCCGTACGGTTTACGTTTTATGGCTTTGGTTTTACAGACCTTGTTATCGTGTTTAAGTGAGATATTTATTGTTAAGTCACAGCTGGCGGTAATAATAATAAAGGAAAAGGGGGAAGGCTTTTATGCCCGTCGGTTTAGGCCGGCGGCTGGCTGGTTGCTTCCCCCCCCCCTTGGTAATTTACCATAAGATGGTATTAAGGTTAAACAGATGTTGTTTATGTTTTAACAAATAAAGCTGTGGCCGACCCCTACCTACGTCCATTCAAGGATAATATGTGTGGAGTTTTTATTTATGGAAAGGGGGGAGACTAGGACATAGATATGGGTAAGTGGTTAGTTCAGGTAGTCTGTACACCACAGCACTGAACCTAGGGAGCGTAAGAGGAAGCGCTGCATTACTGATGATGTGCCGTGATGTAAAATTGTTTTTCTTCAGGTTACTGAGGACTGTATGGAAATGATGCAAGAAATACAAGTAAAATACAGGTACAGTATTTGTCGGCGTATAACACGCACAGGCGTATAATACGCACCCTAACTTTAAGAGGGAAGTTTCAGGAAAAACAGATTAGCCCCCTGCGTGTAACACGCAAGCACAGTTTACCCTCTATTTTCAGGGTGAAAAAGTGAGTGTTATACGCCAATAAATACAGTATTTTGTCATTAAACTTTACCAAATGGCACCATCGTGCTGTTTCTATTGGGCCCATGCAATGACCGTCGGCTCCAATGTGACTCGGACCAGTCACAGAGCCGGAATCCATGGCCACCGGAAGAAAGAGGGGTGAAGATGGACACGGCCACCAGCTGGGACATTGCGGGCTTCGTTTGCAGGTAAGTACAACATATGCGATGCATACTAGCCCATTATGCTTTAACTTTTCAGGGGAATAAAGGGTTCACTTCCTCTTTTTAAGCTTGTTCTAACTGAGCTTTGGCAATAAAACATGGAAGCTGATTGGTTTCTATGCAGAGTTGCACCAGATTTTGCACTCTCCAATTTTAGTAAATAACCCCCAGTGTTCTTTACTGTCACTCCCAAAATGCCTCTGTAGCCCGTGCCAGGACAGGTGTCACCAGCAGGAAAAGTGAAGAAGACATTATCCTTCTGTTTGTTGGGCCCTAAGCCATGAGTGGGGGGTTAACCCACATGCTAAAAACATTGTATGGAGGCAGTCAATTCAAGCCTATTAGGAGACAGCTGCTTACCCTAATATGACAGGCGTGCAGGTGCGGTTGAGAGCCTCCGAACGCATACTCTATCTGATTCCTCCTTTTCCAGTGGCCCAGAGAGAAAATTATTCAAGCTTATGGTCTTGAGGACCATGTCCTGTTAAAGCTCATGCTGTCAGAGCCTCTTGGACTTTTTGGCATTAGGAAAGAGTTTCCCAGATTTTCAAGGCTATCACCCAGTCTTCTGTTTCCAGCCATAGACGGTTCAAACCATAAATTGGCAAGCTGAGTGCACCAAGTTTACAGATCGATGAACTTGGGTACAACCAGCCTGCTGGATTTGCTTGCAATTATCGCAAGCGGCTGCTTCAACCACTATTGATAATCACTGTCCTCTCCCAGGGGGGACGGCTTCCCACGCCCTCCCCTGGACAATGACTTGGCAGGAGGGATTCTCTTAACTCAGTCTGTGTTGATGGGAGAATTGTGCAAATTTCTTTCCTGCATCCCGTGGTTGCAGGAAAGAAATTTGCACCATCTATGGCCTTACCAAGTTCTACCAGGTGGATAATCAGACCTTATCTGATGCCAGCTTTGGTAAGAGGCAGCTCTTTGGGCTGCAGGTAGTCCCCAGTTTAATTGTCTTTGTTATGTGGACCTGTTGGTGTTATTTTATTACTGTTGACCAACCCCTCAGTTGAATTGCTTTTGGATGTCCCAATTATAGCTGAATCCTGTGTCCTTTAACCTCCCTGGCGGTATGATTCTTTCTGAAAAAACATGCTGAAAGCGGTACAATTATTTGCAAGGAAATTTGGTGTTTTATACTGTAGGCCTGTGATTTTTAGGAATAACTCACTTAAATCTGACCAAACAAGAATCTAATAGGCATCCTGGGTATGACATTTTTTTAAAAACAAAATTTTAAATTATAATATAATAAATAATTATAAATAATTATAGCAAGTAATAATATAATAAAAATAAAAATTATTCAATAATGTAATCAACTCAAAATCACTGAAATATGCTCAGTTGCAGAATTGTTGCTGTCATTATTTTTATTTTTTTATGACGAATTTCCCCGCAAATCGCTATCGCACAATTCTGCAAGTGATTATAATTTATTATCGCTGTTTTCTAGCTGATCTAAAACCATTTTTGACATAAAAAGACACTTTTGGTTGCTATGGACAATCTACAGTTTTCAGGCAGAAAGAAAGGTTTTTATTATATAAAATGACATGTAGGACACTGGGCAGACCACTAGGGACAAGGGGGGTGTGTTTTTTTTACATACAGTACTGTAATCTATAAGATTACAGTATACTGTATGTATAGTGTTTGTTTACTTTTTTGAATTTGGCGCCGATCTCCGCTCCCGTGCGTCGTAATGTCGAGGGAAACGGAGATCGGCGGCACAGGAGGACGCTGTGTGAATCGAGCGAGGTCCCGCTCGCTCACACAGCGTGGTGACATCGCTGGATCCAGGAGAAGGTAAGCCAGCGCGCGCTGCAGGCTCTGCATATCTACCCCGAGCGTGACTCGGGGTTACCGATTTTGGTAGAAAAAATCAACCCCGAGTCACGCTCGGGGATACCGCCAGGGGGGTTAATGAAAATAAGATTTTTTTTCTTGGAGTCTATTACGATCCCAACCATCTGTATTTTGTGATATTACTTCTATAACTGCTAAGGTTACTGCTACTAGAAATGTAAGGTTTGTTGTGTCAAAGCTCATATCAGGTCAGGTAACCAAATTTGTGTGCGCTGGCAGCTTTGCATAGCTCAGAACTATAAATATAAACCAAAAAACTCCCATCTCATCAGCTATACTATATATATGAGAAAATAGATTCGACATTATAGAGAATAGATTCGACATTATTACTAGTCATACAACATTAGAATTCTTGTAGGCGGAACATTCGAACGGAAATGTACGATTCGGCGTAAAGATTCGACGTTCCGTCGAATATTTTTTGACCATTAGACAGAAACAAACAAAGATTCGACGTTCCGTCGAATATTCTTTTGACCATTCGGCATAAACCAAGTATTATTGGATTTTCGGACAAAAGCTATTCCCCAACGAAAAACGAAATAAATCAAAATGATTTTCGGGAGTAACTAAATAAATTTATTTTCCAAACGAAAACGAAAAAACGAAACAAAATATTCCAGTCTGCACATGTCTACGCAGTCAGTGCACATCCAGTAAATGCTTCCCATTTGTATGTGTTTGTACATGAGATGCACAGATATAGTATTGATATATTTGGGAGATACGTAGTAAATGTGTTAGCTGGGAAATATATCTGTCCTAGCAACAAAGAACCGATTGTTGGATGCATAACATTGCAGCCTTTGTTATCATGGTAATTATGTGAACTATACTAAGCGCAAAGGCCACAAAAGGGAGAGAGTCACACCAAGCAGAGAAAATGAAAGAAAGGATGAAGAAGAATAAGGAATGAGGAAGAATGAAACAGCTGAGAAAATAGAAAAGAGAAAGTGAAGCTATACATATATAGAAGTAAAAAACAAGAGATAAATGTTACTAGAAAAGCCACACAAGTCTATGGCCTAGGGTGGTAAAGGAAGGATGCGGGTCTCTTTTCTTAACAGACTGAATTCATTTGTAATCAAGCAAGAAAATTATTGGTTGTTTAAAAAAAAAAAAGCCCTACAAAAATGTCCTGGGGCATAACCTTTAATTACAGCGCAGTGTATTATGTGTTCTTCTATATTGTGTTATGAATAAGTAGAATTTTTTTTTTTTTATAAGTGCTAATTCTTAAATGCAGTAACCCATAGTAAGTAATCATATACAATAATAATAATACAGCTTGTACTGGTCTGACATCAGCACAGGGAATTCTGATCATTTGTTATAGGTTACTACACTTATTAACCACTTGTCTACTGGCCAATTTCACCTTCACTTTCACTTTCCTAAATACACAGCGATTGTCCCGAGTGCAAGAGGATTGTCCTGAGTACACAGGGATTGTCCTAAATACACAGGGATTGTCCCGAGTACACAGGGATTGTCCCGAGTACACAGGGATTGTCCCAAGTACACAGGGATTGTCCCAAGTACACAGGGATTGTCCCGAGTACACAGGGATTGTCCCGAGTACACAGGGATTGTCCAAAGTACACAGAGATTGTCCCGAGTACACAGGGATTGTCCCGAGTACACAGGGATTGTCCCAAGTACACAGGGATTGTCCCAAGTACACAGGGATTGTCCCGAGTACACAGGGATTGTCCAAAGTACACAGAGATTGTCCCGAGTACACAGAGATTGTCCCGAGTACACAGGCATTGTCCCGAGTACATGTGGATGGTCCTGAGTACACAGGGAACGTCCTAAATACACAGGGATTGTCCCGAGTGCATGGGGATTGTCCTAAGTACACAGGGATTGTCCTAAATACACAGGGATTGTCCCGAGTACATGGGGATTGTCCTGAGTACACAGGGATTGTCCTAAATACACAGGGATAGTCCCGAGTGCACATGGATCGTCCCGAGTACACAGGGATTGTCCCAAGTACACAGGGATTGTCCTAAATACACAGGGATTGTCCCGAGTACACAGGGATTGTCCCAAGTACACAGGGATAGTCCTAAATACACAGGGATTGTCCCGAGTACACAGAGATTGTCCCGAGTACACAGGGATTGTCCCGAGTACACGGGGATTGCCCTGTGTAGGATATGAAAGTGTAATATGAAATTTGTATTTAAAATCAGTCACATCAGCACATTGATCAGACACTTAAAGCGGGGGTTCGCCCTGTTAAAAAAAAAAAAAAGTTTTTTTTTATTAGACAATTAAATTCGGCATCGTAGCGCGAGCTACGGTATGCCGGTCTTACATTTTTTATGCCCGTACTCACCGTGCTATCGTTGATTGAAGAATCCGGGGAATGGGCGTTCCTATGGTGAGAGAAGGTGATTGACGGCCGGCCCTGGCACGTCACGCTTCTCCGGAAATAGCCGAAATAGGCTTGGCTATTCACGGCGCCTGCGCATAGCCTGTGCGCAGGCGCTGTGAATAGCCGAGACCTACTCCGGCTGTCTTCGGGGAGCGTGACGTGCCAGAGCCGGCCGTCAATCATCCTCCCTCTCCATAGGCACGCCCATTCCCCGCGGGAGTCGGATTCTTCAATCAACAATAGCACAGTGAGTACGGGGATTAAAAATTTAAGACCGGCATACCGTAGCTCGCGCTACGATGCCGAAAGTAATGGAATAATGGGGTGAAGGAGGGTGAACTACCACTTTAAGTTCCCATAAATAGCTCTCTCGCCACATAGACGTACTGTGTACATAAATAACTAACACGTAACAATCTAAATGACCTTAGGACATTCACAGATCTATAAATAGACAGACTGAAATGTGTATCACAGTTTTCTGCTATTTTGCAGCAGTATAACAAGGAATTGCTTCTTTTACAAGCTGTTAAACAACATACAACAGTGACAAGGGCCAGTAGAACAGTGTTGGGGATGCTGTAAAATAATTGTGCATACTCTGTAAATTGCATAGTAGCAGCATGAGCTGTAAAGTAACCCGCGTGGAATAAAATTTCCCTATCGTTTTACTGGGCTGGCCGGCCTTGACGGCTATGAGCAGCATCCTTTTGAGAGTTTTAGATTATCATTAAATTAAAAGGCAATCAAGCAATTACCTTGAGCACAAATAACTTAACAAGATCTTACATGATCCTGAAAGCTAGCCCCACCCTGGAACTTACAACTAAGGGCTCATTCACATTTGTATATTTTCTGCATGGACACAGGTTCTTGCTGGGCAGCCGAAGATCCTGCATAAAATTTGCACCTAAAGTACCGTACTCACGTTTAGACGCATATAGAATTTAGACAAATAGGCCCAGATTCACAAAGACTTACGACGGCGTATCTCCAGATACGCCTTCGTAAGTCCGAATGGCCGCCGTCGTATCTATGCGCCTGATTCATAGAATCAGTTACGCATAGATTTGGCCAAGATACGAGCGGCGTAAGTCTCCTACGCCGTCATGTCTTGGGTTGCAATAATTAGGCTGGCCGCTAGGTGGCGCTTCCTTGATTTCCTCGTTGAATATGTAAATTAGCAAGATACGCCGATTCACGAACGTACGTACGCTCGTCGCAATTAGTAGTTACGCCGGTTACGTAAGACATACGCCGGCGTAAAGATAAAGCTGGTCTCTAGGTGGTGCAGCCCATGCAAAGTATGGACGTCGGAACAAGCGCATCTTTTTACGTCATTTGCGTAAGTCGTACGCGAATAGGGCTATGCGTAAGTTACGTTCACGTCACAGGCATTGAGCCGACATATCTTTGGGCGTAAATACGACGTGATACTGAGCATGCGCACGCATGCGCCGTTCGTTCGGCCATGCATCTACATGGGGTCAAGCCTCATTTAAATACAACACGCCCCCTACCAGCCTACTTTGAATTACACGTGCTTACGCCGGCCCATTTACGCTACGCCGCCGTAACATGGGACGCAAGTGCTTTGTGAATACAGCACTTGCCTCTCTAAGTTGCGGCGGCGTAGTGTAAATACAATACGCTACGCCCGCGCAACGTAGAACGGCCGTACGTGAATCTAGGCCATACAGTTCTTCTAATGACTTCACATGATTTACACGCATTTATATAGAGCCCTGGATGCAGTTGTCACCTACTTTTTTTTGTCCTGCAAACATGGCCCCCAATAATTCATATAGTGCTGTGTTTAGATGCCTACAAAACTATACTATATATGTATGTAAATGTGGTGTTTTAGACACCCATGTGAATGAGCCTTAACTGTTATGCCCTGTACACACGATAGGTTAGTCTGATGAAAACGGTCTGATGGATTTTCCATCAGATATCCGATGAAGCTGACTGATGATCAGTCATTCCTACACACCATCAGTTAAAAAAACGATCGTGTCAGAACGCGGTGAAGTAAAACACAACGACGTGCTGAAAAAAACGAAGTTCAATGCTTCCAAGCATGCGTCGACTTGATTCTGAGCATGCGTGGATTTTTAACCGATGGACGTGCCTACAGACGATCGTTTTTTTTTCCTATCGGTTAGGTATCCATCGGTTAATTTTAAAACAAGTTTCAAATTTTTTAACCGATGGATAAATAACCGATGGGGCCTACACACGATCGGTTTGGTCTGATGAAAACGCTCCATCAGACCATTCTCATCGGATTGACCGATCGTGTGTACGCGGCATTAAGGTAAAGCTCTAGTTTTGCTTAAAAATATTTTCCAGATTAATCATATACATTGCATTGATTTTAGAAAACATGTTTGCATATTCTTGCATGCTTCTGTTCAGAAGATACTGATGTATCCTTTCTATTTTCCCAAACTACCTGCTATAAAGGGTCTGCCTTCGCAATAACCACCTGATTGATTTCCACAATTCCAATCATGATCACGCATGCTTGGTGATGTCACTTCCGGCACCACCCTACGCGTTTCACCACGCACGCCAAATCACAATTGGAATTGTGGGAATCGTAATTTACTGGATGTCGTTAACTGCTTAACATTTTATTAGTGTTTTTAACCAAAGAAAATTGCGATATTGAGGATTTTACACTATGTGAGCTTGGTGCTCTTTCTTTCTGCCTTTCCAGAGCAAGAGACCAGAGAGGTGCACGTGAGGGGGGGGGGGGGGGAGTGACGGTCGGATCTCCACGTACAGCTGCTTAGGTGGTCATTTATGTACCAGTGTGCTTTGACTCTTTATAAATTAAGAGTTACTTATATTCTGGTAAGCATAGTAGTGTTCGTTGTACATATTGTTGTGTTCGGTGTGAGCACAAGGTGTTTCACCTTCGGGATTGTTTAAAATCGCAAAGTCTTATCTGGCATAAGGCTCCATTCACACCATGGTGTTCTGTTTTGCGGTCAGAATCGCCACAATTCTGTCCGTGATTCAGAATTGCCGCAAATCGCGGGACACCCTTGTGATCCCCATTTGATGGCACCTAAATTGCAATTTTGCTAATATTGACGCCCGACGAATCGCTGTAAAATCGCGCAAGCATAAAACGCAAGACAGCTGTCGCCCAAAAGAAGTACAAGAATTTTTTTTGTGGGACAGGCGTTCAAAGATATGGAATGCCACGGTGTGAATGGAGCCAAGGGTTTATCTTCACTGGTGTTGGACTGATCATCATTGTTAATTTAAGGCACTTTCACACTGATCCATGGCAAAAACGATTTTACTGCGGTTTTACCACAATTTTACTGCTCTTGCGGTATGGTTTTTAAAGGTTAGGTGACTCAAAAAAATGCACCAAAAACGCATCGCATTTTTAACGTGTTTTTAATTGCTTTCAATGTGAAGGTGCGCTTTTTTGTGCTTTTTTTTGCTGCAAGCAGAATTGTTTTCACCGCAACGGAAGCGCGCTGCCCCAGTGAGAACACATTCATTGATTTTAAAAGGGATGCAAAAGCTCTTGAAAAACTCCTCAGTGTGAAAGCAGCCTTACGAAGTACCTTTGGAGATTGAGGATTCATTCACACTTTGGACTTTCACGTTTATTTTATTTACTGTTTATATATGTACACTTGATATATCAGTGTGTTACGCGCGCCATGATTCTGACACTGTGATATATGTATACTGTGTGTGTGTGTGTGTGTATATATATATATATATATACACACACAGGTTATTTACGAAAGGCAAATCCACTTTGCACTACAAGTGCAAAGTGCACTTGAAATTGCACTGGAAATGCACTTGGAAGTGCAGTCGCTGTAAATCTGAGGGGTAGATCTGAAATGAGGAGAAGCTCTGCTGATTTTATCATCCAATCATGTGCAAGCTAAAATACAGTTTTTTATATTCCTTGCATGTCCCCCTCGGATCTACAGCGACTGCACTTCCAAGTACACTTTGCATTTGTAGTTTGCACTTGTAATGCAAAGTGGATTTGCATTTAGTAAATAACCCCCACAGTCTATACAGTATATTGTAACATAGGGGTTGTTTGCTTGTGGTAGGTGCGTTTGTACCACATCAGACAGGAACTATATTTAAGGGCCTGATTAACCCCTTTGAGTCTAAGGGTAAAACAAATCCTAATGCCTAAGCCCAATTTTGCAACTTTGACATGTGTTAGTAAAACTGTACATATCATCACAACTGCTTTGTGCATCCAGATGGATTATACCTTGTGGTTTTCAGGACAAATTGTGCTTTCATTTGGTGGTAAATGATAATGGATACCTCCTGATTTTTATTTTATTTTTATTATCAAAGGAAAACTAGCCCAAAATAGTAAAAAAATATATATATATTTTTTTAATTTAGCCGTATATTTCTTGTTAATACCATAACCTACCACCAAAGAACAACTCAAAATAAATTCTCCTGCTAATGATTGCAGCGATACCACATGTATATGTGTATTTTATAGACATGTGCATTCGTTTATTTCTGAATTAGTTTTTTACGTAATTTTGACAAATTCGTTAATTTCCGAAATTTCCGAAATTTTTAAACTTCCGATTTTTTGGATTTGCAAAATTTAGAATTTTTTCGAATTTCAGAAATTTTAAATTTCTGAAATTTTAAATTTCTGAAATTTTAAATTTCTGAAATTTTAAATTTCTGAAATTTCAAAATTTCCCAAATTTCGTAAATTCAGAATTTTGGAAATTCAGAATTTTGGAAATTCGGAAATTCAGAATTTCATAAATTCTAAATTTCGGAAATTCTAAAATTTTGGAAATTCTAATATTTTGGAAATTCTAATATTTTGGAAATTCTAAAATTTCGGAAATTCTAAAATTTCAGAAATCGTACGTTTCGAAAATCGTACATTCGAAAAATCTGAAAATTTGGATTTCCGTATTGCGAATTTTTGAATTTTCAAATTCCGAAATTTCCGAAATCTGATTTTTTGAATTTCAGAATTTCCAAAAAAAGCTAAACAGCGAATTAAACGAAAATTAACAAATTTTTCGGCAGTGCACATGTCTAGTATTTTATTCGGTGTTTGTACCTGTAGTACAGCCCAGAAACAATAGTGCACATTTTTCTTTTTTTTTTTTATCCTAGCTTAAACACACTTACACTAACTGACACTGATACGAATTAAAAATAAATCTGTCCATAAAATACTGACCCTGACCTTTGAACCTGACCTTGACCAAAACACTGACCCTGGCATTGACCTGGATCAAACCTTGATCTAGATATATTTTTACATTCTTTATTTATTTTATTTTTTAATTACTTTTATTTATTTGTTTACACACACTTAAATTTTTCCCCTCTCTCTGCAAGGACAGAGAAAGATACAGTGTATCTTTCTCGTCCATAGCCAATCAGAGGCTATTACAGTGATCAGGCGACCCGGAATCTTGAGGACCGGGTCCCGATCGTAAGTAAGTACGGAGCCCGGGGGTCACGATGAGACGGCGGCGGTGCACTCCAAGCACAAAGGGAGAAACGCAAATATGCGGCCCCACGGGGAAAAAAAAACAGTGCAGTGGGGCCGCATATTTGTGTGACATAGGCTTCAAGGGGTTAAACAAAAATTCCAGGTCCATCCAGGATTCTCAGGGTTTCAACTTTGCTCAGCAATTGTTAATATTAAATTCTGAGCCCCCAGGCTCCTCAGTCAGCAGCACTGCTGCTCGCTCCAGTCTTCCCGACCTTGGGCTCTTCAAACTCGAACAGTCTGCGCTCGCATAGGGTTCTTCCAGCACCCTGGGCTCTCCCACTTCCTGGGAACACCGGATTTCCTCCAACCCCTTTGTGGACTCACTAGTCACCATAGCTTGCCCATGCTGTGCAGACCTGCATAGTTGTCCTGACACTCCAGGTCCTATGGGCAAGAAGTCCCCCAAACATATGGTCCTATCTCCTGAACATGACCCCCCTGGCTGGAGCACACTGCTATTTTCACACACAGTCTGTATGTCTGAATGACAGCAACTGCCCTGAGCTATGCTCACATCTGGCAAATAATGATCCTGACCACCTGTGCACTCACACAGTCTGCTGGCAACTAGCAAAGCATGGACACTGGATTTAAGGTTTCATCCCATCCAATACTCTTTGGAACCTTAACCCCTTCACACAGACCGTATGCAAATATGCGTTCATGGTTTGAAGGGGTTATATCAGGCAGGGGCGTACCTAGGGCATTTGGCACCCGTGGCGGATCCTATTTCTGGCACCCCCCCCCCCCCAGACAAAATCACAGCCCCATGAAGCTTGTCACTTAAAAAGGAGCAGGAGCTTCTTTTGAGCGACGGTGTCACGTGTTGTGATTTGGCACGACTGCAGCTCAATTTAACCACTTCCATACCGGGCACATATACCCCCCTCCTGACCAGGTGAAATTTCAGCTTCCGGCACTGCGTCGCTTTAACTGACAATTGCGCGGTCGTGCGACGTGGCTCCCAAACAAAATTGGCGTCCTTTTTTCCCCACAAATAGAGCTTTCTTTTGGTGGTATTTGATCACCTCTGCGTTTTTTTTTTTTTTGCGCTATAAAACAAAAAAAGCAACAATTTTGAAAAAAAAATCAATATTTTTTACTTGTTGCTATAATAAATAGCCAAATTTTTTTTTTCCAAAAATTCAGTTTAGGTCGATACGTATTCTTCTACATATTTTTGGTAAAAAAAAAAAAAATAATAAAAAATAAAAAATCGCAATAAGCGCTTACAAAATATGGGACAGAATTATTATTATTATTATTATTTTTTTTATTTTAATTTTTTTTACTAGAAATGGCGGCGATCTGCGATTTTTTTATTGGGACTGCGACGTTATGGCAGACACATCGGACACTTTTGACACATTTTTGGCGCCATTCACATTTATACTGCGATCAGTGCTATAAATATGCACTAATTACTGTATAAATGTGACTGGCATTGAAGGGGTTAACACTAGGGGGTGAGGAAGGGGTTAAATGTGTAGCCTAGGTGTGTTCTAACTGTGGGGGAAGGGGGGTGACTGGGGGAGGTGACCGATCTGTGTCCCTATGTACAAGAGACACAGATCGGTCTCCTCTGTCCCCTGACAGGACGTGGAGCTCTGTGTTTACACACAGAGCTCCACGTCCCTGCTCTGTCACTGCTGATCGTGGGTGCCTGGCGGACATCGCGACCGCCAGGCACGCGCATCGGCATCTCGGGGACGCGCCGGGCGCTCGCGCGCCCCCCAGTGGCCGGAGGAATCCAGGACGTCAATTGACGTCCTGTTGAGTTTCTAGAGCCACTGTGAAGCCGTCATTTTACATGCGGCCGGTATTCAAGTGGTTAAGAAGGTTAGAGTAGTATAGTCGCAAGTTAGGGCAGTATAGGGTATTATGGTGGCAGGTTAGGGCTGTATAGGGTATTATGGTGGCAGGTTAGGGTAGAATAGGGTATTATAGTGGCAGGTCTGGGCAGTATAGGGTATTATGGTGGCAGGTTAGGGTAGTATAGGGTATTATAGTGGCCGGTCTGGGCAGTATAGGGTAATATGGTGGCAGGTTAGGGTAGTATAGGGTATTATAGTAGCAGGTTAGGGCAGTATACGGTCTTATGGTGGCAGGCTAGGGCTGTATAGGGTATTATGGTGGCAGGCTAGGGCTGTATAGGGTATTATAGTGGCAGGTCTGGGCAGTATAGGGTATTATGGTGGCAGGCTAGGGCTGTATAGGGTATTATGGTGGCAGGCTAGGGCTGTATAGGGCATTATAGTGGAAGGTCTGGGCAGTATAGGGTATTATGGTGGCAGGCTAGGGCTGTATGAGTATTATGGTGGCAGGCTAGGGCTGTATAGGGTATTATGGTGGCAGGCTAGGGCTGTATAGGGTATTATAGTGGCAGGCTAGGGCTGTATAGGGTATTATGGTGGCAGGCTAGGGCTGTATAGGGTATTATGGTGGCAGGCTAGGGCTGTATAGGGTATTATGGTGGCAGGCTAGGGCTGTATAGGGTATTATGGTGGCAGGCTAGGGCTGTATAGAGTATTATAGTGGCAGGCTAGGGCTGTATAGGGTATTATGGTGGCAGGCTAGGGCTGTATAGGGTATTATGGTGGCAGGCTAGGGCTGTATAGGGTATTATAGTGGCAGGTCTGGGCAGTATAGGGTATTATGGTGAAATGTTTTTAATTCATGAAAGTGTATTTTTTCCCACAAAATTGTATTTGAAAGACCCACTGCGCAAATACTGTGTGACATAAAAAAATTGCAATGGTCGCCATTTTATTCTCTAGGGTCTCTGCTAAAAAAACACATATGATGGGTTCTAAGTAATTTTCTAGCAGAAAATATGGATTTTAAATTCTAAGCAACAAATGTCAGAAATAGGCTTAGGCATGAAAGGGTTCACACTAGATGAGGATGCAAATTCACAGCAAATTCGCTGCGGATTCGGCACTGCATCTAAATCTCAACCTGTCCATGTGAACTGATTGCGCAGTGTATGTTAAGTTAACGACACCCCGCAACTGGTTTGCATAACGCAGTGCGATTCGCAGAATCAGATCACATTGGTGTCAACACCTATGCGTTCCGATTCTGGTGCGGACAAAAAAAGGATTCTGCACCAGTTTGGTGCGAATGCGGTGTGGTTTGAGTCACACAAATCCATAGCTCAAATCGCACCCCAGAGATACCGCATGTAATTTGCACAGGAGTGTGCTGCGATTCTTGTGTGACTTACATGAAGTGTCCCGCACCACAACAGTGTGAACACAATTTCCCGGCCCTAATTCAGAACTACCAAATCTGGAGAAAAAATACAGCACGGATTTCTCCTTTCACCATAAACATGCCAGAGCTTCTCAAACTGCACCTAAATCCTGTGTCCTTTTTATGCCAATTTACGTAGTGGCTCACAGGGGCTCACACTATCACAGTATGAATACTCACAAAATGCTTTCTCACTATAGAAGAACGATTCCAGGAAAGCAATCAATAAGCTACTTATACTATGCAGCAATACTATAATGTGTGTTTTGTGTAAACCATTGAGTCAGAATGAAGGGAGCACCTCACAGGGTCCCTGGAAGTGTACTTCCTGAACCATTAGCTGTGTAACTACCTCTCTCTCTCTCTTTGTTTCTTGTAGCACCAGCCACACAAATTTACAATATTATATTGTAGGCCTGTAATTCTTAGTAATAACTCACGTAAAGTGGAGGTTCCCCCTAAAAAAAAAATTCTAACAATATATTCAGAAGACTGATTACACTGCGGGTATGCTGGGGTTTTTTTTTTTTTTTCCGTACATACCTCGTTATCGCCGTTTCATCCCTTGGCTTCCGGGTATGATTCTTGCTGGACCTAGTTGATTGACGTTCCTCTGACCGGCGCATACTGCGCATCACGACTTTCCGACAGAAGCCAAACGTCATTGCGCAGGCGCTGTATAGAGTCGGCTCTATACGGCGCCTGCGCAGCGACGTTCGGCTTCTTTCGGAAAGTCGTGACGTCAAGTATGCGTCGGTCGGAGGAACGTCAATCAACTAGGAACGCCCAGCCCCACAAGAATCATACCCGGAAGCCGAGGGATGAAACGGCGATATCGAGGTATGTACGAAAAAAAAAAAAAAACAGCATACCCGCAGTGTAATCAGTCTTCTGAATGTATTGTTAGAATTTTTTTTTAGGGGGAACCTCCACTTTAAATCTGTCCAAACAAAAGTCCAGTAGACATCCGATGACAAAGTTTGAAACACAAAATCATAAATTATAATATAATAAATTACTATAAATAATTATAAAAAATAATAATATAATAATAATAATAGAAATAATTTCCTCACGAATCACTATTGCTCAATTCTGAAAGTGATTCTAATTTACTATCGCTGTTTTCTAGCTGGTCTAAACCACTTTTGGTTGCCATGGACAATCTCAAGTTTTCAGGTAGAAAGAACAGTATATATAATATAAAACTGCATGCAGGGCACTGGACAAAGTACTGGGGACAAAAGGGAGGTGAAATTATTTGATACAGTAATGTAATCTGTAAGATAACAGTGTACTGTATGTTAAGGTGAACCGGATTTTTTAAATGAAATCTGGGGACATTTTTAATTTATTTTTGCTAGCACTGGCGGCAATCAGCGACTCTCTTGCCCGTCGCCGCCCGCCTCACAGCCTGTGAAGTCTTACTCTCCGGGCCCCGGCTACTACTTGGTGGGGAGCGGAGGAAGATTATTCCACCAGGGAAGGCAAGGAGATAAGCAGGCAGGCGGCTGGCTGGGACTTGAGCCAAGGCAGAAGAACATGCAAAAGGAGCTGAATGGGTATGCGCCCGAAACGGAAGATATATTCCCCCCCTGCTCCGATCAGCGCACAATCATCAGAAAGGGGCACAGATAATGGAAAAAATACACCCCCTAAGCTAGTAGGAGCGGGGGGGGGGGGGTGTAATTCAGATTTTTTTTGTCTTTAAAATTGCCAGAGCCCCTGTCAAAATCCAATCCGGGGACAAAACTGGGGACAGACTTCCAGGGACTGTCCCCAGAAACCGGGGATGTCTGGTCACCCTACTGTATGTGTTGTTTTGAGTACTTTTTGAATTTGCTGCCAGGCTCCGCCCCCATTTGCAGGGAACGGAGCCTGGCACACAGAGCATCAGGCGGAGGACACAGCCCACAGACACAGCGGGGGGACATCATAGGATCCTGGTGACAAAGTAAGTAGACTGCACCAGGATTCTGCACTGCAATCCCGAGTTGGGCTCAGGGTTACCGCTAATGGTACTGAAATTGAACCCTGAGCCACACTCTAGAATACCGCTAGGGAGGTTAAAATAATTTCAATCCCAAAGCGTAACTCTACTTTTGTTGAGAAAAAAAAGATTCCCCTCTGGGTGATCTATGTGCATTGCAATGATTGTCATGCCTTTGGCCTACAAGGAAATACAGTAATATCTTCTGGACTTGTAATTCAAATAATGTCCACTAGATGCCACTCTTAACAAAGGACTGTTGATGGGCAGTGTTCTATGGTAATGTACATTTCCTGTCGTGTTACTGAAAACTGTCTTCACTTCCTATCACCACTCTTTCATCTCTTTTCCACTGGACAGTCCACATGGAGTCAGCTAAGCCTGCGCCACATGCTTCCTAAGTCTTGATCCTCCTGGGACAGCATCGCTGGTATGATAAAGACTGTTTATCTATATGCCTAGTAGACATTTGTTTGTGTTCATATAATTCTTATATTTTTATTTATTTGTTTATCTCTAGTTTCACCATTATTCATGCGCACCTTATATGGCCACCATCTGTTCATCGTAATAAAGATCCAAAGTTACAGACAGTCTGGTTATTTAGGATGCAAGGTTTAAGCTGTATGTTGAGCTACATACACGCCAGGGGCAAACGTATAGCTAGAACAGAACAATGATTATAACAACCTTTGTTGCTGATTCCTACCTTTTGCTATTCTGAAATCACTGTTTATTCCTCTGTGGTAAGACCCCTTTCACACTGAGCCGCTCATAGCGTCGGCGGCAAAACTCCACTATTTTTAGCGTCTGCGCTATGGGCGGATTTGCGGTGCATTTTGGGCGCTAGCTGGCGGTTTTACCCCCGCTAGCGGCCGAGAAAGGGTTAAAACTGCCCTCAATGCACTGCTGCAGTATATAGCTGTGCTGTCCCATTGATTTCAGCGGTGAAGGAGCGCTCCAAAGATGCGGCTAGCAGGACTTTTTTTTACCGTCCTGCTAGCGCAACGCTCCAGTGTGAAAGCTGGAATGAATGGTGCAGCTGTTTAAGGGCGGTTTGCAGGCGCTATTTTTAACATTATAGCTCCTGCAAAATGCTCCAGTGTGAAAGGGGTCTAAGCGAGTCTAATGGGAATGGTTTCATAATTATCAGTCAGCTGTGCAGTTGCAGAGTGCTAATGAGGAAAGCTACTGGGCCTGCATCCCTTTAGACGTGTTCCTATTGGAAATATTTCACCAAAATTTTTTTTTGCAGGGGATGCCAGAAATCTGACTTTGTTTCTGGGGGGTGGTGATTACACATTCTGTGTACAGAACAACTCCAGGTAGCCATATTGCATTTTCAGAAAATTACAGAATGTTTAATAACATTTAATTACAATATGACTTCTGTCGCAATTGTATACGCTATATTATATTATTTTTTCTTTATTTGCTTTTTTCTTCCGTCATGAAAGTGGAGTTACCCTTTAATTAATCATATGATATGTTAACCGCTTTCCGACCGTGTCCTGCACATATACGTCGGCAGAGTGGCACGGCTGCGCGAAGTGACGTGTATATATATTTATTCACATCACTTTAAAGGGGTTGTAAAGGTACAATTTTGTTTTTCTAAATAGCTTTCTTTACCTTAGTGCAGTCCTCCTTCGCTTACCTCATCCTTCCATTTTGCTTTTAAATGTCCTTATTTCTTCTGAGAAATCCTCACTTCCTGTTCTTCTGTCTGTAACTCCACACAGTAATGGAAGGCTTTCTCCCTGGTGTGGAGTGTCATGCTCGCCCCCTCCCTTGGACTACAGGAGAGGCAGGACGCTTTCTACGTTGCAGATAGAGAAAGGAGCTGTGTGTTAGTGGGCATCCTGACTCTCCTGTAGTCCAAGGGAGGGGGCGAGCACGACACTCCACACCAAGGAGAAAGCCTTGCATTACTGTACCTTTACAACCCCTTTAAATTTTGCGCCGTGCTCTGGTCAGGAAGGGGATAAATTCTTCCGGGGCTGAAGTGGTTAAAGATGGTCTTGATTCCCTCACCATTGAACTCTCAAGGTGCTTATTGACATTGTTGTTTGAGTCACATTTACCACATGGGTATTCTCAGCAAAAATAAATCAGATGGGTGACTGTTGAATAAGTTATACATACATCTTTTTTAATATCAAGCTTATGGCAGAATGAGTAAGCAGCTGAGAGCTGGGTTCAGGAAAACCCCTCATGCATTACAAATAGCTAAACAAAAGGTGTTCTCCAAACATATAACCAGCAGCAATGTCTGAAAAACTGTATCGCTGAGGAGGTGCCTGTGAAATATGTATGCATTTCAAAATTGAAAGTATAAATAAAGGCAACATTTTTTTTAGTTTTGAAAAGAGTGAAGATGGATTAGAATACATATTAGGTTTTTATTGCTGTCTGTGCCCCATTAACCACTTACTGTCCAGCTGTCGTCATTATACTGCGGCAGGTCGGCTCGTTCCAACAAATTGTCGTAGGTATACGTCAGCAACTTTAAGAGCCATAGCAGTCCCGATGCGCGCGGGCCGGCGACCGCAATGTCCGCCAGCCACCCACAATCATGGGAAAGAGAGCCAGAACAGGGACAGATCCTCGTTGGATGATGGAGGAAAGCTTACTGAGGAGAAACAGGAAGTGAGACATTCAGACAAAGAAAAAAAAACATTTAGAACGGAAATCAAAGGAAAAGGTTAGCGAACCAACAATGCTCTCGCTTAAAGAGGGAGTAAACCCTTGAACTTTTTTTTTTCTTTAAATACCCTGCAAGATAAAGTCATAATGAGCTAGTATGCACAGCATACTAGCTCATTATAATCGACTTACCTGAGAACAAAGCCCCCGAAGTTCTCCTCCGTGCCCTCCGCCGCCGCCATGTCTCCGGCGATCTTCTTCCTGTAATCGCCGCTCCGGCGCTGTGATTAGCTGGAGCGCCGATGACGTCACTTCCGCGAATGCGCGCGGGAGCCATCAAACACGGCATTGGTGAGTTTAGCTCGGCTATTGTTAGTGCACTTGCGCGCCGTTGTCATTGCGCGCCTGTCATTCGGCGAATATCTCCTAAACCATGCAGGTTTAGGCGATATTGCTAACACCTACAGGTAAGCTTTAATTCAGGCTTACCTGTAGGTGTAACTTGCAAAAGTGGGTTTACAACCACTTTAACCACTTCACCACGAGGACGTCATATGACTTTGTGTGGTGATATCTGAATGATGCCTGCAGCTACAGGCATCATTCAGATATCACTGTTTTCTGCCAGCGATTCTGTGCACGATAAGAATAATCATAGCGGCGTCCCCTCCCGCCACCATCCGGTGCTTCTCCGGGCTCTCCCGTGCTATCGGGGGCCAGGAGAACAAATCGGCCAGTGCCGGCTCACGACGATGGAGATGACTGGTGACCAGATGGTCACCAGTCATCTCTATGAGCGTCGGAGGCCTGGGGCGCGACGTTGTGACGTCACGCCCTGGTACCCGGAAGTGAACAAAGCCGCAATCGCGGCTGTCGGCATGAGATTGGTGAATTTATTTTCCCAATCTCATGCTTTCAAGCCTGGAGGAGAAATGTGGGGTCTTATTGACCCCACATCTCTCCATAAAGAGGACCTGTCACACTGATTCCTATTACAAGGGATGTTTACATTCCTTATAATAGGAATAAAAGTGATCAAAAAAATAAAAATATAAAAAAAGTGTAAAAATAAAAAAATATGAAGTAAAAAAAATAAAATAATTAAAACGCCCCTGTCCCCGGTAGCTCGCGCTTTAAAAGCGAACATGCATGTAAACACCGATCAAACCCCACATGTGAGGTATCGCTGCATGTGTTATAGCGTGTGCAACAATTCTAGCACTAGACCTCCTCTATAACTCGAAAATAGTAAACTTTAAAAAATTTTAAAGCATCGCCTATGGAGATTTTTAAGTACCGAAGTTTGGCGCCATTCCATGAGTGTTCGCAATTTTAAAGTGTGACATGTTAGGCATCTATTTACTTGGCGTAACATCATCTTTCACATTATACAAACAAATTGGGCTAACTTTACTGTTATTTTTTAATCATGAAACAGTTTTGTGGGCTGCCCCCCCACGCCGCTTTCCAGGCTAACGTTACCAATCGGTAGCTCCGGGAACCATCAGGGTTTTTCCATAGAGATGGCCACCACCCCTGGAGGACCGGAGGGATGTCAATGTTCCTTTTTTGTTTTCGGGCAATTTAAACATGATTTTTTATTTATTTTTTATCTTTTTATTTTAAGGGTAAAGGAGAGATTTGGGATCTCTCCATAAAGGATGTTTACAAAGTGATCAAAAACGTTTTTTTAAAAGGCACAGTAGTGAACGCATACATAGGTCACACCCACTTATGTAAACGGTGTTTACACCACACATGTGAGGTATTGCTGCGAACGCCTGAGTGAAAGCAATAATTCTAGTACTAGAACTCTTCTGTAACGCTAAACTGTTAACCTGTAGACATTTTTAAATCGTCACCTATGGAGATTTTGAACCGGTTAACGACCGGCATCTGTACTTATACGTCGGCAGAATGGCACAGCTGGGCAGAGTAATGTATATTTACGTCACTTTAAAATTCCTGCCGGGGGGGCATGCGTGCCCCTGCCGCAAGCTCCGTGAATGTCCGCCGGTTTCCTGCGATCGGGGCACAGAGCTACAGAATGGGGAGAGGCAAGTGTAAACAAGCATCTCCCCGTTCTGCCTAGTGACACTGTCACTGATCGTCTCCTCTTCCTCTCATCGGGAGCAGCGATCAGTGACGTATATCACTCGTAGCCACGCCCCCTAACAGTTAGAATCACTCCCTAGGACACACTTAACCCCTTCCTAGCCCCCTACTGGTTAACCCCCCCACTGCCAGTTACATTTACACAGTAATCAGTGCATATTTATAGCACTGAACACTGTATAAATGTGAATGGTCCCAAAATAGCGCCAAAAGTGTCCGATGTGTCCGCCAAAATGTCGCATTCATGATTAAAAATCACAGATCACCGCCATAACAAGTAGAAAATAAATTATAATAAAAATGCAATAAAACTACCCATATTTTGTATACGCTATAACTTTTGCGCAAACCAATCAATATACGATTTTTACCAAAAATATGTAGAAGAATACGGGGCAGATCCACATACCTTTCCGCCAGGCGCAGCGTATCTAAGATACGCTACGCCGCCGTAACTTATCCTTTTTTTTTTCGAATCCTGAGAGAATTCACGCCGTAAGTAATGGCGGCGTAGTGTATCTCTCGCGGCGTAAGGGCGCGGAATTCAAATGGATGTAATGCGGCGTGTTTTATGTAAATACGTCGTGACCCGACGTAAACGACGTTTTTTTTTTAACTGCGCATGCGCCGTCCCTGGGGTATCCCAGTGCGCATGCTCCAAATTAAACCAGAACCAGCCAATGCTTACGACGGTGACGTCATTCTACGCAAATTCATATTCGCGAATGACTTACGCAAACAACGTAAAAAATTCAAAATTTTACGCGGGAAGGACGGCCATACTTAACATTGAGTACGCCTCAGAACAGCAGCTTTAACTATACACCGGAAAAAGCCGAATGCAAACAACGAAAAAAAATTTGGCGGGCCGACGTACGTTCGTGGATCGCCATAACCAGCTAATTTGCATACTCGACGCGGATTTCGACGGGAACGCCACCTAGAGGCCCCAGAAAAATTGCAGCTTAGATCTGGGCCGGCGTACTGTGGAAAAAAGTTTCCTTTACATCCCCTTTAAAGTGTATTTAAAAAAAAAAAAAATTTAATTGCCTTTGAAAAAAAATTCTAAGACCACCTATTTATTCTCTCTCTCTCTCTCTCTCAATTTTAACATGTAAGCAACATATTTTTCCTACACATAATTGGATGATAGAAGTCAGCAGAGCTTTTGCTCATTTACTAAGCTCTGGAGCAACTGCTCTTGCAACGTGCAACTGCATTTGCAAGAGCAGTCTATTTGCAAAATGTAAGTGCACTTTAAATGCCTTTGCTGTAGATCTGAGGGGAAGCTCTGCTGAATTTTATCCTCCAATCATGTACAAACAAAAATTCATTTTTTTTATTTTCCTTGCATATGATTGAGTATTCTTTGCAAGGTGAAGTTTTACCTAATTTACTAAGCTCTGAAGAAAGTGCACTTGCAGTGCACAGTATTTTCCCCACTGAGTGTATACAGTACATGCCCAGCTCTGTAGGTCCTCCTATCAGTAAGTGTTTTATCACTCCTGACTTTTGACCTCAAATGATTTTCTGCAGCATTTTCTATTTAAAATCCCTGTCTACCAGGTTTATTTTTGAAAATGTTTTATTCGGGGGATTTCCCTTCAATTCCTGTCCCATAGACGCGACAGGAAATGAGGAAATATTTTCAAAATTAAGGAAATCCCAATTGTCACAGCAACATGTGGCCATATTTGAACATTTCCCTTCTATTACATTTTTGGTGACTCAAAATGAATTTTTTTTATTACTTTTTCGACCCGGTGACAATGGTCACTAGGCCAAATTGAAAGGGTAAATCCACCAATCAGGGACACAGAAAGCAATATAAACCTCAAGTAAAAAATCTAATGAGAGCACCAGACCAATGATCCTAGAGTCCAAACAACTTTATTATTGTTAGCTAATATGGAATATCCAACACGTTTCGGGAGCACGCCCCTCCTTTATCAGTGCTTAGAATCTAAGTGAACTTACAATAAAAGGGTTCAGTTTAGGTTACCGTAATTAATGAAAGAGATAGACAAGGTGACAGTAGTGGGAAACAGTAATTTAGCGGCTACTTCTTGCCGCAATCAATCAAAAATTAGCAGGGCTCGAACCCTTCCTTTCCTTATCTTAAATAAAGCATATGTTTGGCTTTAGATACATTTTTCAAAATTGTGGGTAAGGCTGCTTTCACATTGAGGCGTGCAGCCGCGGTGGCGGTATAGCCGCGCTATTTGTAGCGCGGCTATACCGCCGTATTTACCGCGATATTCGGGCGCTAGCGGTGAGGTTTTAACCCCCGCTAGCGGCCGAAAAAGGGTTAATACCGTCCGCGTTGCGGGCGGTATTACCACACTTTCCCATTGATTTCAATGGGAAGGCGCGGTATAGGAGCGGTGAACACACCGCTCCTATACCGCGGTAAAGATGCGGCTAGCAGGACTTTTGGAGCGCTCCTGCTAGCGCACCGCTTCAATGTGAAAGCCTTTGGGCTTTCACATTGAACACTACAGGGCAGGTTTTTTCATGCGGTAGAGCAGCGCTATTTTTAGAGCTGTACCGCATGAAAAACGCCTCAATGTGAAAGGAGCCTTATAGTCGGAATATAAATGTCGAGGACATGTTAAAAACAGAGAGCTTTTTATTTGAAAAAACAAATGCAACAATTTCGACAAACAAAGCGCCCTTGTCCCACTTGCCGACCAGCCGCCGTCATTATACGGCTGCAGGTCGGCAAGATCCCGCAAACCATCGTAGCTGTACCTCGGTCACTATAAGCAGGATAGCAGGCACAGGCTGCATCGCCGAGGTGCCGATGCTTGTGGCCGGAGGTCACAATGACCGCCGGCCATGAGCGATCGCGGGCACGAGAGGCAGAACAGGGATGTCTGTGTGTGTGTGTGTGTGAGGAGTTCTGTGAGGAGAGACAGATCTTAAGTTCCTAATAGCTAGGAACCCCGATCTGTCATTTCCACTAGTAAGTCCCCTCCCCCCACAGTTAGAACACACAGTCAGGGAACACAGTTAACTCCTTGATCGCCCCATAGTGTTAACCTCTTCCCTGCCAGTGACATTTACACAGTAATTAGTGCATTATTATACCACTGATCGCTGTATAAATGCCAATGTTCCCAAAAATGTGTCAAAAGTGTCCGATGTGTCTGCCATAATGTCGCAGTCCCGATAAAAATCACAGATCGCCGCCATTACTAGTAAAAAAATAATAATACAAAATGCCATAAATCTATCCCCTATTTTGCAAACGCTTTAACTTTTGCGCAAACCAATCTATATACGCTTATTGCAATTTTTTTTGTTATTATTTATATGTAGAAGAATACATATCGGCATAAACTGTGAAAAAATTACCTTTTTAAAAAAAAGAAAAATGGGGATATTTATTATAGCAAAAAGTACAAAATATTGTGTTTTTTTTCAAAATTGTCGCTCTTTTTTTGTTTATAGCGCAAAAAAATAAAAATCGCAGAGATGATCAAATACCACCAAAAGAAAGCTCTATTTGTGGGAAAAAAAGGACGTCAATTTTATTTGGGTACAGCATCGCACGACCTGCGCAATTGTCTGTTAAAGCAACGCAGTGCCGAATCGCAAAAAATGGAATGGTCATTTAGCAGCCAATTCTTCCGGGGAAGGAAAAACAATGACATTGAGAAACACCACTTATGTAGATATATTTTACAATCTATTTGCTGTTTGGATTTGCATGATGATTGCACCTTGATCTGTTCCGCTTGTATTTTGTAAAATGCCTTACAAGATTTCATGTTGTTGTCATTGATATTTTATGCGCTTAGTTACACTTCTAGGCTGGCTTCCTTGTTAACTTGTTTGAATTTGAAAGCTTCGGTTTCAAAGTGCAGCTTGGCTGTCGAGTTCCAAAGTCTGTGGCAACGTCACTAAGCAACAGCCACACTCACCGGGAGATCTGCCAGTGACGGGACATTGAGAAATATTGCACACCGTCCAGGGCGGTCACTACCAAATGCCAACGGGGTTAAACACCACTAATTTATACTAAACATTTAAAGGGGCATTTAAAAAAAATGGTAACTTTAAAAAAATGACATTTAGTTTGTTAAAACTGAACTTTGGGGAATATTCAAAGTTAAGGCCTGTACACACAATCGCATTTTCCAACGGGAATTGTGTGATGTCAGGATGTTGTCGGATAATCTGACCGTTTGTATGCTCCATCGGACAATTGTTGTCGGAATTTCCGATCATGTGTACTAAAAATGCAAAAGTACAAACATGCATGCTCAGAAGCAATGCTAACCATAAGACAACATTAGCAGAAGTTGCCCAAAGGGTGGCGCAAAAGACATGAAAACCCATGTAGTTTCGTGTTTGTGGGGCCACAAATCTTTGCCGTTTGTATGCAAGACAAGTTCACGGCCAACGCCATTGGGACAAAAGTCCTACGCTTTGTTCGCAGAAAATCCGATCGTGTGTACGAGGCTTTACCCCGTGCAGTGGGGCTCCTCCCACACAGCAAGGATTGAATGGGCAGCATTAAAGAGGATGTAAAGCTCAAGTTTTTTTACCTTCATGAATTCTACGCATGAAGGTAAAAAACCTTCTGTGCAGCAGAGCCCCCTATTACTTACCTGAGCCGCATCTCAATCCAGCGATGTGCAGGAGAGCAGCGGCTCTCCAGGGTCTCTGCCTCCTCATTTAATTAAAATCATATAGCCAGATTCAGGTATAGTTACGCCGGCGTATCAGTAGATACGCCGTCGTAACTCTGAATCTGCGCCGTCCTACATTTAAGCGTATGCTCAAACTGAGATACGCTTAAATGTTGCTAAGATACGAGCGGCGTAAGTCTTCCTACGCTGTTGTATCTTAGCTGTCTATTTACGCTGGCCGCTAGGGGCGTGTACGCTGATTTACGCCTATAATATGTAAATCAGCGGCATACGCCTATTCACGAACATACGCTCGCCCGTCGCAGTAAAGATACGCCGATTACGTAAGGCGTTTTCAGGCGTAAAGATAAACCACCAAAAACATGGCGCAGCCAATGTTAAGTATGGACGTCGGAACCGCAGTTGAATTTCACGTCGTTTGCGTAAGTCGATTCAGAATAGGGCTGGGCGTAGGTTACGCTCACGTCGAAAGCATTGACTATTTGCGACGTGATTTGGAGCATGCGCACTGGGATTTGACGGCGCATGTGCCGTTCGTTCAAAACGTCATTTACGTAGGGTCATGCTTTATTTACATAAAACACGCCCACCTCTTCAAAATTTGAATTAGGCGCGCTTACGCCGGCACATTTACGCTACGCCACCGGAACTTAGGACTCAAGTGCTTTGTGAATACAGCACTTGCCTCCCTAACTTGCGGCGGCGTAACGTAAATTACATACACTACGCCCGCACAACTTTGAGCCGCCGTACGTGAATCTGGCCAATATAGTGCAGCACAATTGGCAGCAACGTATCAAATACTCAAAAAAATACATAAATATGTGTAGTACTACCCCCGGAGGAGCTGCTGGTTGTTTTGGGTGGCACATTTACCTCATGACTCCCCCAAATTCCTAGGGGTGAATGATGCGTATTGCATTTAGTAGAAGTAAGGGAATGTCCACAACAGGTGCTCTTTGCTGTGCTCTTTATTACCCAGCCGGGTAAAAACAATAAACTTGTGGTGAGGAAAGTAAAGTTGAAGAAGAGAGAACAGCAGGTTCAGGCCTGATGATAGGGAAACAGTCCTGCTCCCAAGCGTAACACTTTTCTGCGCCACTCCTGCCGGAGTGGGCTTAGCGTACCCGGACAGACCTCTCTCACTGACCTGGCAGCCGGAGTATCACTCGGACATTTGTAGGATAAAGTCCCTGCCACAGACCCTCCTTGGTGAACGTCAGAGAGACACCTCTGCCACGGCCCTCTCTGATTTGTAGTTATGGAGATAATCCTCCTTAGAGGAATTACGCCTGGATCTCCTTCAACTTGTCGCCCAGGTACCGACTGACAGGTGATCAACCCTTCAATGTCCGGCTACCTTGATCCCCGGTGGTTTGTCGAGGCCCTTTTGGATCGCCAGCCTCTCAATGGCACTCCTCAGAAGGACTCCCCACCGAACAGCAATACAGCTTGGGATCCTCAAAGGTGGGAACCCAGTCGCTCACTGGGTCTCCGTCGCTGTTCAGATGCTCCGGGCCAACATGGTCCCGGAACCAGGAACACTGCATGGCACGCACGCCCGGGGGGCCGTGATGTGGCCGTGGGTGCCACACTCAAAGAAGAAGACCCAGAACCAAATCGCGTCTGCCTCATAAATACCCCTCCCCAGCATGCACAGCAAGGCCAAACCCTCCTGATTGGCTGCTGGGAAAGAGCACCCGAACCTTGACTGCACTGCTGCCACCTGCAGCACCGGGGTTGGAAGAACACCCCAGTGCAACAGAATAAGCCCACAGCACAGCCAAGCTGAGACAGAGACCCTGTTTTGCACATAATAATCTGGATCAGAGTTTAACTACACTCTGATCTCCCTCTAAAATTTAACTAGCACCGGTACTATAAAATACCCAGGCGCTACATATGTATCACTGTGTTCTAAAAGCAAAATAATTTTGCTACATTAAAAGAAAAAAAAACCTGTGAATTCAATCAAGATAAATAGCTGAAAAGTTCATTGTGGTAATAGGTGAAGCAATAGACTGTGATCGTCCACCTCCGTGTTACAAAGTAAGTGTGCTCATCAATAGTGATCCTCCACCAGTGAATGGATGGCCGCTCACCTTATAATTAGACCCCTGTTTCACCAGTGGATCCAAGCAAGCAGTCCCCTAATGGGGGTAATATCAGATGAATGCTCCTCATTGGCTAAGACAGCAGCAAGAGCCATTGGCTCCTTCTACTGTAAATCACAGCCAGTGGGCCAATGAGTAGAGAGCGGGGGCAGGTCCGAACCACACTCTGTGTCTAAATGGACAGACAGAGTAGCAGCTTGGGAGCTTGGCGGCACTCAGCAGGAGGGTGGAGCCAGGAGCACCGATGGGGGACCAAGAAGAGGAGGATTGGGGCTGCTCTGTGTAAAACCAACTGCACAGAGCAGGTAAGCAAAATATTTTTGTTATTTTTAAAGTTATAAAAAAAACTCAGCCTTTCATATCACTTTAAATAAAACAGTTGTACCTACTTGCTCCTACAGGCTTCCTCCTCTCTATGCACCCAGTGCCCCAAAGTGCTTTTTCTTTGCCACTCTATCGCTAGAAGGCACTCTGATGTCATCATGAACAACACAGGACCAGCAGTCCTGCATTGCAAGTAAGAATATCAAGGGCCCATCCGCAATTTGGAGCATCGGCATGGAGAGGAGAGTGCCAGAAGTGAAGGATAAGGTAAGTAACCCTGTTTTTTATTAATTCCCTAGACAAAAATGAGCATTTAACCCATGCTAGTGCAAGGGTGACCTATTGCAAAGGGTAACTTTGGATTTTGCGCAGAGTTTAGCTTTAAAGCACTGTTTATTAGAAGAATTGCCATTTTTAAAATGCTTGTTTTCACTGTTGTTTCATCCTATGCTGCATCTTGGTATTGCTGATCTCCCCCAGCCTCTTAGTAGCACTCTCTGCCTACATACATGCGCTTCAGGAATAGCTGCCTGGCATTTCTCGGAGGGATTTCCTCATGTTGACAACAGTGGATTAGCCTGCGTAATGTGTGTTGAAAAAGTCTCTACTGTGTCCTGTAGTGACATCGGAGCCAGCGGATGGTACTGTAGAGCATGGCGGAGAGGCATCCAAAACACCTAGAAGTGTCAGATGCTGAAGATTCCTTGGGTGCTATAGATCTTCTGCAGAACATAAATTGGCACTGCGGGCAGCAGGGTAGGTATTTATTATTTTCTTTACAGAAAGCAGTGATTCTAAAGTGTGTATTCTAATGACAGAATCACGTTAAAGTGGATTTTTTTTTTTTGATGTCACAATGTAGAGAATAAGATTTCCTATCATCTGTGCCCAGTCTTGCCACACGGAGTTAATCCACCACTGAGAAATCCACTTTTTATTGTTCAGGGAAATAAAACAGACTTCCAGGTAAAAACCGAAGTCCTTGCTTTGAGTGACAGGTTATTTACATATCTCGTGCACTGCTTGCAGACATACACAGCTTCAAGTGCTCAATTCACATCCCCCTCCCCTCTTCCCTCCAGCTCTATGTATATTCTGATGACTGTTGCATTGTCTCATGGCACTGAACTGTGACTCACCCCATATTTTGAAAACATTTAATCAAAACACAGGGGAGGGGATGTGAATTGTGCACTTTTTTTCAGAAGCAAGGACTTTGGTTTTTATCTGGAAGTCTGTTGTATTTCACTGAACAATAAAAGAGGATTGCTCAGAGCTGGATTAACACTGTGTGGCAAGACTGGGCACAGATGATAGGAAATCTTATACTTTACATTGTGGTTTACATCCACTTTAAGGATGATGTATGTATTCTTCCATTCAAGTATAGATTGAGCAAGGATTTTTGAATGGCAGGGGTGGTGTTTTCAGGAATAGACCTTGTCCCAGAAAAAAAAAAAATTCTTCCTAGAAACTAAAATTCAGTATCATGAAAATAAAACATATAAAGTTTACATGAACACATCCCTCCTAGAGTGTAAGCTCTAAAAAGCAGGGCCCTCTGATTCCTCCTGTATTGAAGTGCATTGTAACTGTACTGTCTGCCTCCATGTTGTAAAGCACTGCATAAACTGTTGGTGCTATATAAATCCTGTATTATAATTGTTTGCAAATCGAGTCAGGATTTAGGGGAAAAAAAGGTTGTATTGCAAAATGCTCACAAAACCGCGTTATGCTGCAGAAATCTCTCTCCACCGAGTCTGGTTGCAATCATTGGAACTGTGGGCAGCAGAAGCTGCTGCCTGTTCACTTCCTGGATTTACACAGACACACGCCTCCAGCTCTGCAGCTCCCATTGGCCCTCTTATGACTCCCCACCCCCCCTGGAAAATTCTCACGAGAGAGAAAGAGAGAGAGAGAGCTGTGCATGATGTCATAAGCCTAGGCCAGACAAGAAACAGGAAGTGAACTGTATACAGTATTTACTGACAGAAGAAAAATCTTTTACTATCCACAGTTAAAACAACAAAGGCAGAAGATTTACCACTTCAGCCCCGGAAGAATTTACCCCCTTCCTGACGAGAGATTTTTTTGGGATTCAGCACTGCGTCGCTTTAACTGACAATTGCACGACACTGTACCCAAACAAACTGTAGTCCAAGGGAGGGGGCGAGCACGACACTCCACGCCAGGGAGAAAGCCTTGCATTACTGTGTGGAGTTACAGACAGAAGAACAGGAAGTGAAGATTTCTCAGAAGAAATAAGGACATTTAAAAGCAAAATAGAGGGATGAGGTAAGTAAAGGAGGACTGCACTAAGGTAAAGTAATCTATTTAGGAAAAAAAATTGTACCTTTACAACCCCTTTAAATACATTTCAGTTAGCGTGTTTAATACTTTTTCCCTGTGTCATTCCATTTTATTACACATACCGTATTTATCGGCGTATACCGCGCACTATTTTGCCCTGAAAATCGTTGGTGTGCGATATACACCGATACCCGCTTTCCCGCCACGAGTTTGAATACTGCGCCGGCATATACCGAGCGCAGTACACTCGTGAATCTTCGGGCAGTCTCGGCCCCTCTCGCACTGACGTCCTGAGCGTACAGGACGTCAGCGCGACAGTTGCCGAGCCTGCCCGAAGATTCACGAGTGTACTGCGCTCGGTATATGCCGGCGCAGTATTCAAACTCGTGGCGGGAAACGAGCGGGGAGGACGCCGCGAAGACGCCGCAGAAGGACCCCCGACCCGCCGAAGAGGACCCCCGACCCGCCGAAGAGGACCCCCGACCCGCCGAGGAGGACACCGACCCGCCGAGGAGGACACCGACCCGCCAAAGAGGACACCCGACACGCCGAAGACGGACGCCGGACCCGCCGAAGAGGACACCCGAAGCCGCAGAAGGACGCCGGACCCGACGAGGCCGCCGATGGACGCCGCGCAAGACACCAAAACTGTAAGTACAAAAAAACTTTTTTTCCACAGGATTGGGGGCCACTTTAGGGGTGCGCGGTATACGCGGGAGCGCGTTATACCGCGATAAATACGGTAACTTAATTCTGTACTTATTTGGTTTGATTTCTTTGAATGTATGGATTGCATGGGTTGTTGTTACAGACATGTGGTGGGAAATTTCATATCAATAGCACCTAGAAATATATTTATCTAGAAAAATGGTGATGTGTTTAATACTTATTTTACTATATATATATATATATATATATATATATATATATATATATATATATACATACACACACACACACTGTATATATATTTTTTTCTTTTCTTCTTTAAATCAAGGTTCATTTTCACTTGCTTTAACAGTGACTACATCTTTCTTTGATTTCTCAAAATTCCAACATTTTAAACCCATTGAGTTCTAAAACTACTGATGATCGTAATGTTATTGTCAGTGATGTTGGTGTCAGTGTACAGCATCTGATGTACAGAAGGAGGTCGGATCACATGGGACACACGACTCCTGACATGTGAGCTGTCACTGGCTGTGCGGACGGAAGGTGCTCTGCACAGTTGGAGCCAAGTGTACGCTGTCACATGTAGCTGTGGGTGAGGTTTATTGCATGGAGAAACACAACTGAGTCATGTAATGTCAAGCCAGTGACTCTGCTGGATTCTGATTTAAAGGATCATTCATTCTGCCCACGTAGAAAATACACCGCCTCGCTCTCCCTTTTTTAACAATGCCTTTCCTTAGTAAGAAATTGTCCTGTCAATGTGGACATGTAGTCATTGCTATATAAATGGGATGTTCAGAAATCCCCCCCTGTATTGCTCTCCCATCACATGCCTGGTGTCACGGAATCCTCCAAGGAGCAGATGCTGGGCTCTCTGCTCCATAATGCTGTATTCCTCTCCTGTGGCTGGCAGTGAAGTATATTCATCACAGGAATGCCTGATCTATATCTGTGATAGGCTCTGCAGCAGAGGGTACCAGACACCGCATGTGATTTATGGAGCAGCAGAAGCAGCTTTAATAAATAACCCGTGGGGAATAAAATTCTGTGTACAAGGTGCATCGCTTGCAATGTTTGATAAATGAACCTGTACAATGTGTTAATGAGATACAAGGAGTAAGCGCACTGCGATCATAACGCTTTATGTGTCGCTGTGCCAAAAGGAGCCAAGGGAACCACCTTCGTAAGTCTGTAATACACGGCTACGTGTTTTCTTTCATCATCGGCATCCGCACAATGGCAAGGAAATCTGGAAGTGACGGTTCTGCTATGAGGCTCTTTACCCTGCTTGTTAAAAGGTGCTGATCTAATCGCAAAGAAAAGGGATCAAATTGCAGCTTTTTAATATAGTTGCTATAGAAGTGGTTGGGAATACTATGGGGACGTGGTTCAGCCATCTGCCAGAGGAAAAGTGCAATTTTGGGCCTCTGAAAACCTATTGCCATGCTACTCTAATTCTAAACAGCACAGATTTTTTGACTTATAATAACTACAGGTTAACGCAAAGGCCTAGAGAGATCATTAGACAACACGTAAAAAAGTCAGCTGCGGCATTCTGATCCTTCCTGTGGACCCCTTTCACACTGAAGGCAGGTGCTAGAAATAGCACCAATAAAGCACCTGAAAACTGCCTCTGATCCACTGCAGTGAGTGCTTACACATGGGGTGGTGCGCTTGCGGCACGATAGAAAAAGAAGCATCTTTGGGGCCGGTTGGAAGCACTATTATTAGCGCTCCCAAAATGCCCCTGCCCATCTAAATAAATGGGCAGCGCTTCCAAAACCCCTAAAAAGCGCCACAAAACTGGTCTTTTTTAATTTTTTTAAAGGTCCCGTTGTCATGTGACCTTACAAAAAACGGAAAAGCACTGCTAAAACAGCACAAAAACTCAGGCACTTCAGTATGAACGGGATCTTAGAGTTATGCCACGTACACACGATCCGAAAATCGGACGACAGAACGTCCGACTTTTTTCGTTTACTAGTCGCAAGTAGAAATTGAATAGGTTACTAAAGTCACAAAACTTCTCGTACGACAGAAAAAAAAAAATCGGAAGTGATGTCATGTGTTGTAATGTATTTGTGTAGTATTTTCGGACGACAACTGTACTGACCAAACGAAAATCGTACGATCTGGTATCGTACGAGGAAAATTTTCGTGCATGTCCGATAAAATAATATCGGATGAACTAAAATAATCGGCTCGTCCAGCCCTGTACTCACGATCCGATTATCGGACGATTCTTCCTCGGACGACATTTTTCGTACAATATTCAGATCGTGTGTACGTGGCATTAGGCCGGGTTCACACTGGTACGACACGACAGTCATACAACTTTCATCCTACTTTGCTCTGCGACATCAGTCCTACATCGGTCCGACATCCATCCGACTTTCATGAACAGGATACTACTTTGATCTAACTTTGTGATAGTCTGACCAATCAAAGCAATCCCAGTGTGAGATAAATTCATTTAACTACTGCTGTAATTACAATGTGGGATGCCACAAGTCGGATGGTAAGGACAAGGATCCTAATTTGATCCGACTTCAATGATTTTTAATGGACTGAAGTAGGATCAAAGTCGGACCAAAGTAGTGCAGGAACTTTTTTTAAAGTTGGACCGACTTATGTCGGACCAGTTAAGACGGCTCTCATAGGGAAACTGATTTTCATACGTCATGCGACATTAGCTCCTAATTAGCTCCTAATGTTGGATCGTTTGTCGTACCAGTGTGAACCCAGCCTGAGGGCTCTTTCGCACAAGATTTCTGATCAGGTCCACCTGTCGATCTTTCTTTCAGGTGGACCTGATCCTAAGCTCCATGTAGGTTAGGCTGATGTAAACGCACTTGTGTTAATTTACACTCACCTACTTCCAAGTTTGCCCAGGTCTAGGAAAAAAATGGTAAAGGAAAGTACCCTTTTCTGTTTTTTCAGACCTATAAGTGACAGAACAGAGGTAGTCTGATATAAGTGGACACAAGGCCGTTTACATTCTGACCACTATCTGTAGCTATTACAGGTCCACCAGTCTGTAGTAGTGTAAATGCAGACACAAACTGAAAAGGCACAGGTGTCAAAAAAACAGCTCTGATTCAGCAGGGGATCTACTCACAAAACCCTTTCTGAGCGAAGCGGACAAAATCCACTTAAAAGGGCCTAAGTCAGCCCTGCCAGCATACAGAATGCTAGAATAAACATGTGTAGCACTACCCCCGCAGGAGACGCTGGTAGTATTGGTCCTTTGCCATTATCCCAGCCCTAGGCGGAACCTTACGCCTGCTGACACTACGAGTATACCTTGGCTGGGGATTCCCAGCAGTCATACAAGAATGGCATACCATAACTGTTATAAAATAAACAAACTGTATTGGCAGACCAGAGTAAAAAGGCAACACAGCAGTTCAATAATTCAGGGTCAACACATGAGAAAACAGTACAATACAAATATTTCGCAGTTAACCCAAGTACCTTTAAGATTGGACTAAACATGTACTGCAGTACCAAGAGCATAAACAATAGTGCTGAGAGATTACACCCCAAGTGACTGTGGATGGCTAACAATAAAAACATCAGGCTAATTCACTTGAGGGCTCTAAGTCAGGAGGGGCTGAGCTTAGGCCTGTATGTTTGTTATATTACCAGAAAACCAGTGCTGCCATTAGGCAGGCCACAAGGTCTGAACAGTTTTTGATAGTAACATCTGCCGGCTCAGTTGGGGCCCTTTGATGTTGGTGTGCAAAACAGTGCAATGTTGTTTTAGGGTGTAATTTTCACAAAGCAGTTAAACAAAGGAGTTTGACAGTAAGTATGTCCCTGTAAATCAGCTAAGCGAAGACAAACACGTTTGAAGAAAGGGGGAGTGCAATATGGAGAGAGGATTGGAAGGAGTTAATGTTGAGATATCATGCAACAAATTGTGATGCGAAAAGGGATAATCCAAGTCAGCAGTCTGGATTAGATGCAACTTTAGTGGCAGTCTTTGGTGTTAATAGCTGCATGTTTCAGTAGAGAATGACAGCAATGTGTTTGACTCCTATAAGGTAACAGTGTCAATGAAGTGTAATGGCTCTGCATGGCAAAACAAGAACTAGCTGTCGAGTAAGAACTAGCTGTCGAGTATAGAAACCCTCTCACCCAATCCTTTTTTCAGCAGTCCTTAGAAGAATGCTAATTAATGTGGTGGTGGTGATGCAGCTACTACAATCAGGATGCATGCAACTCAAGCAGCGACTCTGAATGATAAAGAATTTCCCTCAGGTTGTCTCTATTGCCGCGTACACACGATTGGACATTCCAACGACAAAACCGTGGATTTTTTTCCGATGGAATGTTGGCTCAAACTTGTGTTGCATACACACGGTCAAACAAATGTTGTCGGAAATTCCGAACGTCAAGAATGCGGTGGTGTACAACACGTAAGACGAGTTGAGAAGAATGAGGTTCAATAGGTTCTGCTTGATTCCGATCATGCGTGGATTTTTTGTGCGTCTGAATTGGCTACACACGATTGGAAATTTCCGACAAGAACTTTTGTTGTTGGAAAAATTGAGAACCAGCTCTCAAATATTTGTTGTCGGAAATTCCGACAGCAAATGTCCGATGGAGCATACACACGGTCATATTTTCTGACAACAAGCTTACATCTAACATTTGTTGTCGGAAATTCCGACCGTGTGTACGTGGAATATGGCAGGAGACTTCTCTTCGGCTCTGATGCAGCCTTGTAGGATGCAATCTGACCCAGCCTGGTCCAAACATGATGGCCCAGCATAGTCTCACACATTTTTCCAGTTGGCATATCTCTCCCCAATTACCTGGCTCCTTCCTGGGTTTTTGTTTTATATTGTTCCTCCCCTCAACTGGTACTTGTGGGCCTTGTAGTTGTGACTTCAGCAGTATGCAGGATCCTCCTTCGAGACTACATTTCCCAGATTGCTTTGGCCACTTGTATTAGAATTATAGTGAAGCAAAGTAGTAAACATTGCCATCTTGTGGGCAAATAGGGTTCTGCGTCTTTAGTAACAGTGCCCAATATTATGCATTAAATAGAGGAAGTGCCAGACCAAATGATAAGAGTCCAAATTGATTTATTGATTTGCACTAAAAGACAGCCACTGCTCTTCAGGGTCGGAAAACACTCCCCCTTTTTTGGGGATTCAGTAAAGTAAGAAGCTTGATTGAACTCAAAATAGGGCTTTCCTGTGAAAATCCATGCAAGGAAGTTACTTGACCGGGAACGTCACTAGCCAGCAGCATTTGCATTAAAAGATTTGGCACAAAAGTCGCATTTCTGGATTTACTTCTGTGCGCATGTGCGAGTTTACACAAGCATGGTGTATGCCAGCATACAGCAATTCACATACCTCCCAACATTTTGAGATGGAAATGAGGGACACCTACTAGCAAATGTATGTAGGCATAGGACACACCCCTTGTCACACACCCTTAAAGGAGATATAACCAAAAAAAAAGGGCTTTTTTTTACCACTACTATTCCTTTATATTTGCTTTTAAAATTTACAAATGCAGCAATTTAGAAATTAAATGAAAGGTTTAGCACTGGGAAACACTTTTTGAAAGATAAAAAGTGCACTTTATATACAACTATATAGATCAGACCAAAATGAGGGACAAATGAGGAGGAAAGAGGGACAGAGGGACATTGCTCCAAATCAGGGACAGCCCCTCGAAATCAGGGACAGTTGGGAGCTATGCATTCATTACTATGGGCATGTGTATGCTGTAGCTGTCTCTCCCATTACAGAAATATGCCCACAATTTATGCTAGATGTCTAAAAGCGTCTGTGCGCATAGTGTAAAATTGTAGGTTACTGATAAATGAACAAAGAATCTGGCTAAGCAGCAAATGATTCCCCCACTGGGCACCGTCTCTTTGCATAAAGGACAGAAAGCTTGATGAGCATGTGGTCATCATATGCCCAGTACTCCTTTGCCATCTGGATTGCAAACGAATGTGAACATCCAGATCTTTGGCTTAGACGTTTGGCCATACCTGTTAGTGACATGACTGTTTGATGTTAACATATATGACTCGGCAATATAAATATCCTTAGACTGAGATAACGCAAATGTAAAAAAAATCCCACCATACTCCTGCTGAATCTACCTATTGAGTAATGAGAAGAGGAGATTGCTAGTGGAACTTTGCAACATAGGATGTCTTTCACTATAAAGCCTAATACACACAAACAGAATATTGTACAAAAAATACCGCTTTCCAATCGATCGTACGATAATCTGATCGTTAGTACACAGCTTTCGTTGGAAATTATTCCATGGGACAAACACGAAAAAAAATCATGCGATTTTTCGTTTTCATCCGAAGTTTTCGAACTTTAGTAATCTATTTCGTAACCATGTAAAATTCTAAATACTAATCACAACATACAAGGCCTATCACAACATCTCCCCCATCTACATCACCAACCTCATCTGCAGATATCGCCCAAATCATCCCCTCCACTCCTCCCAGAACCTTCTGATCTCTAGCTCCCTTGTTACCTCCTCCCATGCTCGCCTTCAGGACTTCTCCAGAGCTTCTCCCATCCTCTGGAACTCCCTGCCCCGGTATGTCCGATCAGCCCCTAACCTGTCCACCTTTAGGAGATCCCTGAAAACTAATTTATTCAGGGAAGCCTATCCCACACCAACCTAACATCCAGGCCCGGATTTCCCACAAGGCCACTGAGGCCAGGCCAGTGACATGGAGTCCCCCGACGCCCGGAACATACAGTTAAGGGCGGTAAGTTATGGGGGAATCCGCTCACTCGTTAACAAGTGATTGCGGTGATGTCGCCGAACCCCACATACCTCTCTTTGCTGGCTCTGTCTTCGGGACTCCGTCCTCCCCCCGGCCACCGAGTCTGTCTCCTGTCCCTGCTGCCGATGTACACAGAGAGAGGGGAGAGCTGTGCTCTTCCCATCTCAGCTGTGACAGGAGTTCTAACACAGTGCTAGGACTCCTGTTTTGGAGGTGACAGGGTCAATAAAGAGAACATGTCACCTCCAATTGCTATCACAAAGGGAATTGTTTTCTCCTGTGTGATAGCAAAAAAGTTAAGTAAAAAAAAATGATAAAAAATAAATAAATATTAATTAAATTAATAAAATAAAAATGTAAAGAATAAGAAAAATAATAAGAAAATGATGCAAAAATTAAAAAAGGTAAGCGACAAGCTACTAATAATAAACAAAAAAAAAGTGTTAAAAAAATAAAATAAAAAAATAATTAACTGACCGTGTCGCTCATTCTCCGTTGATTTGGGGGGGGGGGATTCGGTTGGCAGGGAGGGGGTGCATTGCGGAACCTGGCCTTGGGGCGGTAGGGAGAGCAAATCCGGCCCTGCTAACAACTATCCCGGAGCCACCCCCATCAAATCATTCTATGCAGCTATTACCTTTTGTACCACCCCCCCCCCCCCCAATAGAATGTAAGCTCTACGAGCAGGGCCCTCCTGTACCTTCTGTATTGTACTGTAATTGTGCTGTCCCCCCTCTACATTGTAAAGCGCTGCATAAACTGTTGGCGCTATATAAATTGTGAATAATAATAATATTAATTTTCAATATGGAGAATAGCATGCAAAAAAAAAAGATCGACCATTCACCGATAATCTCATTGTGTGTACTAGACCAGGGGTCTCCAAACTTTATAAACAAAGGGCCAGTTTATTATTCTTTAGACTTTAGGGGGGCCGGACTGTGGCCAGTGGTAGTGAAAATTTTCCAGGCATCAGCGGGCATAAACATCACCATATTTGGTATTAGGGGAAGGAATAGTACCCCATCTTTGGTATCATTGGTGTCAGGGGGAGAAATGATGCCCCGCTGTTGGGTGTCAGTTGGACGAAAAGTGTCTCATTACAGTAAGAGGAATAGTGCCCCAAGGGCCGGATACTGGCCGGCAAAGGGCCACAGTTTGGAGACCACTGTACTAGACTTAATGCCTACTGCTACCTAACCTCTATGTTTAGGCCTGATATCATTAAATCCTAGTATAAAACACACAAAATATATTCTAGGCATTATGCTATGGTTTACACCTTGCGCGTGTTGGGAACGTATGCAAAATCAAATTCTTTTGCGACACGCACAGAAAAAGGCTGCCCTTTACCAGACTCATGTTAATGCCATTCATTGTTAATGACACCCCCATGCGCCTGCTAACGTGAGCATTTTTGCATGCCAAACCACATGGCGCTGCAGCACCATACAATTCCACGCGTCACAATAAAAAAAAAAGAGTCAGGGACTTCTTCTGTGTGTTTATCGCACGTACGGCAGCCTACTGAAATGAATGGACAGCTCTACATGTGACGCATCGATACGTGCGCTAGACACATTGCACATGTAAGGTGTGAACCTAGTCTTATTGAACAAAGAGATCCATTCATTTGTTGTTACCCTGATCGAACATGAGAAAACTTGACACACGTAAAATTATTTTTTACTTTTGACTATTATCTTCGGGTCATATTGGGCAGATTATAAATGCTCCTATTGTTTTAAATAGTTGTACATTGCACAGGGTAGTAAAATACTGTCTCTAATTAGATTTAATGTGTGATTTCTGCCAAAATCGAAGTATTACAACAGCCCCAGATAATGGTTCTTTCTGTTTATTAAAAAATGAATGTGCGGCAGAGCAACAGGTATTTTTCTGTACTTGCAGCATTTTTTTCAAAAGAAAAAACATGCGGAAGAAGAGAGAAGAAGTGATTTGTTTCCCAAACATATACAAGATTAAAGCATTTGTTACCCCAACACTTTATATTTCCGAAATGTACCTGCTGTACCATGTACTTGTATTAGAAAATATCCTGTTATCTTTGTATTGCTTGCTTTATATGAAATCCATGGTGTTCCTGCCAGTCTATAAAAACTAACCGCACTAAGCAGGAGAGCACACCATGGTCAGTTCTCTAGCGTCACTGGGAACTCAGTGTGCTCTCCTCCAATGATCAGACTTGTCCTTATATGCTCCCCCCCCCCCCCCCACCGCACAGCCATTAAGGCCCCTTTCACACATTCTGTCTGATCAGGAGGTCCGCCTGTCCGTTTTTCAGGCGGACCTGATCGGATGCTCCATTCACCTCTATGGAGTGGCGGATTTCAGCAGTGACATGTCCGATATCCAATCCGATCCGGTCCGCCAAATCCAGACGGATGGTGGTCCTATTTTCCATCCGTCTGGCGGATTGGATGGAATCAGATTAAAATCGACAGGCAAATCCATTTTCATCTGATCTCACATAGAGAACAGGCGGTGGCTTTGACAGATCTGTCTCTGGACAGTGAGCAGAGATGAACCTGTCATCCGCCTGCTCAGTGGAGATCAAAGGATCGATCCACCACTGAGCAAGCGGAGTCCATCAAAACAGACGTGCCCTGTGTGAAAGGGGCCTTACTGAGAAGCTCAGTGTGCTGCTGCTTCTCCTCCCCCCAGTTCTTATGCAGCTGAGAACAGAGGGAATGTGATCGCTTATAAAGAAAAAAGGGTATTTAGAATGTATTTTTATATCTATACACAAATGTTTTGACTAATTTAAATTTTGAACGGAATAGTTTGTTTTACAAGGTGACCGTTTACAATCACTTTAAGGGCAGGATTTATGAAAACTCTGGTGAAGCTTTGGTAGGTGGAATGATCTGTAAAGGGCATGTAGAAGGGCAGATTACAAGTTGTGGACAATCTTCTGAAATCTTGCCCCAGATTTGCCCCAGTCTTGTCCCGACATTTGGTCAAAACTGTGTCTGTTAGATCAGCTGCCCATTTGGGGATCCAAATGACGATCCTTTTAAAATAGGGGCTTTGATTCCTTTCACCTGGAAACGTCCGCAGCCACCGATAATTGGTCTTTGGCTCGAAAAGGTTGAAGACAGAAACAAAATGGAGAATTTAATCCTCATGACTGATATTCCAAAACTTGGACACTGTGGAATATGTTTGTCTTCTTGTGGGGGAAGTCCTTGTTGGAAGCGGCGCTGCTGATTGAAGATCATCCTCGAAAGTCCATATGAGATCTGGCAAGATCGGCCCGATGGCACCTATACCCTCCCCCCCCCCCAAATCTTCTAGTCCCCCCCTTTTTTCCGTTTAGTCTCTTTCTTCCTTTCTAAAGCCTTGTACACACGATCGGATTTCCATCAGACAATTCCATGGAATTTTGTCCGAAGGGCGTTGGCCTTGTTTTGCGTACAGACGGCAGAACTTTTTCAGCCAACATTCTCGAAACTACGTGGTTTTTCTGCTCTTTAGCGCCACCCTCTAGGCAACTTCTGCTAATGTTGTCTTATGGTTAGCATTGGCTCGGAGCATCACTTCCTGTTCTTCTGTCTGTAACTCCACACGGTAATGCAAGGCTTTCTCCCTGGTGTGGACTGTCGTGCTCGACCCCTCCCTTGAGGAGGGAGGGGGCGAGCAGGAGAGTCAGGACGCTCTCTACTTTGCAGATAGAGAAAGGAGCTGTGTGTTAGTGAGCGTCCTGACTCTCCTGTAGTCCAAAGGGAGGGGGCGAGCACGACACTCCACACCAGGGAGAAAGCCTTGCATTACTGTGTGGAGTTACAGACAGAAGAACAGGAGGTGAGGATTTCTCAGAAGAAATAAAGACATTTAAAAGCAAAATGGAAGAATGATGTAAGTGAAGGAGGACTGCACTAAGGTAAAGGAAGCTATTTAGGGAAAACATTTTTTTACCTTTGCAACCCCTTTAAGACTTACCCCTCTTCTCTTTATAAAGTGGAAAAAATGTTTAGACAGTTTATGACATCTACTATGATTAGCTACACGCTGGACTACCGTCTCCCATGAGGGGATGGAATGCTCCACTCTGAACTTACGACAGCTGAACATTAAGGGGCAGATTCACAAAGATCTGCCCCGGCGCAGCGTATCTGAGATACGCTACGCCGCCGTACCTTACCTGGCTTTGGTTCGAATCCATAAAGATTTTGCACTGTAAGTTATGGCGGCGTAGTGTATCTCAAGCGGCGTAGGGGCGCGGAATTCAAATTGGGCGGGTAGGGGGCGTGTTTCATTTAAATGAAGCGCGTCCCCGCGCCGAACGAACTGCGAATGCGCCGTCCCTAAATTTCACGCCGCGCATTGCGCTAAATGACGTCGCAGGGACGTCGTTGGTTTTGACCTGGACGTAAATTACGTCCATCCCGATTCACGAACGACTTACGCAAAAAAAAAATTCAAATGAAACGCGGGAACGACGGCCATACTTAACATGGCGTCTATCTATAACTATACGCCGGAAAAAGCCGACTAGAGACGACATAAGAAAATGCGACGGCCGCGCGTACATTCGTGGATCATCGGAAATAGCTAATTTGCATACTCGACGCAGAAAACGACGAGAACTCCACCCTGCGGACGCCGAAGTATTGCATCTAAGATCCGAAGGTGTACGAAGCTGTACGCCTGTCGGATCTAACCCAGATGTCGGCGTATTTTGTTTGCGGATTCAAACCAAAGATACGACGCGGGAAATTTGAAAGTACGCCGGCGTATCAGTAGATACGCCGGCGTACCCTCTTTGTGGATCTGCCCCATAATATCTATGATATACATTTAGTTTGTATTTTACTTGCTGTTACCATGTACCGTTCCATATACTCCTTGTACCTTTGATGTTTTGATGTCATGGATCCTGTCTTTTGAGTAAAATAAAAAATTTGAAAAAATAAAAAAAATAGGGGCTTTGAGATGTTCTTAAATACACAAAGTTCAAGATTCAGTGACTTGTGTAGATAATCGCAACATTTTCGCTGTCTTGTCACTAGCTGATCCTTCTGCCGTGAGTGCTGATTGTAAGCCTGGAATACCCTAAGAACCAGATACATTTCACTTGTAACAGAATTATTGTTTTGACGGAAAAATCAGCCATAGTCAAAACACTGTGTGTTTGAGTTTTTCGTGACGCAATATTATTGTTGTCAGAGAACAGGGCTTTTTAACTCTCATATTTAAAGTGGTAGTAAACTCTGTACTATAACTTGTACCTACAGGCACGGCAAGCCTATAATGAGACTTACCTGTAGGTACTCTGAATATCTCCTAAACTTGCACCGTTTAAAAGATATTCAAAGAGCATTTACCGGTGCATTTGCTCTGAAGGTCCAGCTTATAGTGCCGGACCTTCAGAGTCCATGCCAGAAATGGCGACTCCCGCACACATGCGCAGGTGTGACATCATCGCATCCCTGGCCACTCATGTAGCCGGAGGCCGCAAACTCAGAAGGACGACCAGGGGAAGATGTCAACCGTCTCAGCTGTGACATTGCGGCGTAGGAGGGCTTCATTTTCAAATAAGTCTATCATAATGTTCTAGTATGCGATGAATACTAGCACATTATGACATTGCCTTGCAGGGAATTTTTTTTTTCTTTAATCACCTGCAGTTTACAAGCACTTTAAGGCTTTGTATGAGAGCCTACCTAAAGCTGGCCATACATGCTAAGATTGCATGGATTGAGTATTCTTCCATGACAGTATTCTGACAGCTGGCAACCGCAGCTCTCAGAATACCTGAACAGTAGCTGCATCTATATCAGTGGCCAACAATTTTGCAACCAGGTTTTCCTATTTTATGGCATCTTGCACACAGGATGTCAAAAACACCACTTTTAAAGGATAAGTTTACCTTTTATAACATGTTATACCCATAATCAGGGTGTAACATGTAACGTGTTAACTGCTGCAGCTACCCCCATGCTCCTTTAGAGCAGTGGTTCTCAACATGGGGGTCAAATGATGATTTTCCAGGGGGTCACCAAATCCTGGGCTGTTCCTGGAGCCTGCAGCCGCCCATTCAGTTCACGGCATGGCTGGGGGGCAGAGACTAGACTAGAAGTCAGCTGACGTGAGGAATGTATAGTGGGAGGGGCTGGAGGAGACCCTATCTCCTGATTTCAGCATAGGTGTCACTGCTACGAGACACCACAAAGTCTGAGACACCGTGAATGCGGAGTAACACTACCTGTGATTATAGTTGCCATTTCAAGTCCCCACTACAGTTCTCAGATCAGCAGATGACCTTGATTAAGAGCACCTAAGTTGACTGATCAGAACTCCCCCCAGCACTGCCACTCATCCTATTAACCCCACCCCCCACCAAGAAATAAGAGAAGGAATAAAAAATAGAGACTACATGGAAGGGAGGGGAAGGAACAAAGAAAAAGGGCTAGAGAGAGGGATGGGGGGAAAGAAAGGAGAACAAAGAGAAAGAGGGGTACATCCTTAAATGTACCATAAGGGGTTTTAATACTGTATGAGTGGAAGAGACTCAGGGAGCGCTAAATGTCCGTGGGTTAGGGGCCATGGGTGCTGACAACCTACGCTACGAAAATAATTTTACCTTTAGGGGTCCCCGCAACTTGGGGAATTTTATCAAGGGGTCACGACACTAGAAAGGTTGAGAACCACTGCTTTAGAGTGTCCTCGGGGGGCAGAGCGTTGCGCCCCAAGTACTCCCACTGTTGAATTCAGCTTTGTGTGGTGCTATGTGATTTGCGGTCCATAGGGTGGTGCTTTTAGCAGAACCGCATCACTTCCGGTTTCTCGAGTCAACTCACTCCAACGCAAGGTGTTGATTCGACTATAATTCCCCCCTCCCCCTCCATCCCCAACCCTTTTTTTATTGCATTTATTCCACATTTGCAATCATGGGTGTGTGGGGGTTGCAGATGTTTTATTATTTCCTATGCAGCATCAGCACATGTCATATTGTTTACCATAATGGCACCATTGGCATCCGATGTATGGGGATGGTTAGCCTGCATCCCCCAGACAGGAGATCTGCATGAATGAACTCATCCAGTCTCTGCAGAGGCGCATTGCGGGCAGTATTGCCGCGGTTCCCATTGTTTTGAATGGGAAGGAGCGGTATACTCACCGCTACAAAGATGCTGCTGACAGGAGATTTTTTTGTCTCCCACCAGCGCATCGCCTTAGTGTGAAGGCCCTCCGGCTTTCACATTGAGGTTGCTGGGCAGGAGTTTTTCAGGCGGTAGAGCAGCGCTATTTTAAGCGCTGTACCGCCTGAAAAACTCCTCAGTGTGAAAGGGGTCTAAGAGTCCAGAGGAGTTAAAGGTCCTGCATGCATGCCTAAGATCAATGGACGTCAGATAGGAGAGTGCAACCCAACAATAGAATTTCAAATTTCAGCTAATCAGCAATCTCCTCACCAATAAGGACCAGCATAGAAAGCAACCACAGTAACATTTAATCCAATGTTCTTAGCAATGCATAAGGAAGCACCAGTCGGGGTAAGCGATAGCTAGGAAACAAATTTTATGATAATTAAAACTAAAGTGCTGGCCAACAGTGAATTAAATCAAAGACTGGTGTACAAACAAATTGCTGCTCAAATCAAATTGTTTGAGTTGTCACTGAAGCAACATTGCAGGGGAAGTCTTTTTCGAGTGACAACTGTCTAAAGCTGGCCATATACGCTAAGATTTCTCTCATTCAGCAAGCGGGCTGAATTAGCGATTTCTCTTGATTTCCCTATCCACACTAATCAGCATGGATGGAGGAATCTCCCATGCTGGCTATTGTATTCGGACACCTGACACCCATAGCTGTGTCACAATGCCTGAACAGTAAGGCCCCTTTCACACGGGGCGGATCAGTAATGATCCGCCCCGTGAACCTCTGCTTGCTCAGCGGGGATCGCTCCGTTGATCCCCGCTGAGCCGGTGGATGACAGGGCGGTCCCCGCACACTGTGCAGGGACTGCCCTGTCTTTTCTCCACTCTCCCCTATGGGGGGGTCGGATGAACACGGACCGTATGTCCGTGTTCATCCGATTCGGTCCGCCACACGGATGGAAAAGTAGGTTTTTCCTCCGTCACACTTTGGCGGATCGGAGCGGGTCGGATGTCAGCGGGCATGTCACCGCTGACATACGCGGCTCCATAGAGGAGCACGAAGCGCCCATTCAGGTCCGCCTAAAAAACTGGCAGGCGGACCTGAACGGGCCGCCCGTGTGAAAGAGCCCTAAGGCTCGATTCACACCTATGCATGTTGCTTTTTAGCGTTTTTGCAGTACTTTTTGCGGTGCGTTTTTTACCGCGATTTGCGTTTTTTTTTTTGCCATCAATTTTTTTTTTTACATTTCCTTTAACAACCAGCTATAAACAGGTTAAAAAAACGCAAATCACAGCAAAAACGCGGCAAAATCGCAGTAAAAACGCAGTACTTGCGTTTTGGATGCCGGTCCATTGAATTATATCACATGCAAAACGCTGCTTTTTGCGGGAAAAAAGTCCCCGACCCTTTCCAAAAACGCAGAGGCACAAAAAAGCATTGATGTAAACATGTTCCATAGGAACCCATGTTAAAAAATATCCCTGCTTTTCTGCAAAATGCACCAAAAAACGCATTAGTGTGAATCGAGCCTAAGGCCCCCTTTCACACTGATATGTATTCCCTGCGTTTTTAACATGCAAGAAAAATGTTTCCCTTTAAATCCTATGGGACTTTTCACACCAGTGCGCTGTGAGTGCAGTACGTTTCGAAAAGTCCTGCATGATGTACCTTTGGTGCGGTTTTGAAAACCCCACGAATAACACAGCTTTGCACTGAAATGAATGGAAATTGCAGCAAAATCGTGGCTAAATTTTGAGTCACATGTCCATTTTTCACAGGAGCAGGCAACCCAGAGACACTCAGGAAAAAAAATAGCTTTTATATACTCTACATAGTTTCATGCTTATGGGTATTACAGTGTGTAGCAATGATTTTCCATTAATAAACCTGGTCTATTTACCAAGGGTGTGATCTTTAATGATAGCTATGCATAGCTTGGAATGTTAATGAGATGAGTGCTGATGGAAAGAAATATGCTGCTAATTTTACCTAATCTATTATAAAACATCCTTTGTGTAAAGTTTTTTATTTTATTTTTTTATTATTATTATTCCTGTTTTAGTCTCAATATTGTACAAAGCCGAACGTCGGTGTGCAGGCGCCGTATAGAGCCGACTCGCAGTCCGGCTTCTTTCGGCAACTTGTGACTTGCTGTATGCGCCGGTCGGAAGCATGTCAATCAATTAGGAACGCCCAGTCCCGCAGATTATACCCGGAAGCCGCGGTGAACATATATATATATAAACGGTATGTACGGCAAGGATTTTTAAAAAAAAACTGCCGATTGTCATTCTAACAACTCGCCTGAATGTAATGTTAAAACATTTTTTTTTGGGTGAACCCCCGCTTTAGGCTCCATTCACACCTTGGCGACAAAATGCCCGACGCTCGTGCCGCTGGAGGGGAGAATTGCCATTGATGTCTATGAGATGGTTCACATCTCATAAACGCCGTACGCCTGCCGCCTGAAAACAAGTCCCGGACCCTTTTTTTCAGGCGGCATTGGCGTTCGGCCATAGACATCAATGGCAATTCTTTGTGAAAAAAAAAAAAAAAAAGGTAACCTAATCGCGGCAAAATACGCCGCGTACGCGGCGTTACAATGTGAATGGGGGCTTGAGGAGGAATTTAAAGTGATGCTAAACACATGCTGTTTAATATACATTGTCCCTTCTATTTCTGTATGTGGATGATAAAGTAAATACTAGTGAAGCGCTTTCAACTTAACTTTTCATAAAGTGACATGTGCAAAAAAATTGTAAAAAAATCTAGAAATTAGAGTTGAGCAAACCCGAACTGTAAAGTTCGGGTTCGGTACGGACTTTGGGTTTTTCCCGAACCCGAATAATTGCTGAAAGTTCGGGTCCGGGTTCGGAGTTCGGGAAAAAAAAAATGCGCGGAGGTCCCCCTAAATTCAATAACCAGACCCTTTACGTCTGGTATGGATAGTAAGGGGAACCCCGCCGTCAATTTAAAAAAAAAATGACGTGGGGTTCCCCCTAAATATCCATAACCAGACCCTTCAGGTCTGGTGTGGATTTTAAGGGGAACTCCACCCCAAATTAAAAAAAAAAAATGGCGTAGAGTATCCCCTAAAATCCACACCAGACCCCTTATCCGAGCACGTTGACCTGGCCGGCCACAGAAAAGAGGGGGGGACAGAGTACGGCCCCCCCCCCTCTCCTGAACCGCACCAGGCCACATGGCCTCAACATTGGGAGGGTGCTTTGGGGTGCACAGACAAGGCGCATTTTTTTTTTTTTTTTAACTAAAAGTCAGTGTCCCATTGACTTCAATGGGGTTCGGGTCCGAACCCGAACATCCAGGTGTCCGCTCAACTCATACTAGAAATACATAAATCAGTACAATAAAAAGTACAATCCATAAATCATATACAAATGTGTATCAAAAAAGTGAAAAGAATACAAAAATAAATGTGTAATCCATATAATAGTCCCATACACCAGTGGTTCTCAACCCTGTCTGTAAATACCCCCAACAGGCCATGTTTTGGGAATTTCTCTTAGATAAAATAGCTGTCCAAATTACCAAGCCATTGACTCTGATTTAAAGCACCTGTGCAAGATAAAAGAAAACCTGCAAACATGGCCTGTTGGGGGTACTTGAGAGGCATCTTAATATAGCGTGGTCTTAGGACAGGGTTGAGAACCAGTGTCATACATTATACAATCTCTGTGCAATCAATGCATAATATCCAAGAGATTTTACGCAGAGTAAATAAATACCTAACATGTCACGTTTTAAAACTGCGCCAAACTTCGGTACTTATAAATATCCATAGGCGACGCTTTATACATTTTTACAGGTTACCTGTTTAGAGTTACAGAAGAGGTCTTGGCATAGAATTACTGCTCTTGCTCTAACATTTGCTGCGAACGCCATTTACATATGCGGGCGCGATGTACGTATGCGTTTGTGTCTGTGCGCAAGCATGCAGGGATAAATGCGCTTTACATTTTTTTTTTTTATTGTTTTAATTTTTTTTTTTTTTACACTTTCCCTTTAAAAAAATATGTAAATCACTTTTTTGATCACTTTTATTCCTATTACAAGGAATGTAAATATCCCTTGTAATAGGAAGAGGGCATGATAGGTCCTCTTTACAGAGAGATGTGGGGTCTATAAGAGCCCACACCTCTCCTCTAGGCTGGAAACCCTGAGGTTAACGATTTTCCCCCTTAAAGCGGAGGACCACCCAAATTTTATTAGCAGCTACAAACTTTTAAAAAATGGACACTTACCTGTCCAGCGTGCCCGCTGTGTCAGCAACAGAGGCTGAGCAATCGCTCATCTCTTGGCTGCCTCCGCCACCATCCTCGGTGAGGGAATCAGGAAGTGACGCTTTGCGGCTTCACTGCTGGGTTCCCTACTGCGCATGTGCGAGCGGCGCAACCCGTCCTCGCTGGTCCCTGCTCTCTCCTGGGAACAGTGTGTTTCCCAGGAGACAGCGGTGGGGGGGGATGTAAGTGGCGTGACTCCCACGGGAGTCTATGCCCATAAGTGTGTGCAAATACCTGTCTATCTGCAGGGGGAGGGTTCCGAGAAGCGGAAGTTCAATTTTTGGGTGGAACACCGCTTTAATGAATAGCCCATTTTTTGCAATACGTTGCTGCGTCAATTTAACTGACAATTGCGCAGTCATGCGACACTGTACCCAAACAAAATGAATGTCCATTTTTTTTCTCACAAATAGAGCTTTTTCGTGGTATTTGATCACCTCTGCGGTTTTAATTTTTTGCGTTATAAACAAAAATAGAGCGACAATTTTGAAAAAAATATATATTTTTTTACTTTTTGCTATAATAAATTTCCCCCAGAAAATATATAAAAAAAATTCCTTCCTCAGTTTAGGCCGATATGTATTCTACATATTTTTGGTAAAAAACAATATCACAATAAGCTTATGTTGATTGGTTTGTGCAAAAGTCTACAAAATAGTGGATAGATTTATGGCATTTTTTTTTTATTAATTCTTTTTTTTTATTTTTATTAGTAATGGTGGTGATCAGCGATTTTTATCAGGACTTCAACATTGCGGCGGACAGATTATGACACTTGAATTTTTTTAGGATAAGTGACATTTATACAGCGGTCAATAGTATAAAAATGCACTGACAACTGTATAAATCAGTGGTCATCAACCCTGTCCTCAGGGCCCACTAACAGGCCAGATTTTATGTATTACCTTGGGGAGATGCAGTCTAGAATACTGCAATCACTGAGCAGAAAATGATATCACCTGTGATGTATTTCAGTTATCTTGCAAACCTGGCCTGTTAGTGGGCCCCGAGGACAGGGTTGATGACCACTCTTATAAATGACACTGGCAGGGAAGGGGTTAACACTAAGGCGGTGGACAGATCGGACACCTAACTGACATTTTTGACACTTTTTTGGGAACCAGTGACATTATTACAGTAATCAGACCCCTTTCACACTGAAGCGTTTCTACAGCTTTTAGCGTTAAAAATAGCAATATTAAAACGCTATCTATGCATCTCAATGGACCCTTTCACACTGAGTCCTGCAAGCAGCATCTTTGGAGCAACTTTTGGGCGCTGAAAAAAATACGCTCCAAAAACGCCCCTCTCGATTGAAATGAATTGAAAGCGCTGTAAAAATGCCTTGCCCTTTCACACTGAGGCACTGCAAAAACGCCCTAAAACGTTAGGGAGTTAGCGGTGCTTTTCGGGCGCTGGCAGTGTGAAAGGGTTCTGAAAGCACTCAGGCTTTCACATTTGGATTGCAGATGAGGCTTCTTTCAGGCGCTTTACAGGCTTTTTTTAACGCCAATGCGCCTGAAAAACGCTTAAATAACGCCCGAAAAACGCCCTATTGTGAAAGGGGCTGCACTGTTATTATACTAATGACACTGGCAGGGAAGGGGTTAACATCAGGGGCGCTCAAGGGGATAATTGTGTTCACTGCAGGTGTGTTCTAACTGTATGGGGGATGGACTGCCTGGGGAAACACAGCGGAAAGACAGGATCTGTGTGCTCTCCCCTGTCAGAACAGAGATCTGCTTTGTTTACACAGGCAGATTCCCTATTCTGTCATGGCGGGGAACGAATGTGGGTGGCCGGCGGACATCGAGTCTGCCCCACCTGCTAATTGGCTTCCCCGCTGCCATCATTCAGATATCCTCACTCAAAGTCCAGGACGTCACATGATGTCCTTGGGCAGGACGTTGGTAAAAACTGAACTCCAGGTATGAGCTTAATTGCATAAACATTTCCTCAGCCAGCTTGGATCTCACGCCTAAGGGACTACTAGGGAAGCTGACAATCACTGTAGTAATTGGCACTACCACAGAGATCATCACAGTCTTTTGGTTTCTGTGCCAAGCAGCTGCCCTCCTGCACACTGAGCACAGAGGGTTACTTGTTTGGCACTGCCGCCATTCACAGAATGCCTTGTATTTTGTTCAATAAATACAAGGCATTTGCTAATTGGACAAGATGGAGAGGAGGAGTGGTCAGGATCTTAACCTTGTCCAATCAGAAAACGTCTGGACCAACTAAAAGCCCAAAAGCATGGGCAATGCCGCGTACACACGACCGTTTTTCACGATGAGAAAAATGCAATTTTGCAAAAAAATGGTCGTGTGTAGGCTCCAGAACCTGCTCTATTTCTTCTCTACGTTTTTTTACGCCGTGAAAAGCGGTCGTGTGTACGCTTCAACGAGGGAAAATAAACGCGCATGCTCAAAAGCAAGTTATGAGACGGGGAAATTAGCAAAAGCAGCCCAAAGGGTGGCGCAATTCAAATGTACCTTCCCCTTTATAGTGCCGTCGTACGTAGGGTTGCCACCTCATCCATTTAAAACAGAACACATATGAATTACACAGGTTCTGTGGCTGATTAAGGTGGTAATTGAACTAAAGTGGAGCCTTATCTAAATTAAATTAGCCTCAGAACCTGTGTAATTCATATGTGTTCTGTTTTAAAGGGATGAGGTGGCAACCCTAGTCGTACGTGTTGTATGTCACCGCGCTTTGCTCAAGCATTTTTCTTCATGAATGTGTGCATGCTGAAAAACGGTCGTGTGTACGCGGCATCAGGGTTCATATGCCAGAAATCTGTTACACTTTAACCACTTCAAAACCAGGCACTTACGCACCTTCCTGCCCAAGCCAATTTTCAGCTTTCAGCGCTGTCGCAATTTGAATGACAATTGCGCAGTCATGCAACACTGTACCCAAATGAAATTTTTAACATTTTGTTCACAGAAATAGAGCTTTCTTTTGGTGGTATTTGATCACCTCTGCGATTTAAATTGTTTGTGTACTCTGTACAGAGTAAGAAGGAACACAGAGAGAGAAGTGTTGTTTGGCCAGATCAGGAAAGGAGCCTAGGGTGACACCGTTGCTCCTCTATAGATACAGTGAGTTATTGTTGTCACCTTAGGACAGGAAGTGTAGTACTAGCAGGATTACCAGATGAAAATAAAGAAAAAAAGGCCTGAAATGGGAAACATATGCAGTCATCACATCTAACGGCTGATAAGTTGCAATGCATTACATTTTTGTTTTTTGAGTTTAAATATGCTTTAAATTATAATAATTTTTTTTTTATGAATGAGCTCATATTTAGTCCATAAAAGTGTGCAGCTGTTATTGATCAGCTGCCCCAAACCCCCTCATGTGACCCGGCCGCACCGTCAAACAAAGTGCTATGTTATAAAGAACATTCTACGTAGAACGTTTATTCGATTAATTAGCTCTCATGGCTTGGTCTTGTTAAACACAGCAGCCAAGTCTCTTGTGCTCACGACGTTCATTAGAAAATCCAGTCACACATTGTTACCCTGAGCTCCTGTCTCTGGTATGGTTCAGGTACATTCTCACTGACATTGATGTGCTTGATCCTGGCGGCTAAGAACGCATAGTTATATGAGCCTAGGGAAGAAACATAACATCCTCTGAGAGGTGCTCATATCTTCTCATACAAGATAGAAAATAATGACAATGAATTGTGCGGCTTACAGATTTACATCTAAGAACTTTCTTGTAGAAAATCAGTAATGAGATTGACTTCACTAAACTAACTTCACACTGAGAGGCTTGGAACAATCTGATACCGATAAATCAGAGCATTTTACATTGGATCGTTGTAAATAGGCTTTTTGTAATACACATTGGGGGGAGATTTACTATAATTATTATTATACAGGATTTATATAGCGCCAACAGTTTACGCAGCGCTTCACAATGTAAAAGGGAGACAATACAGTTATAATACAATAAAATACAAGAGGATTAGGGCTCTTTCACACGTCCGTTCCGTTCGTCCGTTTTTTGGACGTCCGTTAATGGACCGCAATGCTTCCCTATGGGTTAACGTCCGTTAGCGGATGAGCATCCGCTAACGTCCGTTAGCATCCGTCTGCGTTAAGTTCTGTTTTTTTGGACGGAAGAAAACCCTATTTTTCTTCCGTCAAAAAAACGGAACGGACGAAAAACGGACGTTAGCGGATGATCCGTTTACCATCCGATCCGCTAACATCCGTTTTTCATCAAAATATGTAAAAAAAAAACAAAAAAACTGATGAAAAAACGGATGGAAAAACTGATGGAAAAACTGATGGAAAAACTGATGGAAAAACTGATGGAAAAACTGATGATAAAAAAAAAACGGACGAAAAACTGATGGAAAAACGGATCAACTGATGAAAAAAAAACTGAGCTAACCCAGAAAAATAGTGTTTCTTCCGTTCGGAAAAGCGGAACCCGACTGACGCGGACGCTAGCGGATGCTCCATCCGCTAACGGACGCGTCCCCATAGGGATTCATTACAAGTCCGTTAACGGACTTGTAATGAACGGACAGACGGAGCGGATGTCTGAAAGGGGCCTTAGAGGGCCCTGCTCAGAAGAGCTTACGATCTAATAGGGTGGGGCACGTGGTACAAAAGGTTGCAACTGTGGGGAATGAGTTGATGGAAGCGTTAAAAGATCAGCTGGAGACGTGATAGGCTTCCCTGAAGAGATGAGTTTTCAGGGATCGCCTGAAGGTAGCAAGAGTAGGGGATAGCCGACAGGTTGAGGTAGCGAGTTCCAAAGGATAGGAGAGGCTCTGGAGAAATCCTGGAGACGAGTATGGGAGGAGGAGACAAGGGAGCTTGAGAGTAGGAGGTCTTGGGAGGAGCGGAGAGGATGGTTTGGGTGATATCTGGAGACAAGATTGGTGATCGGAGCAGAGTTGTGAATGGCTTTGTATGTTGTGGTTAGTATTTTGAGTTTAATTCGCTGGGCGATTAGGAGCCAGTGTAGGGATTGGGGGAGAGGGTTGGCAGACGCTGAACGGTAAGGTGGCTAAGCCTGGCAGCAGCATTCATGATAGCCTATGGAGAGGCGGGCCAGTGAGAAGGGAGTTGCAATAGTCAAGGCGAGAGATAACAAGGGAGTGAATGAGGAGCTTGGTGGTTTCATTCGTTAGAAAGGGGCGAGTTTTACAAATTTTACGGAGGGGAAGTCTACAAACTTTTGACAATGATTGGATTTGAGCCTGAAAGGACAACTCAGAGTCTAGGATTACACCTAGTACCCTGGCTTGAGGGGAGGGACTGATGATTGCCATTGTTGATTTTGATGGAAAAGTCATGGAGGTGGGCATGGGCAGGGGGAAATATTAATAGCTCAGTTTTAGATCCCTTTCATACTGGAGCGTTTTTTAGGCGCTTTGTCGTTAAAAAAGGCACATGTAAAGTGCCTGAAAGAAGCCTCATCTGCAATATCAATGTGAAAGCCTGAGTGCTTTCAGAGCCCTTTCACACTGCCAGTGCCCGAAAAACGATGGTAAAGCTCCGCTAAGATCCCTTTCACACTGGGGCGTTTTTCAGGCACTTTGGCGTTAAAAAAAGTGTTGTATTCAACGCTCCTAAAGCGCTGCAAAGAAGCTGCTTGCAGGACTTTTTTTGACGCCCTGCCAGCGCAGCGCCCCAGTGTGAAAGCACTCCGGTTTTCACATTGGCATTGCAGATGAGGCTTCTTTCAGGCGCTTTACAGGTGCTTTTTTTAAACGCTAAGACCCCTTTCACACTGGGACATTTTTCAGGCGCTTTAGTGTGAAAGCACTTGGGCTTTCACATTGGGATTGCCGATGCAGCTTCTTTCAGGAGCTTTACAGGTGTTTTTTTCTAACACTACGGCCCCGTACACACGACCGAGTTTCTCGGCAGAATTCAGCCAGAAACTCGATGGGAGACGTATTCTGCCGAGAAAACCGGTCGTGTGTACACTTTTCGCCGAGGAAACCGACGAGGATCTCGTCGGGCCAAAAAGAGAACATGTTCTCTATTTCCTCGTTAGTCAATGGGAAAAGTTGGCTCGCCGAGATCCTCGGCGGCTTCACAAGGAACTCGACGAGCAAAACGATGTGTTTTGCCCGTCGAGTTTCTCGGACGTGTGTACGGGGCCTAAAGCGCCTGAAAAACGCCCCAGTGTGAAAGGGGTCTTAGAGAGATATCGATTTTGTAGGTAACACTGAAGGAGAGCTGTGATAGGTAGGCAGAGAATCAGGATAGAGCAGAATTTTGGAGGCCAAGAGAATGGAGTTTATTGAGAAGGAGCTGGTGGTCAATAGTATCAAAGGACACAGGGAGGTCAAGTAGTAGGAATATGGCGTAGTGGCCGTTGGTTTTAGCAGTTAGTAAATCGTTGGTGAGTTTTAGTACGGCAGTTTCCATGGAGTGCTGTGAGCGAAAGCCAAAATGGAAGGGGTCATGAAGGTTATTTTTACTGAGGTAGAAGCTAACACAGTTGTAGAAGTTTAGACATGAATGGAAGCAATGAGATGGGTCTTAAGTTCTTCAGGTTGGCGGTTTCCAGTGAGGGCTTTTTAACCACTTGAGACCCGCGCTATAGACAAAAGACGTCAACAGCGCGGCTCTCAGGTGCCAACTGGACGTCTTTGGACGTCATTTGAAGTGCATTACCCACGCGCGCCTCTGGGGGGCGCACAGCGGGTAAACACTGTCTCGGCGCATCGCTGGGAAGCCGATGCGTGTACCTGGCGGCCGCGATGTCCGCCGGGTACATGCGATCGTCGGGAACACAGCAGGGACGTCACCCCCCTCCCCCCACACAGTTAGAACACACCTAGGATACACATTTAACCCCTTCCTCACCCCCTAGTGTTAACCCCTTCACTGCCAGTCACATTTATACAGTAATTAGTGCATTTTTATAGCACTGATCGCTGTATAAATGTGAATGGTCCAAAATTTGTGTCAAAAGTGTCCGATACGTCCGTTGCAATATCGCAGTCCCAATAAAAATCGCAGATCGCCGCCATTACTAGTAAAAAAAAAAAAAAAAAAAATCATAATTCTGTCCCCTATTTTGTAGGTGCTATAACTTTTGTGCAAACCAGTCGCTTATTGCGTTTTTTTTTTTTTTTTTTTTTTACAAAAATACGTCGAAAAATACGTATCGGCCTTAACTGAGAAAAAAAATAGTTTTTTAAAAAAAAAATTGGGATATTTATTATAGCAACAAGTAAAAAATATATATATTTTTTTTAAATTGTCGCTCTTTTTTTGTTTATAGCGCAAAAAATAAAAACCGCAGAGGTGATCAAATACCACCAAAATAAAGCTCTATTTGTGGGGAAAAAAGGACGTAAATTTTGTTTGGGAGCCACGTCGCACGACCGCGCAAATGTCAGTTAAAGCGACGCAGTGCCGGAAGCTGAAATTTCGCCTGGGCACGAAGGGGGTTTATGTGCCCAGTAAGCAAGTGGTTAAGTATGGGAGTGATCTGTGCATGTTTTAGAGGGGAAGGGAGGGGAAGGTGCCACTAGAGAGGGAAAGATTGAAGATGTGAGTGAGGGAGCATAGGATAGAAGAAGAGGGTATAGTTGTGAGGAAACAGGGTCCAAGGGACAATTGGTTAGGTGATCATCTGAGAAAATTTGTGTAAGCTCTTCAGTAGTAGCCAGTTCAAAAGAGGACAGTGTTGAATGTGCTGTTAGGCACGGTATGTTGGGTGGGGAAGATGTACGCACAGTGGAGGTGTCCTCACAAATTGTACCAATCTAGGGCAGTGAGTGAGTTTGCGGGAAGAGGGGGTGGGGGACATAGCAGAGAAATAAAGGTTGAGAAGAGCTGATGGGGACTGGATGACAAAGTATTAATAAGAGAGACAAAGTAGGCTTGTTTGGCAGAATGGCAAACATGGCAGCATGGCAATTTTTACTAAAACTGGTGCACACTGAAACTGATGTGGCTGTGCTTGGTAACCAATTAGCTTCTAACTTCAGATTGTTCAGTTCAGCTTTGACAATAAAACCCAGAAGCTGATTGGTTACTATGCAAAGCTGCGTAGTGTAGCAACCTGTGGTTGCAGGACACAAATTGCTCCGTGTATGGCCAGCCTAAGGCAGACCTAATAGGGAACTTGTTTCTCAGTTCCCATCAGGCTCTGTCCACCCAGTAACTCAAGTCAATTCCCAAATATGTGCATTGCTATATTTGGACAATGGCATCACTAATATCTCCAGCCGTTTTGTTTACATTTAGCTTTCGGCCAGGAAATCTCTCAGCTGACAGCTCAATGGGACCAGGGAGAGAACACGGTTTTTGGAAGCTGGCACATTCAATGAGGTATTCCAAGCTCTCTATGCCAACTCAGAGCTGGTCTTAATTACTGCCAGTTTCCTAATCTGTAAACTGAAGTTAAATCTTTAAGAATCTGTTGATGCCAAAGCTGACTGACGAAGCCACTGTTTTGGCGAACATTTTCCAACAGACTCCTTCAACAAAACTCCATCAAATAATCGACTTTTGATGAATGGAGCAGTAAGGCTATAGACTTACATTGGGTATAGGAAAGACCCCCCCCCCTTAAACTAATCACACTTTGTTGCTTTGCAGCCTGAAATGAAGACAGGCACAGTTTTTGTTTTATCCAGCTGTATTTGCTCAGTGCAACTTATATCATCCAAGTGAAAGATTTAACACCAACATGTAAGAAAAAAAATATCAAAATCAGGATCACGAGTTGGAAAAAGGATCACCCCCTTGTGTCAGTATTTTGTTGAACCACCTTTTGCTTTGATTACAGCCTTTAGTCTGTTGGTATGTCTATTGCATCTAGACGTTGCAATATTTGCCCACTCTTCTTTGCAGAACTGTTCAAGTTCAGTTAAATTTGATGGTGACCGTTTGTAGACTGCAGTCTTCAAGTCATTCCACAGATTTTCAATGGGGTTCAAGTCTGGACAATGCCTAGGCCATGCACAAATGTTCACATTTTTTTTCCTTTAGAGCAGAGTTCCACCCAAAAGTGGAACTTCCACTAATTTTCTCCTCTTCCCCTCCGGTGTCACAATTGGCACCTTTTGGGGGGGACAGGATACCTCTTTGACCGGTATCCTGTTCCCACTTCCGGGAGTCCGCGCCACGACCCATGACATCACCGCTTGGCTCCCTCCTCCTCCCCCTGTTGCCGGGCCAGTAGGAGAGAGCAGCTGTGCATTTGCAGTAGGGCTCTCAGCGTGAAGCTGTAAGGCTACACTGCCAGGTTCCCTTACCCACAACGCTGGCGGCAGCACCCGACAGCTGATGGAAACATCAGCTGCGGTGCCGACATCGCTGGACACCAGGACAGGTAAGTGTCCGATTATTAAAAGCCAACAGCTGCAGTATGTGTAGCTGCTGGCTTTTACATTTAATTTTTTGGGCGGACCTCCACTTTCCACTTTAACTACTGTGTGGTAATTTTTGCTGTGTGCTTTGGGTCATTGTCATGTTGGATGTTTTATTTTAAAGGGGATGCTTCTTTTCTATACCCACTGTAGCATAATCACACAAAGTATGGTCAGTTTTACTGTAGGCTGTGGCTCACCATGTGCCATAGGGGAACAGGCTGTGAGACACCAGGAAGTCATAGCCAGCTCCCAAAACCAAGATGGTGGCATGGAGGAGCAGAAGCCTTGGGCAAAATCAGCTGTGTAAAAGACAGCGCTGGAATCCATGGGAATGAGAACCTTTTTTTTTCATTTTACCATTCCCTGCTGAAGATCCTTGATTTAGGGAGGAAGGTTGATGTTAAAAAATAGTGCTAGCAGACAAGTATAGCAATGTTTTTTTTTGGAAGAAGAAATTGACATATAGCCAGATTCAGGTATAGTTACGCCGGCGTATCAGTAGATACGCCGTCATAACTCTGAATCCGCGCCGTCCTACATTTAAGCGTATGCTCAAACTGATATACGCTTAAATGTTGCTAAGATACGAGCTGCATAAGTCTTCCTACGCCGTCGTATCTTAGCTGTCTATTTACGCTGGCTACTAGGGGCGCGTACGCTGATTTACGCCTAGAATATGTAAATCAGCGAGATACGCCTATTCACGAACGTACGCTCGCCTGTCGCAGTAAAGATATGCCGTTTACGTAAGGCATTTTCAGGCGTAAAGATAAACCACCAAAAAGATGGCGCAGCCAATGTTAAGTATGGACGTTGGAACCGCCTTCGAATTTCACGTCGTTTGCGTAAGTCGATTCAGAATAGGGCTGGGCGTAGGGTACGTTCACGTCGAAAGCATTGACTATTTGCAACGTGATTTGGAGCATGCGCACTGGGATACGACCGTGCACGGCGCATGCGCCATTCTTTCAAAACGTCATTTACGTGGGGTCATGCTTTATTTACATAAAACACGCCCAATTTGAATTAGGCGCGCTTACACCGGCACATTTACGATACACCGCTGTAATTTAGGACGAAGTGCTTTGTGAATACAGCACTTGCCTCTCTATCTTGCGGCGGCGTAACGTAAATTACATACGCTACGCCCACACAACTTTGAGCCGCCGTGTGAATCTGGCCAATAGTCTTTCCACCAAAAAAATTAAAATCCTAATAGATTTTTTTACAATTTAGTTTTGCTTTAGGATAACCCACAAAGAGACATAATAATCCGCTCAAAAAACTGTGAAATTTGTGCTGCACCGGATTATTACAAAATGTTATGATAATCTGTCATGTTTCAATTATATAAGAATTACAGGGATTATTGAGACGATACATTTTCTGGCTCGAAGCAAAGGCATTAAAGAGCCAACAAGCTGCAAATAAACACGGCATAAACAGAAAGTGGAAATATTGGCCACTTTCTTGCTTTTTACGAGATGAAACTGTACACTGCGATGGCTGTATTCCTGGCAGTGTGGATTTCCTGCCTCCGTTGGGGAGAGGGTATCTTAGGTCACTGAGTTCTGTACAGGGTGTCTCACTGTCATCGCTGTGAGAACAACGTGCAAGTCGGACACGCGTAAAATAAGTCACATTCGTTTCTGTTCTGCAGCACAAAAGAAATTTCAGCTGATCAAATGTTCGCTGGCAGAATGTTCACGCCATTCACACTCAGCACGCAGTGTGCTGCATACCTCGGGGGAAATGGACTCACTGTGACATCATGAAAACAGCTCTCAATCTTTCTCAGGAAAAATAAATTGGCTGTTTTTACAAAAATGCTAGCATCCTAGCTCTAAATGAACTGACCTAGAGCAAGTATGCAGAAAGTGACGTAAGAACTTGCTATTGCTACATGTTTATTGTAATTGCATTTAGTAACAATTTCTTGCTTTTACATTTTGTATTCTATTGTTCTCCATATGTAGCTCTTGATTGGGTGATCTTATTAGCACAATTGTGCTTAAAAAATCAGATACTGTACGTGCACCTAGCCTAAACCATCATGTAGAAGCCTGGAAGGCATCTTTCAGCTTCAATTTAAGGATGTCAAATGCTATGTCCACCTTTTGAAATAAATAAATAAATACACATAGGTTTACAAATATATATATATATATATATATAATTATTTTTCTGCAAATGAATCAGCAAAGCTATTAGTAGATCGCAAGTGCAATGCCAGGCTCCTGCAGAATCTTCCTCCAGCTCTATGCCTGTACCGATGTATGGACTTTTAGTCAGAGAGCCGGAGGGAGTGGCAATGAACTATGAGTGTGATAAACAACACATTTGTGTTGTATTGTGAACTACAAATCTGTCTGCCATTGTGTGAGACAGGACTTGTAGTTTATTCTTTCACAGATCTTTCTGTGGCGCCACAGAAAGAATAGGGAAGTGGCCTTGTGGGATTGCTGCCACGTCACCCTTTTTTTCCTTTCATGTGTAGCCAGGTGCTCTGCCAGCTGTGGGCAGCTCTTTTACTCCCCTCCTCCCCCTGCTATGAGCAGTGGGACTTCTGTGTGTTATGCAGCAACCAGCTCTCACCCCTCACTTCCCTGCTGTGTGAGAAGAGCAGGCTGTGTTCCTCTTACCTCTCACTTCTCTACCATGTGAGCAGAGCAGGCTTTGTTACTCTCACCCCTCATTTCCATGCCATGTGAGCAGAGCAGGCTTTGTTACTCTCACCCCTCATTTCCATGCCATGTGAGCAGAGCAGGCTGTGTTCCTCTCCCCTCTCACTTCCCTGTCATGTGAGCAGAGCAGGCTGTGTTCCTCTCACTTCTCTACCATGTGAGCAGAGCAGGCTTTGTTACTCTCACCCCTCACTTCCCTACCATTTGAGCAGAGCAGGCTTTGGTACTCTCACCCCTTACTTCCCTGTCATGTGAGCAGAGCAGGCTGCCACCGCCAGCATACCCAAGAGTAGTAGTGCTTTGGCAAAAAAAAAATGCTTGAGACCTGTAAACGTGTCTAAACGTGTGTTAACGCTAGGCACATTTAGTGCTTGGACGTTAATTCATTTTAGTGACCAGAATAAATGATTATTCTGGTCAATTAAATGAATTAATGCCAAAGCACTTGACATGGATGGTCGGGCTACGATGATGTCACTCCTGCACATGGGAGTCACATCATCACAGCACAGAGCTGTATGGCAAATGCACACTGAGCTGCACATGTGCGGCTCAGTGTACATTAATGCTGATAGGTTGGAGGCTAACAGAAGAGATCAATAGGGTCCTACCCTACTTGTCAGTGTTTTTTTTTTATTTATTTTTTGTTAATTTCCGCTTTAAGTTACTATAGGACAGTGTTGTTTTATCCAATGTACTCTGTAAAGTGCTGTGCAATATTTTTTTAACATAAATAGGTAAGTAAAATATTTTAACTGATAATGCAGTGCAGATAGCGAGAAAGAAGCAAAAAATATCCATAGCAACCAATCAGATTTCACTCCCTGATTGGTTGATATTGATGAAGGCACTACATCATCTCTTGGCTGTCATATTAAATAAGCCTAAACGAGGCATGGTGTAGGAAAGTTTGTGACAAGCTAAAGTACAGTATGTGCTCTGCTGTAAGTAGATGACAGTTCGGTGCTATGTTTTGGTACTGGAGATGCCAGCAATAATCACTACTCTACATCACTGATCCTTTCTGCTGATATCTCTGCTGCAACTCTAGCAGTTCACTATGTCAAACACATTTAACAAGAACAGAGATGCTGAATGATGGGAGCCATAAGACGTTGAATATGAATTTACACCTTTCCCATACATACCACAATGTGAACAATACAGCATTGACTTTTTTTCTTTTTTTTATTCATGAGCTGTAATGCAATCTGATGTGTCTCCAGCTTTCCTTCCTGAGGAAGAGGGCTGGGTGTGACATGTAGGTGGTAAGTGGAACACTAGAGTTGATTAGGTCACATTAGCATTTAATGATCTCTCTTGGCTCCTGTACAATTGATTATACTGTTCTCTTTCTGAAGCTGAGAAGGTCTGTGGGCCTTAAATGGCCTTTTCCAAGCAGGCCAGCAGAGAATACTGACATCTCTAATTATTGTGACACGTTGTAGTTTGTGTTGAAAGGTGTCTTCTGTTTTTAAAGTGAACGGCAAGGACCGAAATATTGATGCTGCCATTATTGATTTCCTCGTTAAAGGTGTAGCCATCAGGAAGCCATGCTGATCCTGGCTTGTCTACCAAGTGAGTAAAGCACACTGTACATTATGCAATTTTCTACCACAGGTGGAAAAGAAAGAAAATCACTCTATTCCCCCCATCAACGCATTCAGGAGCCTTCCCTGTTGGCAGAACACGCAATGGATGGAGAAATCAATTTTTTTGTCAATCAGCCCCCGGGCAGCCTAAAGATTTGACAAGTCTTGGTTAATCAGAATTTCAGTGAAATTTCTGACAATATTCCCAGCCATGTCCAGGGTAAGGCCCCAGATCCCGGCCCCCCACCCTATGTGAATGAGTATGGGGTACATTGTACCCTACCCATTCACCTGGGGGGAAAAAGTGTAAAGAAAAAAACACACACTAGACAGGTTTTTAAAGTAATTAGGCAGCTCTGGGGGTCTTCTTCCGACTTCTCCGATCTCTCCGGCCTCTTCTCCGGCTCTCTGGTGTGTTCTCTGCGCTCCCTGGTTCTTCTACCGCTCTCCGGTGCCGGGCTCCTCCGCCAGCTCTTTTACTAGCGTTGGCCCGGTCTTCTCCGTCATTTTCTTCCCTCTTCTCTATTTCTGATGTTGACACGACGCTCTCTCCCGCTGTAATGCCGTATGCGCGGTGTGCAACGACTTATATAAGCATGGGGCGTGGTGCCCCAGAAATGTGACATCATAAGGGGCGGGATCACTGGGTGACATCACTCGGTGACCACGCCCCATGCTTACATTAGTCGTTGCGCACCACACACACGCCATTACAGCGGGAGAGAGCGTTGTGTCAACATCGGAAGAAGAGAAGAAGGAAGAAGACGACGACGGGGAAGACCGAGCCAACGCTAGTAAAAGTGCTGGCAGAAAATAGCGGAGCCCGGCAGAAGGCACTGGAGAGCGGGAGAAGAACCAGGGAGCGCGGAGGCAATGGAGAGCAGGAGAAGAGGCCGGAGAGACCCCTGAAGTTGGAAGAAGACCCCGAACCCAGAAGAAGACTCTCGGAGCTGCCTAATAAATTACTTTAAAAACCTGTCTAGTGTGTTTTTTTTTCTTGGCATTCTTTTCCCCCAGGTGAATGGGTAGAGGTACGATGTACCCCATACTCACTCACATAGGGTGGGGGGCCAGGACCTGGGGGCCCCCTTATTAAAGGGGGCTCCCAGATTTCAATAAACCTCCCAGCCCTTAGACCCTGACAACCTGCGTTGTCTGGAAGGGCCCTTGTCCTCATCCCATGTTGAGGGCATGCGGCCTGGTACGGTTCAGGAGGGGGGCGCTCGCTCATCTTAACCCCCTTTCCTGACCGGGCTGCTTGCTCGGATAAGGCTCTGGTATGAACTTATCGGTGTGGGGTTCCCCTTAAAACCCATACCAGACCAAAGGGCCCGGTATGCTCTTGGAGGGTGAGCCCATGTTGTTTTTTTATTTAAACTTTGGCGTGGAGTTTCCCTTCAAGATTCATACCAAACGCAGTGCCTGGTATTGGCGGGGATCCAAGTGGGAACCCCATTCATTGAAAGTCAGACGTATGTCAGCTTCAAGTCGCAGGGCAAAGTCGGATCCAAAGTAGTACTAGTGTCATGTCACACCAGTGTGAACCCAGCCTAATAGTGTTAGTGTGGGCAGCAGGCAGGGGGCCTGGGTGTCACTGGCTACTCTCTGTTTGGCCAGCTTGGAACACAGCAGATGTGACTGGACAATACGGAGGGAGGTGCAGGCAGCCCCGGCTGGTTTCCCCTCTGAATCCAGTGGCGCCTGGAATGAGTGGACTACCCTATTAATGGTGGCAGCTCTAGTGATAGACTGTATAGTATACAGTATGTCATTTTTAATTTTGCCCATAGTTACACTTAACACTGGCCATAATGGCTTGATGAAAGAAAGCCTAGTTTCCAGAAGATATGTACACATCTATATGCAGCCAGATACTTCATATGGAATCACTGACACATGTGACAATTTTCATTAAACATCTTTGTCTGATTGTGCTATTAAATATATATTATATGGGGAAAATAATTGTAAACAAAGAAAAAAATATATAGCATATACCATTGTCGACACAAGTCATATTGTAATTGCATGTTATTAAAAATTACCGTATTTATCTGGGTATAGCGCGCACCGGCGTATAGCGCGCACCCAGTTCTAGGAGGGAAATGTCCTGGAAAAAAAAATTACTTACAGTTTAAATGTCCCTCTTCGGTGTCTTGCCCTGCGTCCATCGGCGGCCTTGTCCGGTCCGGTGTTCGTCTTCGGCCTTCGTGGTGTTCTCCCGCACTGTCTCCGAGCGCCGCCGCCGACATATACCGAGCGCAGTACACTTGGGTACACTCGGCTAGGCTCGGCCACACTCGGCTCCTCTCGCAGGGCGTGACCGTGAGCCGAGCCTGGCCGAGTGTACTGCGCTCGGTATATGTCGGCGGCGGCGCTCAGAGACAGGGGATCGGCGTATAACGCGCACCCACGATTCCCCCCTGTTTTTAAGGGGAAAAAAGTGCGCGTTATACGCCGATAAATACGGTACCTTTCCTTTTTAATCTGCAGCTGCTGTAATATTCTGAAAATGCAATATGGCTACCTGGTGGTGTTCTGTACACAGAATATGTACAGAATGCCCCCCCCCCCCCCGGAAACATTTCCTGCTTGTGGGATTGGCTCACCGATTTTCCCAGAAGTCTGCCCTAAGATACAAGTCAGATATCAGGCATCCCCTGGAACTAAAATGTACATTTTGGAGAGATACTCCCAATAGAAAATTATGTCTAAAGGGATACAGGCCCAGCAGCTTTCCTCATTAGAGCCCTGATTCTGCAGCAGCTGGTTGATAATTATGAAACTGCCGCATTGAACTCACTCAGCGCAGGGGCACAGAGGAACAAACATTGATTTCTTCAGAATAACAAAACATAGGAATCTGCAACAGAGTCTGTTGAAATCCTTGTAATGTACATAGATCATCCAGAGGGGAAGGTTTTTTTCTCAGCAAAGTGGAGTTACGCTTTAAAGCCCTGTACACACAATCAGATATCTGATGGAATACAATCCGATGGATTTTTTCATCGGATATCTGATGAAGCTGACTTTCATCAGTCTTGCCTACACACCATTGGTTAAAAATCCGACCGTGTCCAACCCGGTGACGTAAAACACAACGACGTGCAGAGAAAAATGAAATTCAATGCTTCCGAGCATGCGTCGACTTGATTCTGAGCATGCGTGGATTTTTGACCAATGGATTTCCCCACAGACGATCGTTTTTTTCTATCGGTCTTTTAACCATAAGAAAAATTTAAAACAGGTTCTATTTTTTTTTCACCGATGGATAAAAAACCGATGGGGCCCACCCGCGATCGGTTCGTCCAATGAAAATGGTCCATCGGTCTGTTTTCATCAGACGAACCGATCGTGTGTACAGGGCTTTAGTGTAAATTACATTCTTCACCACAGCCGGTAAATGATTACTAAGGTGTATGGCTTTCCTAAACCTCAGCCTTTCAGGTACCAGAGAATTACATAAGATTGTGGGGTAACTAATCTTCAATTAGCCTATTCCTTCAATTATCTGCTGGCTCAGAGCAACTAGGGAAACCAGAATTTATCTAAAATCATTAAAATATTGTCGGAAGAGAGAACACAAGTTCACCGGTTCATGTAACAGTTCAGCAAAATGCCAGTTATTCATTAGCATCAAATTGATTGGTCTTTTTCATTGATCGCGCACGCTTGATTAGTAAATAGCTTCCTATTCTCCCCCCATGCCACGTACTTTTCTTTCTTTATGGGCAATTAGGTTTGCCACAAACTTTGAGACAATTTGTTGGTTGGCCTCGGGGAGAACAAACACAGCAAGTGTTTATACAGAGCCTGTGCACTTGTCTCACAGCTGTTGTGCGTTCCACTGGTATGAATTGTACCGATCTGCGGAGATTGTCAGCCAGCTGGGCCAAGCTCTGGCTTCACAACAGCAGCTAGCATCCAGATGTGGATTTCAGCGACTCTGCTGCCTGCATCATTTGTTTTCTCTTGGGGTTTTGATAAACAAAAAAATTGGAATTATCTACCCGTGAATAAGAAGGCTATATTCTGCATATTGCAATCTACAATACCCTAACCAAAATGTAGAAACACAAATGAAGGATTTTCTTACTGCAGAAGCTTTATATTGCAGAATCTCACTACTGTATGAATGCAGATATAATGTGATCTCCAATTGGTTCCCTTTTGCCATCCCACTGCATTGTGATTTAAAGTGGTTGTAACCCCTTACATATACCCAGGGCCGTCTTTACCATAGGACAAACATGAGGCAGCTGCCCAGGGCCTGGTCACTGTTGGGGGCCCAAAGCAATCCCCTTTAAAAAAAATATATATTTTTAGGGGCCCAGAGGGCCCCAGATGGCAACCCCCCTTTTTTTTATTTATTTTTAAATAAAAATAATATATATTTTTAATATATTTGTATTTTATTTTTTATTAAAGGGCCAATTTTTTTTTAGAGGTCTGGAGGTCCCCAGGGGCCCGTAGTTCCCCAGGGCCCCAGATGACAACCCCCCTTTTTTTATATATTTCTTTATATAAAATATAAATGTTATTATTATTATTAAAGGACCCAGAGGTCCCAAGGGCCCCCGGATGGCACCCCCCTTTTCTTTTTATTTCTTTTTTTTTTATATATATATATATATATTTTTTTTATTAAAGGGCTCAGAGGTCCCCATGGCCCCATGTGGCAAACACCCTTTTTTATTTTTTTTTATAAATGTTTATTTTTTTATTTTTGTTTATATATTTTTTATTTTTTTATTAAAGGGCCCAGAGGTCCCCAGGGCCCTGAATGGAAACCCCCCCTTTTTTTATAAATGTTTCTTTTTTTATATATATTTATTTTATTTTTTATTAAAGGGCCCAGAGGTCCCGGATGGCAACCCCCCTTTTTTTATAATTTATTTTTATAAAAAAAATATATATTAAAGGGCACAGAGGTCCCCAGGGCCCCAGATGGCAACCCCCCCTTTTTTTTAAATATATATTTTTTATTTCTTTTTTTCTTTTTATTAAAGGGCCCAGAGGTCCCCAGGGCCCCAGATGGCTACACCCCTTTTTTTATATATATTTTTCTTTATTTTTTCTTTTTTGGAAAGGGCCCCCCGCTTCTAAATTCGTGGCAGCCCCCCGCTTCTCAATTTCAGGCAGCAGCACCCCCCCCCCGGTTCTCTACTCCAGGGGGCCCATGCCTGAAGCTGTGTAAGAGGCCCCATAATTCCTGATGGCGGCCCTGCCGCCCGTTAAGCCCCTGTGCTGCCCACAAATCAGGCTGGAAATCATCAGCGGCACACAGCCAGTGACAGTACTGCTTCCCTTCCCAGTGTTTTAAAATGTACAGCACCCCTGGCTTCCCTTTAGACGTGCACTTCTCCCTTCCTGCCACTGGGTGCTGCTTATAAAAGTGAATTAGAATGTGATTTTATAACATCCCCAGTTTGCTCTTCCCGAGGCTGACTTCTTCATGTCCTGCTCCTCAAGGTATGTCTCTGTTTGCTAATCTATATTGTGAAATAAAGGAATATATTTGTACATAAAGTGTCAATATAAAACCACAGCGCTATGAGAATAAATTAATATTCAAATCTAAATATGCAAACACAAGTGTACAATGAGATATCACAATATTAAGTAAATAACTTATAAACTTGTAAACATGCAAAGTAAGTGAAAAAAAGTGTGAGAAAAAGTTCGTGACGCTACAGAATACGTAACGTATTCAAACAAGAAAATTCATGTGACTTCAAGAGTAGTTGATCCACTTTCCAGGACTTCCACCACACCTCAGTGTTCAGTGCTCCAATCCCCCTCACAGTGGACACTCACCACAATCATATGCCTCCCACTCTCGTGTTTGGCTAACGAGCTTGTAATAAGAGTATCTCCAGGGTATCACCAATATATATCCAAATGTTAATTCCGAGAAGTTTCCAAAGTGATAATGCAAAACAAGAGAAAAAATGCACAATAGTGTAAAAACGTAAGACCAGTTTATTAAAACACTCAAATGAACCTTCAAAAGTTGCACTCACAAATCAGAATCACAAAAACAGCTTTGTGTGATAGCAGATCACTGCACACTTCAAACTCCTTAACTGTAGATAATAGTGGTCACGGCGGACCCTCGATTAACCGAATGATCTCACCGCAATCCTTGGCACAGCACACCACCTCAAATGATAACTCCTTCACTCGATAACACAAAAACAGCTGAAAGATGGCTGCAAACACTCCTAGTTGTAACTTGGAACTTCTTTTCTCTCTTTCCTTTTCAAACATGGATTAGGCCACGCCCCGACATGTTTCGACTTCCTGTCTTATTCATGGGTATGGCCAAATCCCTACTTCCCTCTTTTATATATACCTGGGGTTATATAGCAGCGAATCAGAGCAGGGAGTGACGAGACGCCATCCTCTGCTTGTGTGTATCGCTCTATCTGGCAGCGAATACGTCACCGGGTCACGTGCAATGGCGCGTCCAATAGGGTGAAAGCATCGCCGTATCTATGGGCGGGAGCTGTGTATGACGTCTCACTTGTCAGTCCAGCAGCACTGAGCGCAGCCAATCATGCTGCGTATCTCTTGTGATACGTTACCTTGCCGGAAATGATGAGTGAGTGTTGTCTATCGTCAAGGTGCCGCGTTGTCCTAGCAACGGGGGACGCGACCAGCTGGTCACATGCACGTCGCAGCCAATAAACAATTGATCGCAGCAAAAGCCCAGACGGAAGTGCAATGTACATATGGCACATTGGCATATCACACAGCGGTTTACTAATTGTTAAAGAAGGACCTTACTAGCAGATCAGTATTAGAATTATTACTTTTTTTGTGTGAGTGTAACAGTAATTTTTCAAAAACTAGGGGGATTTAATCATAAATCAGGGGACGGTCTCTCGAGAGTCCCCATGACCACCAATCCCCAGTTATTACACACTAAAAAAATTATATATAAAATACAATCAATATTTAAAATCAAATATAAAAATTAGCACTATAACTTCGATCTGATATACAAATACCACTACTAGCATTATCTTTAATAAACTAATCTAGACTAAATCAATTCATCAAACACAATGTATACATATACTCACTATTATAAGAGTATTGGGTATCAAGCATGTGTATAAGTACACAAACTAACTGCATATAGATTAAAAATACTACTTAATTTAATCAAGGAATGAATGGTTAATGGTGACTATTGATCACAAATGATCCAATAATTCATGGGTGGAACACTTCTGACATCACAATAGTGAAACCATTTAAATAAAAAAACATTTGAATAAACATACAAGATGTATGAAAATATAAACTAGATACCTGACCACATACTGACAGTTGCAGAGACAAGGGTTTAACTGGTGTCATCCATGCTATTTAGCTAATAGTCCTGCATATCAGTAATATGGTACAGTCCAGATACGAACTATACGACACATTGTATATTGAGGTCAGTGTTCACCTATAACATATATCAATAACACAATTATACAATAAGATCGAAAAAAGAAAAAGAAAAATTTGGAGAAATTGAATCTGTCAAGAGTTGTTAATAAAACAATTGAGGTCAACCTCTATGTTTAAACCCCTAGGCTGAAGACATCTCAGCAGGTATATCCACTGGGTTTCGCGTTGTGAGAGGTCCCTAATTCTATTTGAACCCCTCCACCCGAAATATACCACATCAATACCACAGAATTGAATCAAAGATGGATCCTGCTTGTGTCTTTTCTTAAAATGCATTGAGACGCTATGATATTCAAAGCCCTTTTTAATGTTCGCCAAATGTTCAGCGATTCGCACCCTAAGCAGTCTCTTTGTCCTCCCCACATAAAGTAGACCGCATGGACACCATAATAGATACACCACGTAAGAGGAGTTACATGTGCTAAATTCTTTGATCTCAAACGGACTACCATCGCTTCCTCTTACTTGACATATTCCCCTGTTGTGTATCTTGACTGTTCGACAACATATACACCTTCCACAGGGAAAAAAACCTTTCAAGTCAATTTTAATGGAGGGAGTTGGGGGGTCCAGAATTTTCCGGACAACTTTATCTCCGAAATTTGGTGCCTTTCGGTAGATAAACCGAGGATGATCCGGTATTATAGTACCCAAATGTGTGTCTCTGGCTAGGATGTGCCAGTGTTTACGAAAAATCGTTTCAACATCCTTGTATCCTTGTAATTAGCACCAATTAATGACTCTGCTATGATTAAAGAATTCAATACGAACATGAAGAAAAAATTGGAGAAGACTGATAGGGAGACACAGAAGAGAAAGGTTAAGAAATATAACCGAGACTCCGAGGATTTTAAAAATGACAAGATTTATGCTTGGCAAATTGCTGCCAGAGCTGAAAACGGTAATGAGGAAGTGAAGCCTACACAAAAATTAAATACCGTTAGCCAGAAAAAGGATTCGATTAAACATACTACCAGTAAAGCCATACTGAGGAAAAATGAACATCTACTGCCTAATCAGAGACGGAATTCTGACTCACAGGCTTCTGGGAGTGGACAGTATGGCCCACAATTCGAATCACCTGCAGCACCTAGACGAGAGAGAGATGATTATCAATATGGTCATGGTCATCAATCACCTCGCCCTTATTACACACAGGGTGAACAGAACCATTGTCAGTATTATCCTCAACAAGAATATCAACAATGGTATGCACACCCAGCACCCAATTATTATCATCATCCACCGCAGCCTTTTTTAGGGCAGAGGGGGAGGGGGAGAGGAGTAACCCCGAAGAGACCCCCTCACAATGGTCACAACAAGGGGGGGGACAGGAATGGTTATCCATATCCTCACCCCAAGAATGGAGACTACCCCCAAAGAGAAGAAGGGGCTGTAGGGCCGGACGGAGAAAGCAATCCAAAGAAAAGACCGAGGAAAACCTAAGTACAGGGATCTTTAATTTAAGCAAAGTAGAGTTGAATTTGAAAGAATTGAACATACTTAATACTGGTCTAAAATGTGCACCAAGGAGAGTCATGAACAAGTTCAATTTGTACATTGACACTCATAAATTTATAAGGACTCTTAACATGAAAAAATACTTCTTGAGTCATCCGGCAGAATCATCTTATAAGAGTACTGCCGCCTCAGCACATATAGATAGCGGCCTAAAAAATAGATCCCTATTTAATCCCCAAAACCCGAATAATCATTACATCGAGGTCTTCAAGCATTTGGTGTTGAAGGATATTGATGAACTACCGCAAAAGAAGAAAGTGAACCCTGAATTTATAAAAGAAGGAATAAAAAGCCTTGAAAACAACAAGGAGATCATCATCCGCCCTGCAGATAAGGGAGGCGGAGTGGTCGTTATGGATAAAGAGTTTTATCTGAATCAATTGACTACACTGTTAAGCGACCCTGTGACCTACAGAAGATTGGGTTCAGACCCTACTGAGGACTACAAAGCGCAATTGGATGCTCTAGTTTGTTGGGGATACCGCACGCAGGCTCTTAATGCCAAAGAAAAGGCTTATTTAGCCCCCTCTGTATGCAGGACTCCAGTGATATACACGTTACCTAAGATTCATAAACACCCAACAGTCCCACCAGCCCGACCCATTGTAAATGGGATTGGCTCTGTGACTGCTAGGTTGGGAGAGTACTTAGATAAGTTTCTCCAGCCGAGTGTTCGTAATACTAGGGCGTTCCTAAAAGATACAACGGATTTATTAACATCTTTAGAGTTATTAAATATCAACCCTGGGTCCAACATCATATTGGTAACAGCGGACGTAGCGTCCCTTTATACTATAATACAGCATGAGGACGCTGCGCTGGCATTAAACTGGGCATTGAGTAGGAGGGATGACATCCCTCATGTCCAAAAGAAATTTTTGGGCCAAGCTCTGGAGTTCTGCATGGCGCACAACTATTTTTGGTTCAATGGCTTTTTCTTCTCGCAACAGGTTGGCGTGGCTATGGGGGCTAAGTTTGCCCCCAGCCTCGCCAACCTGTTTATGGCGGAGTGGGAGGATAGACATATCTTCTGCAATCAGAGACAACAGCTCATCTTCTATCGCAGATTCATCGACGATCTCTTACTAATTTGGGAGGGATCGGAGGTGGATCTCAGATTGTTCCTGACAGATCTCAACAACAATAAGAATAACATCAAGCTTGAATACAATATTAGTATGAATTCAGTAGATTTTCTTGATGTCAACATTGAACATCTAAATGGGAAATTGAAGACGAAAGTACATTTCAAAACAACCGATCGTAACAGCTACTTGTCGATCCGGAGTGGACATCATCCGGCGTGGATAAGCAATATCCCGAAAGGACAGTTCCTAAGAGTAAGGAGAAACTGTACTGAGGAATCAGACTATTTAGAACAAGCAACTTTGTTGAAACAGAGATTTGTACGGAAGGGATACAATGAAGCTAAATTGAATAACATCATAAGAGAGGTAGCAGAAGTACCGAGGGAACAATGTTTAAAGAAGAGGGCATCTGTTGAGTCTAACAGCCAGCATCAATGGGGTTTTTTAACAGGCTTTCATTCCCAATACAAGGATGTTGAAACGATTTTTCGTAAACACTGGCACATCCTAGCCAGAGACACACATTTGGGTACTATAATACCGGATCATCCTCGGTTTATCTACCGAAAGGCACCAAATTTCGGAGATAAAGTTGTCCGGAAAATTCTGGACCCCCCAACTCCCTCCATTAAAATTGACTTGAAAGGTTTTTTTCCCTGTGGAAGGTGTATATGTTGTCGAACAGTCAAGATACACAACAGGGGAATATGTCAAGTAAGAGGAAGCGATGGTAGTCCGTTTGAGATCAAAGAATTTAGCACATGTAACTCCTCTTACGTGGTGTATCTATTATGGTGTCCATGCGGTCTACTTTATGTGGGGAGGACAAAGAGACTGCTTAGGGTGCGAATCGCTGAACATTTGGCGAACATTAAAAAGGGCTTTGAATATCATAGCGTCTCAATGCATTTTAAGAAAAGACACAAGCAGGATCCATCTTTGATTCAATTCTGTGGTATTGATGTGGTATATTTCGGGTGGAGGGGTTCAAATAGAATTAGGGACCCCTCACAACGCGAAACCCAGTGGATATACCTGCTGAGATGTCTTCAGCCTAGGGGTTTAAACATAGAGGTTGACCTCAATTGTTTTATTAACAACTCTTGACAGATTCAATTTCTCCAAATTTTTCTTTTTCTTTTTTCGATCTTATTGTATAATTGTGTTATTGATATATGTTATAGGTGAACACTGACCTCAATATACAATGTGTCGTATAGTTCGTATCTGGACTGTACCATATTACTGATATGCAGGACTATTAGCTAAATAGCATGGATGACACCAGTTAAACCCTTGTCTCTGCAACTGTCAGTATGTGGTCAGGTATCTAGTTTATATTTTCATACATCTTGTATGTTTATTCAAATGTTTTTTTATTTAAATGGTTTCACTATTGTGATGTCAGAAGTGTTCCACCCATGAATTATTGGATCATTTGTGATCAATAGTCACCATTAACCATTCATTCCTTGATTAAATTAAGTAGTATTTTTAATCTATATGCAGTTAGTTTGTGTACTTATACACATGCTTGATACCCAATACTCTTATAATAGTGAGTATATGTATACATTGTGTTTGATGAATTGATTTAGTCTAGATTAGTTTATTAAAGATAATGCTAGTAGTGGTATTTGTATATCAGATCGAAGTTATAGTGCTAATTTTTATATTTGATTTTAAATATTGATTGTATTTTATATATAATTTTTTTAGTGTGTAATAACTGGGGATTGGTGGTCATGGGGACTCTCGAGAGACCGTCCCCTGATTTATGATTAAATCCCCCTAGTTTTTGAAAAATTACTGTTACACTCACACAAAAAAAGTAATAATTCTAATACTGATCTGCTAGTAAGGTCCTTCTTTAACAATTAGTAAACCGCTGTGTGATATGCCAATGTGCCATATGTACATTGCACTTCCGTCTGGGCTTTTGCTGCGATCAATTGTTTATTGGCTGCGACGTGCATGTGACCAGCTGGTCGCGTCCCCCGTTGCTAGGACAACGCGGCACCTTGACGATAGACAACACTCACTCATCATTTCCGGCAAGGTAACGTATCACAAGAGATACGCAGCATGATTGGCTGCGCTCAGTGCTGCTGGACTGACAAGTGAGACGTCATACACAGCTCCCGCCCATAGATACGGCGATGCTTTCACCCTATTGGACGCGCCATTGCACGTGACCCGGTGACGTATTCGCTGCCAGATAGAGCGATACACACAAGCAGAGGATGGCGTCTCGTCACTCCCTGCTCTGATTCGCTGCTATATAACCCCAGGTATATATAAAAGAGGGAAGTAGGGATTTGGCCATACCCATGAATAAGACAGGAAGTCGAAACATGTCGGGGCGTGGCCTAATCCATGTTTGAAAAGGAAAGAGAGAAAAGAAGTTCCAAGTTACAACTAGGAGTGTTTGCAGCCATCTTTCAGCTGTTTTTGTGTTATCGAGTGAAGGAGTTATCATTTGAGGTGGTGTGCTGTGCCAAGGATTGCGGTGAGATCATTCGGTTAATCGAGGGTCCGCCGTGACCACTATTATCTACAGTTAAGGAGTTTGAAGTGTGCAGTGATCTGCTATCGCACAAAGCTGTTTTTGTGATTCTGATTTGTGAGTGCAACTTTTGAAGGTTCATTTGAGTGTTTTAATAAACTGGTCTTACGTTTTTACACTATTGTGCATTTTTTCTCTTGTTTTGCATTATCACTTTGGAAACTTCTCGGAATTAACATTTGGATATATATTGGTGATACCCTGGAGATACTCTTATTACAAGCTCGTTAGCCAAACACGAGAGTGGGAGGCATATGATTGTGGTGAGTGTCCACTGTGAGGGGGATTGGAGCACTGAACACTGAGGTGTGGTGGAAGTCCTGGAAAGTGGATCAACTACTCTTGAAGTCACATGAATTTTCTTGTTTGAATACGTTACGTATTCTGTAGCGTCACGAACTTTTTCTCACACTTTTTTTCACTTACTTTGCATGTTTACAAGTTTATAAGTTATTTACTTAATATTGTGATATCTCATTGTACACTTGTGTTTGCATATTTAGATTTGAATATTAATTTATTCTCATAGCGCTGTGGTTTTATATTGACACTTTATGTACAAATATATTCCTTTATTTCACATACTATTTTTTTAAGCAGCAGCTAGGCGCTTCAACTTCTTTCCATCTGGCGCAGTAGTGGGTTATCATTCGGGCGCAGTTTTTTGATACCCCAATCATCACATAATCTATATTGTAAATATAAGTTTTCTGTAGAGTGTGCCCAAAGTCTTTATAATATTTGATGATTCACTTTAGCACCATGGGACCCCATGCCATGTGTAAAATAGAGGAACTCTTTAAATCACAGACCAGACCTGCAGTCCAGGCTGAGTAAGGCCTCAGAGCACATGGCATTACTGTCTGTATTTAACTGCTTGATGGGCTTATTTTGGGCCTGGCTGGTTCACATGTATGTGTTTTGGTGGCCCACATTTGCGCAGGCACAACAGCCCATTCATTTGAATGGGCTGCCATGCCTGCGTTTCCTGCAAAGAAAAGCGCATGCCTCATGTACGGCACACCTATGCCCATCAAGCACTGAAATACAGCACTGTCTGTCCATTCTGCTGTCTGCTGTGACTTATCTGCAGTTCCCGCACTGTCAAACTTGCTGCATTTTTAGATGTTTAGGTCACGCTTTTAAAAACACAGTGCGTTTGTGTGTGCAAGAACTGCAGGTAAGTAGCATGGTGCAAAAGCAGAATGGATTTCAAGGCAACTGTATTTTTAAAATGCTGAATGCACCTTTTTTCTGCAGGAAACAAAGGCATGGCAGCCCATTCAAATCAATGGGCTGCTGTACCTGCACAAATGAGGGTCGCCAAAACACATACATGTGAACCAGCCAGGCCCAAAATAAGCTGGAGGGGGGCCCAAAATCCATAGCCTGAATCTGCAAAGTTTATTCTCCTTTCACCAACCTATACTGTCTACCTCAAGTTGACTGTTGGTCGTGTTGGACCAGAAATAAAAGCATTGAAAACGTCAACCAACTGTTTGGACATTCCGTCACTGCTCTCACCACCATCATCACCCCTAGACACATCACAGAGGTAACTTAATTATGCCGTCCCAAATCTAACCAGCGGATCCTTCGGGGGTAGCGCTACACCTATTATTAGAGTGTATAGACAAAAGCAATTATGGGATACAATTTCCAAAACTTGGAAAAAATGACAACATTTATTTCTAGTTATCACAGATTCGTCAAATACACGGTATACCTCCAATGTTATAAAGCTTTTTATCTGGGTATACTTGGGGGTTGTCTCCACTATTATTATTACACCATGGTGGATTTATTCATTGATATTTATATTTTCAATAAAGTATTTAATAATTTTTGATACACCGTGGTTGACCCTCCTCATTGCTATCTTTCTGTGGACATCCCTCTGTCCTATCATCTCTATTTCTATTATTGGAGTGGCTGGCCCTTTTCCAGCAGCACATTTAATAGGGTATCTGGGCTGCCGTTAAACAATGTAATGTAGTAATGGGATGGTGCATGTCCAGGGACCATATCGAATGAGACAACAAGACCTTGCAACATGTCAAGTGAAGTGTACTCTTGTTCGGGTCTATTGGCATTTGAGAGGTGCCGGAACCTGCATGTGAATTGGAGATGGTGGGGTTGGGCCACACCGCTTTATCTTTGCAAAACTGGCTACACAACCCGACCCCTGGATGGCCTGTCCTTCACACAGAACATTAATGGCTGAGTCATGTTAATATCTAGGGCAGGTATCCCCAGTATTGGCCACTGTAGACCAAGATAGAAGGGCAATATGCAATGATATAACAGTAAGTTGCAGATCTTAAACTACAGAATATATGAGTAGTATCAAGGGTGTAGAAGATTAAATATAACTCTGAATATCAACAGCTCTATTGTATGATAGCTGTGACAAGAGTGAGACAAATTGTCTGCTACAGTAAGTGGTACACTTAAAAAACGGCCAAATAAGTGCTCAGTAAACACCGGCTGGACTGGCACTTGCAACAACCAGAGTATGTGCACACTGGAGTCACCGGCAGCGGGGGAGGCAACTGGAAGGCAGACTGGAAACTGGGCACTTCACAGGAGAGATGTTGTGGATAGACAGCATGAGTCCCTGTCCTGTCCCTCCCTCCTTTGGAACCTGTCCTTAAGCTACTCCGTCTGTCCCTTATGCCGCGTACACACGGTCGTTTTTTAAACATATTTAAAAACGTCATTTAAAATGACCGTGTGTGGGGAAAACGTTGTTTTATGTCTTCTGAAAAACGACAAAAAAAAATCTGAACATGCTTCAATTTTTTATGTCGTTTTTCAAAACGTCGTTTTTTTTGTCATTTAAAATGATAGTGTGTGGGTAAAACAACGTTTTTAAACCCGCGCATGCTCAGAAGCAAGTTATGACGCGAGCTTGAATGGAACAGAGTGCCGTCGTACGTGCTGAACGTAACCGCGCTTTGCTAGACAATTTTGAAAAAACAATGGTGTGTAGGCAACGTCGTTTTTTAAAATGAAGTTTGAAAAACGTTGTTTTGTTTCATGATAAAAAACTTTATTTTATTTCATCACAAAAAACGACCGTGTGTACGCGGCATAACCTACCTATTAGGCCCTGTACACACGAGGAGACATGTCCGATGAAAACGGTCCGCGGACCGTTTTCATCTGACATGTCTGCTGGGAGCTTTTGGTCTGATGTGTGTACACACCATCAGACCAAAATCCCAGCGGACAGAGAACGCGGTGACGTAGAAGACACCGACGTTCTCTAACACAGAAGTTCAATGCTTCCACGCATGCGTCGAATCAATTCGATGCATGCGCGGGATTTCGGGCCGCTGGTTATACGTCATAACCAGCGGACATGTCCGATGAGTCGTACTAACCATCGGACATGTCCGACGGACATCTTTCCAGTGGACAAGTTTTGTTCGCTGGAAACCTGTCCGCTAGGCCGTACACACGGTCGGATATGTCCGCGGAAACTGGTCTGCGGACCAGTTTCAGCGGACATGTTAGCTGCCAGTGTCCAATTGGACAGCTACCTCCCTGGAGAGACCTATGGAGGCCTCAGGGGGACCAGTTCCCACCCTTTAACCTCCGGCTTCTCTGCACAGCGGCCACGCAGGGAGGCTGCACTACACCTGACTACAAATGTATGGCTAGCTATTTCAAGGGTTTATTAGGAGCTCTAAAGCCTCGTACACACAATCGGATTTCCCCCAGACAAAGCCTTGGACTTTTGTCCAAAGGGCATTGGCCAGGAATTTGTCTTGCATACAAACGGCAAAGAATTGTCAGCCAACAAACAGGAATGTAGTGACGTACTAGTTGTACTACGTGTTTTTTCAGCTCTTTAGGGCCACCCTTTGGGCACCTTCTGCTAATGTTGTGTTTGGTGAGCATTGCTTCTGAGCATGTGTGTTTGTACTTTGGACTTGAGTACACACGATCAGAAAATCCGACAACAGTCCGAAAATTTTAAAGCCTGCCACTTCTCCTGTTTCAGGACAGTCACAAGAGTCAACTGGCAACAACCTGGACACCCCCGCCCATTCTGGGCCAAATCATCACCCCTAGCTCCAAAGTCAAAAGTCTTGGGGTCATTTTTGACACCTACATGACAATGGACGCACAAACAGGGTCAGTAGTCAGCAGTTCTCACCATCTGCTGCGCCTACTACGCAGACTTATCCCATTTATCCCTAAGGAAGACGTAGCAGTCGTGGTGGGAACAATTGTGAACTCCAGATTGGATTACACAAATGCTCTTTACCTCGGACTCCCAAAGTACCAAATCTCTCGTCTGCAAGTCGTACAGAATACGGCCGCCAGACTTGTGACTGGGAAAAAAACATGGGAATCAATCTCACCTTCACTGAGAACCCTTCACTGGCTGCCAGTAAAGGACAGAATTGCTTTTAAAGCACTCTGTCTGACACATAAGTGCATCCATGGGAAGGCTCCGCAATATCTTTGCGACAAGATAGAATCCCACAATTCCAATCGCCTTCTGCGATCTACGGGCCAAAACCTGGTCAAGGTACCCAAAGCCAGATACAAATCCAAAGGAGAAAGAAGGTTTGCATTCCAGGGTCCTAGACTATGGAACGCTTTACCAACCAGCATTCGGTTGGAGGAAAACCACCTGGCCTTCAGAAGACAGATTAAAACTCTGCTCTTTTGATGTCAAGAGACAGGAACCATCAAGCGCCCAGAAGCGATTCAGTTCGCATGTGCCGCGCTATATAAGTTTTTCATTCATTCATCTAACATTTGTCAGCAGAAAATCCGACAACAATTGTCCAATGCTCCGTACAAACGGTCGGATTTTCCACCATCAGGCTGTCAACACACAATTCCCGTCGGAAAATACAATGGTGTGTATGAGGCTTTACACCCAAACGTAGGGTGTGACTTAGGCCCCGTACACACGAGGGGATCTCCGCTGGAAACGGTCCGCCGGACCGTTTCCAGCGGAGATTCCTCCTCCGGATTTGGATCCGATGGCTTGTACACACCATCGGATCAAAATCCGCGCGGAATTCATCCGTGGTGACGCGACGATGACGCAGCGACGTGCGCGACGCTGGAAGGTAAGTACTTCCACGCATGCGTCGAATCATTACGACGCATTCGAGGGAGGGGAGCGGACGGATTGATCCGGTGAGTCTGTACAGACCACCGGATCAATCCGCTGGACTGGATTCCAGCGGATAGATTTTGTAGCATGCTACAAAATTTTTAGCGAGATTTTACCGAGATTTGTCCGCTAGGCCGTACACACGACCGGATCTATCTGCTGGAACTGATCAGCGGATCAATCCCAGCGGATAGATCCGGTCGTGTGTACGGTGCCTAAGGAGCCAATGCCCTTTTTTTTAGACCAAACAAAATCCCATAGATGTTTATAACATTATAAAAGTCATCAATCCAGCCCAAATTTTTGTCTTTTGGAAAGAATTTAGATAACAGTAACCTTCAAAGGAAGGAAATGAATTAGAAACACAACCATGTTAAAAAGTGACATTTATATATGTTGTTTGGACACATCAAATGTTTTTGGTTTAATATAAAATGTGACATCAAAGCTTGCAGAAAGTGAGACCCATCAGACCGATCATATCTTAAATGGAAATGTGTCACATCGCAGGGTGTTCTGTATTATTCCTTTATACTCCATTTTACTTGAAGGGACTTTGATCTTGTACTATGCTGGAAGACGGCTGCTGTCCCAGGTTAATAAGTAACAAGTGGAGCACCTAGTAACAAGTGGCGTCGTGTGCCAAACCTTCTTTTATAAAAATCAGTCCTGCCGATTAAAAATATCTCCGCTAATGATTGCTGATCTTTGAAAGGTCCCTTTACTGATTAAACAGCTCTGGTGTGACTAATTGTTATCATGTTATCTGTGCCGTGCAGTAACCCTACACGATATCACACAGGATAGGACAAGACAGTGTGGTATTACTGATTATGGCCTCCCCTCTGACCTTTCAGGGTGAAGCCGTTTAATGCTGACCTCCTCTTTATTCTTACTTGTAGCTTTTATTCATTAACAAAAAAAAATGTTGATATAGCCAGACAGATTTTTGCAAGCGATTGAGCCTTATGGCCCATGCACACCATCTGAAAATCTAAAACCAACACCTTCGAATAAATTGTGCGATAATCTGATCGTTAGTACGCATCCAATATTATCCCATGGGACAAGCACAAAAATGTTCTCGTATGATTTTCATTTACTCTGTACAGTTTTCTTCCGAAAATACTATACAAATACTAGGGTTTTACCGATACCACTTTTTTAAGACCGAGTACCGATACTTTTTCCAAGTACTCGCCTATACCGAGTACCGATACTTTTTCCAAGTACTCGCCTATACCGATACTTGTATATAATGTCATGTGACAGTGGACTGTGTCAGTAGTCTTTTATTTATTTTTTTACAATTCTATCTTTTACAATTATTTTTTTTTCATTATTTTTTACAATTTATATTTTTGGTGTTTTTTTTTCTTTTACAATGCTTTCTTTTTTTTGGGGGGGGGGGCAGTTTTATGCCCTGTACACACGATCACTTTTTGTGATGAAATAAAATGACATTTTTAAAAATGTCATTTAAAATGATCGTGTGTGGGCAAAATGTCATTTTATGTCTTCTGAAAAATGACAAAAAAAAAATTCGAACATGCTTGAATTTTTTATGTCATTTTTTGTGTCATAAAAAATGATCGTGTGCGGGCTAAAATGACGTTTTAAACCCGCACATGCCCAGAAGCAAGTTTTGAGACGGGAGGTAAAACTACCATTCATAATGGAGTAAGCACATTCATCACGCTGTAACAGACAAAAAAGCACAAATCGTCTTTTACTAACAAGTAACCAGCTAAAAGCAGCATCAAGGCGAATAGAACTTCCCCTTTAGAGTGCCGTCACTTTGTTCATCATTTTTCAAAAACGATGGTGTGTGGGCAACATCATTTTTAATGATGAAGTTGGAAAAATTTCTTTTTTTTTTAATGATAAAAAATTTCATTTTTTTTCATCACAAAAAGTGATCGTGTGTACAGGGCATCAGTGTATTTTATTTTTACAATTTTACCTTTTAAATATTTATTATTATTATTATTTTTATTAATATTATTATTATTATTATTTATTTTTTTATCAGCCCTGTTGGGAAAGGGGGGGCTTTGGTGAGATATCAGGGGTCTAAACAGGCACTTGACATCTCCCCTTCAACACAGAGAAAGGGACTGAGGGCACAGATTCCCCAGTCCCTTTATCTGCAGCCTCAGCTGCACTGAAAATGAATGGACAGGAGGCAGAGGCTCCTCTCTATTCATAAACTGAGACATCATAAATACAGATTATAATGATTAGTTATGTGAATGGAAATTGACTCTGTGCATTCAGAAAAGGATGGAGCCAGTAAATAACAGATTTACCGGCCCCTTCCTCTGCTCTCCATCCTGACAGATCTGGGACAGGGGGCACCTAAGGAGGACAGAGGGGGACCAAAGGAGCACGGAGGACATGGTAGGGGACTTAGAGGAGCAAGGAGGTCATCGCAGGGCACCAGAGGAGCATGAAGGACATGGCGGGGGACTGAAGGAGCACAGAGAGGGGGACACGGAGGAGGACACAGGGGGCCGTCAGGAGTGATTGATGCGGCGGTGGGGAGAGTTACATGCACTAAACTCCCTGTATAGATTTCAATAAAGCAGCTGAAAGCCACGGGAGGGAGAGGAGAAGAAGCGGCTTTCAGCTAAAAGTGGGCGTCTCTATTTATTTTTATTTTTTCAGGTCTGGCGGGTGGCGGGATTGACAAAGGATTCGGGGACACTGTTTTTGACCATTCTTTTATTAAAAAAAAAAAAAAATGTGTTTTTATTACTTTGTGACTTTTTTTTGGTGAGTAAGTACCCGGTACTCATTCACATGGGAGGGGTGGGATCCGGTGGCCCCCTTCTTAAATGAGGGCTTCCAAATTTTGATTAGCCCCCTGCCCACAGACCCCCACAACCACTGATCACAATTGTGGGGATGAGTGCCTTGTTCCCACCCACTACCCCCATGTTGAGGGCATGTGGCCTGGCATGGTTCAGGAGGGGGGACACTTCCTCGTTCACCCCTTTCCTGACCTGCCATGCGGCAACTCTGGCACTTTTGTTAACCATTACATGGCACTTTAAGGCATTGCACATACAGTATCTCACAAATGTACACCCCTCACTTTTATATATTTTATATCTTTTCATGTGACAACACTGAAGAAATGACACTTTGCTACAATGTTGTGTAGTGAGTGTACAGCTTGTATAACAGTGTAAATTTGCTGTCCCCTCAAAATAACTCAACACACAGCCATTAATGTCTAAACCGCTGTAGGGCTGCAACTAACAACTATTTTCATAATCGATTAGTTGGCCGATTATTGTTTCGATTAATCGGATAATCGCCTTAAAAAAAAAAAATTTGCATTTAAAAAAAAAATTTGGGCCAATTTGTTGTTGGGCAGATTACAAAACACAGATTGCCACAAAAAACACATTACATGCTTTTCTGCAGCTTCTCCATTGAAGTATATTGAATACAAAAAACAAAATAGCACCGTTTTGCGTTAAAAAGTCCCCGCCCTTTCCAAATACGCAGCAGCTGTAAAAAAAATCATGGATGTGAATGTGTCCCATAGGAAAACATGTAAATGAACTGTAGTGAGTTTCTGCAGAAAGCACCAAAAAACAGAGGTGTGAACCCAGGCCTGAGATGTTTAGTAACATAATGGGGTTAAAAAAAACAAAATAAGTACAAAAAGAACAAATAATCTGTAAGGGGTTCATTGTTTTTACTGTGGGACAGTGAAAGTAATATTTACTGTAGTGATTTGCTTTTTTGTACTAATAAAGGCTAATTTTCGTTTTTTTTTAACCCCATTATGTTACTGGCCGATTAATCGATTATGAAAATTGTAATCGATTAATTTCATAATCGATTAGTTGTCGATTAATCGATTAGTTGTTTCGGCCCTAAACCGCTGGCAGCAAAAGTGAGTACACCCCTAAGTGAAAATGTCCAAATTGTCCAAAGTGTCAATATTTTATGTGGCCACCATTATTTTCCAGCACTGCCTTAACCCTCTTGGGCATGAACTTCACCAGAGCTCCACAGGTTGCCACTGGAGTCCTCTTCCATTCCTCCATGATGACATCACAGAGCTGGTGGATGTTAGAGACCTTGCACTCCTCCACCTTCTGTTTGAGGATGCCCTACAGATGCTCAATAGGGTTTAGGTCTGGAGACATGCTTGGCCAGTCCATCACCTTTACCCTCAGCTTCTTTAGCAAGGCAGAGGTCATCTTACTGCCCTGTGGCCCAGTCCCTGAAGGAAGGGGATATTGCTCTGCTTCAGTATGTCACAGTACATGTTGGCATTCATGGTTCCCTCAATGAACTGTAGCTCCCCAGTGCTGGCAGCACTTATGCAGCCCCAGATAATGACACTCCCACCACCATGCTTGACTGTAGCCAAGACACACTCATCTTTGTACTCCTCACTTGGTTGCCGCTACACACGCTTGACACCATCTGAACCAAATAAGTTTATCTTGGTCTCATCAGACCACAGGACATAGTACCAGTAATCCATGTCCTTAGTCTGCTTGTCTTCAGCAAACTGTTTTCAGGCTTTCTTGTGCATCATCTTTAGAAGAGGCTTCTTCTGGGACGACAGCCATGCAGACCAATTTGATGCAGTGTGCGTTGTATGGTCTGAGCACTGACAGGCTGAGCACTAACAAACCTGCTCCCCATTCACAACTGAGACCTTGCAACACTAACGAATCACATGACACTGTGGAGGAAAAATGGCTAATTGGGCCCAATTTGGACATTTTCACTTTTGTTGCCAGCGGTTTAGACATTAATGGCTGTGTGTTGAGTTATTTTGAGGGGACAGCAAATTTACACTTTTATACAAGCCGTACACTCACTACTTTACATTGTAGAAAAGTGTAATTTCTTCAGTGTTGTCACATAAAAATATATAATAAAATATTTACAAAAATTTGAATACTGTGTGATACTGTATATATGTTGGAGGATTTAGCACTTGACTTAAAACCTATAGGGGTAGATCCACGTACCTGGGTGCATTAATACACTGGGCGCAGCGTATCTAAGATACACTACGCCGCCGCAACTTATTTTTTTTATTTCAAATCCACAAAGAATTTGAATCGTAAGTTACGGCCGCGTAGTGTATCTTTGGTGGCGTAAGGGCGCGGAATTCAAATGGATGTAATGGGGGCGTGTTTTATGTTAATACGTCGTGACCCGGCGTAAACAACGCTTTTTTTTAACTGCGCATGTGCCGTCCCAGTGCGCATGCTCGAAATTAACCCGGAAAAAGCCAATGCTTCCGACGGTGACGTCATTCTACGCAAATCCCTATTCGCGAACGACTTGCGCAAACGACGTAAAAATGTCAAAATTGTACGCGGGAACGACGGCCATACTTAACATTGAGTACGCCTCATAACAGCAGCTTTAAAGGGTCACTAAAGGAATTTTTTTTTTTAGCTAAATAGCTTCCTTTACCTTACTGCAGTACTGGTTTCATGTCCTCATTGTTCGTTTTTGCTTTGAAGTAGCTGTAATTCTGCTGTGATCTCCACACTTCCTGGTTGCCTGTTTCCTTATAACCATGGTACTGGGAGATGTTCACGGTGGTCTAAGCTGTCATTACTGTGTGCCTAAAACTCCTCAGAACCAATCAGATTAATTTTAAAAACAAAACACTGCCCTGGATTTGTTTGTTTTTGTTCTGTGAGTCTTCCCGACTCACCTCTCACCCGGAACTTCATGTATGTACCTTTAAAACCGAAAGTGAAACTAGAGGCACATTATATGATAGATTAAATTAAATTTTTAATCATTTTTAAAAGGAATCAGTTAACTTTTATGTCTCTATACCCAATAAACAGTCATTTCAGCAAAACAAATGTTTTCCTTTAGTGACCCTTTAACTATACGGTGGAAAAAGCCGAACGAAAACGACGTAAAAAAATGCGCCGGCCGGACGTACGTTCGTGGATCGGCGTAAATAGCTAATTTACATACTCGACGCGGAAAAAAACGAAAACGCCACCTAGCGTGCCGCCAAAATATTGCATCTAAGATCCGACGGCGTACTAAGACGTACGCCTGTCGGATCGATCCCAGATGCCGTCGTATCTTGTTTTGTGGATAGAAAACAAAGATACGACGCGGGAAATTTAAAATTACGCATACGCCGGCGTAATGCTTTTGTGGATCTGCCCCATAGTTCTGTTATCCAAGCTCCACTGGGCAAGATGGACTGCTTGGTAAGGCAAAGAGAACAAATGTTTTTTCTATGGCAGTATAAAGAAAAGCGAGCTCGTCAGTCATCGCCGTGCGCTCGTGTGTATTAAGCTATGCACAATGAAATGCACTCCTTCAGCCCCAGGTGTCCTGAGCTATTGTAAGTGCCGACTACCCAGGATCCACTACAGCAGCCTCTGGAGTTCTGCAAATACTTATCACATGTCTGTAATGTGAGATCTGCCCTGTAGCTGCAGCCAGTCAATGTATACACAAATCTACATCATCGGGAGAAAATGTTAATCTTCCAAGCCATATTTAACCGTGGATGTGACATTCACATTCTATCTAGCAGGAGTCTATTTCCATATACCATATGCTGGGCATGCTGCTGACTGCAAGTGACAACTTTCACTTGTCACTATGAAACACTGGTCAGTCTTTGCAATCATAAAAATCATTGAGATGCCGGGAAATCTCTCTGCGCCCAGCTTTCGCTGCCTGTCACCAGGTCCTTGTACTTGGTTGACAAGTGCGGCTGCTGCGGTATGTCCTGACTGCAATTCAGGCATCGCATAGGAATAAGGGAAAGAATAGAATGAGCTTGTTTCACAGGAATTCCTGGCATTACAAACTTCTTGACGTGGCAGGATAAGCCTGAAATGTTAATATGAGACACTGTTTTGATGTTGCATTTAATTATTCTACAATTTACGAAAATACACTTAAAGGGGACGTAAACCCAATTCATGAAATTTGAGCTGGGCACATATATCTGCAGTATTTTGTTATCCCTCTTCAAAGAGCGAAGTCCCGTAGCTCTCTCCTGAACCGTTCCTCTGTTATCAGCCTGATAACTCCTGACAAATTCTCGGACACATCAGATAAAAGCAGCCCGACATTTCTGTCAGGGGAGGTTGCTAAAATAGATTAGCAGGGAGCTTGCCCTGTTACAAAACACCTCTGAGGCCTCGTACAGACGAGTGGCGGATTTGGATCTGAAGGCTGTATACACCATCAGATCGAAATCCCCGCGGAATACATCCGCGGTGACGTGGCCGCGCCGTCGCCGCGACCCTGGAAGGTAAATACTTCCACGCATGCGTCGAATCATTACGACGCATGCGAGGGATGGGAGCGGACAGACTGATCCGGTGAGTCTGTACAGACGACCGGATCAGTCCGCTGGACTGGATTCCAGCGGATAGATTTCTTAGCATGCTAAGGCCCCGTACACACGAGAGGATCGATCCGCTGAAATTGATCCGCGGATAGATCCGCTGGTGTGTACGATCCAGCGGATATTTATCCGCGGATATATTTCGGGCCGACCAATTTCCAGCGGATAAAAATTTCCTAACATGCTAAGAAATCTATCCGCTGGAATCGGCTCCAGCGGATCGATCCGGTGGTCTGTACAGACTCACCGGATCGATCCGTCCGAACCCATCCCTCGCATGCGTCGTAATGATTCGACGCATGCGTGGAATTGCTTATATGACAGCGTCGTGCACGTCGCCGCGTCATCATCGCGGCGACGGCGCGACACGTTACTGCGGTGTGAATTCGGCGTGGATTTCGATCCGATGGTGAGTACAATCCATCGGATCAAAATCCTCAGAGGATTTATCCGCGGAAACGGATCAATCCTCTCGTGTGTACCCGGCATAAGAAATTTTTATCCGCTGGGAATCCGTCGGCTGGATTTTTATCCGCTGGGAAATGTCCGCTAGGCCGTACACACGACCGGATCTATCTGCTGGAACTGATCCGCGGATCAATCCCAGCGGATAGATCCGGTCGTGTGTACGGGGCCTGAGGCCTTGTACACACGATCAGTCCAAACTGATGAAAACGGACTGAAGTTCAGTTTCATCAGTCCAAACCTACCGTGTGTAAGCGCCATCGGACTTTTGTCCTTCAGTCCAAAGTTTTAGAACTTGCTTTGAAATCGGACTGATGGACGCCTGACCGATCGGTCAAAACCGATAGTTAGTACGCAAAAGTCGACGCATGCTTGGAAGCATTGAACTTCGTTTTTTTCAGCACGTCGTTGTGTTTTACGTCACCGCGTTGGACTCGATCGGTTTTTGAACTGATGGTGTGTACGCACTATAGACCATCAGTCTGCTTCATCGGTGAACCGATGAAACTGAACTTCAGTCCGTTTTCATCAGTTTGGACTGATCGTGTACAGGGCCTGAGAGTCTCTGGCTGCCTATGATGAGAGGGGATGTGTGCCTTTCCTCCAATCAGCAATTATAGCTATCTTGTCTGTATGCCCAGACATCACATACCGTGTTAAACAGGGAGAGAAAATGTCCTAACAAAATCTGAATTTTCTAAACAGTATATGAATGTGAAGACAGCAGATATACTTGTAATACTTATGTAGAGAGATTTGGTTCATCCCTGTGTATCATCTGAGGCTTTTCACTTCACTGGGTGTATGGAGGGTTTACATCCACTTTAAGACCCCTTTCACACTGGGCCAGTTTTCAGGCACTTTAGCGCTGGAAATAGCCTCTGCTAAGTGCCTTAAAACCACCTTCCATTCTTACATTTTCACACATTGGGGGCGGTGCGCTTGCGGGACGTTCCAAAAAGACCTGCAAGCAGCATCTTTGGGGCAGGTTAGGAGTGCTGTATTTAGTGCTCCCGAAATGCCCTGCCCATTGGAATGAATGGGCAGCGCTTCAGAAGCGTCGTAACACGGGAGATTTTAACCCCTTCTTTGGGGCATTTGAGTGTCTGTGTTTGATGAACACATTGAGGCTGCAATTGATGGTCTTTTTTTTTCAGAATTTTTCAGTTTGTTTGCGCCCCCCCAAAGATTTTGAGCACCGGCACCACAGACTGATTTTATTGTTGTGGTTTTAGTAACACTTTAATGTTCTAAGTGTGATTTCACTTTTTGCAAAGCATTGCATTTTCCAGGAGGAAAGGAAATGCTTTAAATCCAAAGGGGGCTTTTTTTTAAATCCTCAGTCCTGCTATCATTGTTTCTGTACAAACAGGCCACCGGTACTCTATATTCATATTGTCACATCGGGGCCACAAACATCTTCAGCCATCATTGTCAGTAAATACACAAATGAATTAAACGCACCAATGCTTTTTTTTAATAACTGTGTTGCCTGTAGCAACTATTTCTATCATGTTTTAATAAGGATATAGACATCCAACTAAATTGGACTTCTACATTTACATATACAGAGCTAGAAGGGTGACCAGAGAGCGGTGCGGATGATGGAGGGGGAGGGGCTGACCTGTCCGGTAGCAGATCCCATTGGGAGAGTATCTCACCGATATCATCTGTCTTCGTATATCAGGAATGCTGACAGTTGCTTCTGTGTGAATAAGGCCTGCAAACACAGAACTGTCCTTTAGGTCCCTTTCACACGGACGGATAGAATGGTGCTTTTAGCTGCAGATTTTCTAGTTTTCTACCGCAGCTAAAAGCACACAATGCTTTCCTATGGCCCGTTTAGCTGCGATTTCGTTGCTTGCGGTTTGGTGCGAATAGAAAAAAATTGAATTGAATGCGTCCAGGTGCGATTTAGTGCAGCTATATGCACTTAACCGCAAGTAATCGCAGTCTTTTGTGTCAACTGCGGATAGCAGCGTGAGAAAAAAAAAAGAACAACAGGAAGCACATCATAATAAAAAAAAATAAAAAGGGTTGCTATGGAAATGACTATCGCAGCTAAACGCGGCACAGATGAGCACAGATAGGCGCCACGGACGGGCACGGATAGGCGGCACGGACGGGCACAGATAGGCGGCACGGATGGGCACTGATAGGCGGCATGGATGGGCACTGATAGGCGGCATGGATGGGCACTGATAGGCGGCATGGATGGGCACTGATAGGTGGCACGGATGGGCATAGATGGGCACTATTGTATGTGTTGTACTAATGGATGCCAATCAGTGCCAAACAATGCCTGCCAATCAGTGATGCCCATTGTGGGCACTGATTGGCATCCATTGCGACACTGATTGGCATCCATTTTGTGTGTCCTCCTCATCCCTGGTGGTCTAGGGTGGCATCTTTTTTTTTTTATCCCTGGTGGTCCAGTGGGCATCCCTGGTGGTCCAGTGGGCATCCCTGATGGTCCAGTGGGCATCCTCGGGGGGGCTGTGCTGATAATCGATCAGCCCCAACCCCCCCCTGTCACAGGAGCAGCCGATCGGCTCTCCTCTACTCGCGTCTGACAGACGCGAGTGAGGAAAAGCTGATTACCGGCTTTTCCTATTTACATCGTGATCAGCCGTGATTGGACACGGCTGATCACGTGGTAAAGAGTCTCCGTGAGAGACTCTTTACCTTGATCGGTGTTGCGGGGTGTCAGACTAAAACCCTGCAACAACGATCGCCGCGATGCGCGCCCCCGGGGGCGCACAGCGGCTCAGAATCCTGAGGACGTCATATGACGTCCAGTCAGTATTCTACAACCACTTTGCCGACGTCAATATATCATTGGCGGGCGGCAAGTGGTTAATAAAGGTTTGTTTTTTATTTTCTAAATAGGTTCCTTTAAGCTAGTGCATTGTTGGTTCACTTACCTTTTCCTTCCATTTCCCTTCTAAATGTTTTTTTTCTTTGTTTTCTTTGTCTGAATTTCTCACTTATATTTCAGGCATCCCCGGCAACAAGAGTTTTATTTTTGGTGAGATACTCCCAATAGGAAATCACATCTAAAGGGATGCAGGCCCAGCAGCTTTCCTCATTAATGCCCTGCTGGTGCAGCAGCTGGTTGATAATTATGAAACCACTCCCATTAGACTCACTTTCCCACATGGACACAAACAAACACAGAGGGATTTCTTCAGAATAAGGCTCGATTCACACCTATGCATGTTGCTTTTGAGCGTTTTTGCGGTGCTTGCTGCGTTTTTACCTCGATTTTGACGCAATTTGCGTTTTGTTTAATTTTTTACATCAATTTTAATTTTTTTTACATTTCATTTAACAACCAGCTATAAACAGGTAAAAAAAAAAACGCAAATCGCGGCAAAATCGTGGTACTTGCGTTTTGGATGCGGGTCCATTGACTTCTATTACATGCAAAACACTGCTTTTGTGCAGGAAAAAAAATCCCTGACCCTTTCCATAAACGCAGAGGCACAAAAAAAGCATTGATGTGAACATGTTCCATAGGAAACCATGTTAAAAAATTTCCCTGCATTTCTGCAAAATGCATCAAAAAAAGCATTAGTGTGAATGGAGCCTAACAAAAGGTAGGAATCTGAAACAAAATGTGTTAAAATCCTTGCACTGCACATAGATCACCCACAGGGGGAATGTTTTTTTTTTTTCTCAACAAAAGTGGAGTTACGCTTTATAGCCGTATTTAAGCAAAAAGCAAACATTTATTATATTGCAGCTTACTGATTTTTAGAGGTGATGGCTGCATTTGTTTCCTTTTTTGGGCTTTTCTTTCTTCTATTTTCATCTAGTAATACAGACAGCAAGTCTTTTGTTCATATCACAAACTCTCCAGCAGAATGGATCAGTTTACACAGATGAACCAAACCACTTAAAGGGGTTGTAAATGTACAATTTTTTTTCCTAAATAGCTTCCTTTACCTTAGTGCAGTCCTCCTGCACTTACCTCATCCTTAGATTTTTCTTTTAAATGTCCTTATTTCTTCTGAGAAATCCTCACTTCCTGTTCTTCTGTCTGTAACTCCACACAGTAATGTGAGGATTTCTCCCTGGTGTGGAGTGTTGTGCTCGCCCTCTCCCTTGGACTACAACACACAGCTTCTTTCTCTATCTGCAACGTAAAGAGCGTCCTGACTCTCTTGTAGTCCAAGGGAGGGGGCGAGCATGACACTCTACACCAGGGAGAAAGCCTTGCATTACTGTGTGGAGTTACAGACAGAAGAACAGGAAGTGAGGATTTCTCAGAAGAAATAAGGACATTTAAAAGCAAAATGGAAGGATGAGGTAAGTGAAGGAGGACTGCACTGAGGTAAAGGAAGCTATTCAGGAAAAAAAATTCCTTTACAACCCCTTTAACACTGACCAGGGTGATTTAACTGATTAGCTTTTGTGAGCTGGCGTTTGGCTTCAATTTGTTAGTGCATTTAAGGCCCCTTTCAGACGTCCGCTCCGTCTGTCCGTTCATTACAAGTCCGTTAACGGACTTGTAATGAATCCCTATGGGGACGCGTCCGTTAGCGGATGGAGCATCCGCTAGCGTCCGCGTCAGTCGGGATCCGCTTTTCCGAACGGAAGAAACCCTATTTTTCTTCCGTTCGGCGGAGCGGAACTGATGCAGACAGACAGACGGTCCGTCTGCATCAGGTTCCCCATAGGGGACAGCGGAGCAGAGACAGGGCGGTCCCTGCACTGTGTGCGGGGACCGCCCTATCCGCCGACAGCTGAGCGGGGATCCCCGCTGAGCCGACGGAGACACACGGAGCGGACCCGGAAACGGTCCGCTCCGTGTGAAAGAGCCCTTAATCTGCTAACACAATTAACACTGCCCTCCCCCAGACTGACAATGTTGCTGTCTGCTGTGCTTCTTTTGCACATTTCACCAGAGTTATGTCTCAGTAATACAGGAGGTGAGTTACTGGCCAGATCACTAGGTGAAAAAAGAGAGGGAAAATAATTAATGAATTCTGTCTCTATTAGGCTTCATTTCCACTGGCGTTTTTACAGCCACTTTTCTGAGCGTTTTTACAGCGTTTTTGAGCTCCAGCTCACAAAAAAAAAAAAAACTTTTTTTTTTTTTTTTTTACAAAATAAACATGGACAGGCGTTTTTAAGCTGTAAAAATGCTAACACAAGTGGCTGTAAAAACGCCAGTGGAAATGAAGCCTAATAGGGCTAAATCCAGTATAGTATTCAGGTTTTGTGCTGCCCTAGGCCTGACTAAACTCATGCCCCCCCCTAATTTACCATGAACCACCCCTTCCTATCAAGGCCATGCCCTTTGCTGTTTAACCACTTCCATAACAGGTACTTACGCAGCTTCCCGCCCAAGCCAATTTTCAGCTTTCAGCACTGTCGCACTTTGAATGGCAATTGCGCGGTCATGCTACACTGTACCCAAACAAAATTGGCGTCCTTTTTTCCCCACAAATAGAGCTTTCTTTTGGTGGTATTTGATCACCTCTGCGATTTTTTTTTTTTTGCGCAACAACTAAAAAAAGGCTGAAAATTTGGAAAAAAAATTACGTTTTTATTTTTTTCTGTTAATTTTTTTGTAAATAAGTTTTCTCTTTCAATTACGGGCACTGATATGGCGGCACTAATGGGCACCAATGAGATGGCACTGATGGACATCGATGAGGTAGTACTGACGGGCACAGATGAGGTGGCACTGATTGGCGGCGCTGGTATGCGACACTGATGGGCACACATAGGCGGCACTGATGGGCACACATAGGCGGCACTGATGGGCACACATAGGCGGCACTGATGGGCACACATAGGCGGCACTGATGGGCACACATAGGCGGCACTGATGGGCACTCATGGGCGGCACTGGGCACTCATAGGCGGCACAGATGGGCACTCATGGGCGGCACTGATGGATACTTATGGGTGGCACAGATGGGCACTGCTAGGTGGGCACTGGGCATGGATGGGCACTGTGGGGTGGCACTGATGGACACTGGGGTGGCGCTGATGGGCACTGGGGTGGCGCTGATGGACACTGGGGTGGCGCTGATGGACACTGGGGTGGCAGCACTGATTGTTGCCAGTCAGTGCCCATTTGTGGGCACTGACTGGCATCTTTTTTCTTTATGTTTTTTTTTTTATTTATTTTTTAGACTTTTTTTTTTAGACTTTTTTTTTTTTTTTTTGGCTTTTTTTTTTTTTTGCCCACCCTGGTGCTCCAGGGTGGGCATCCCTGGTGGTCCATGTGGCGATCCGAGGGGGGGCTGCGCTGATAAACAATCAGCGCTAACCCCCCCTGTCAGGAGAGCCGCCGATCGGCTATCCTCTACTCGCGTCTGTCAGACGCGAGTGAGGAAGAGCCATCGGCGGCTCTTCCTGTTTACATCGTGATCAGCCGTGGTTGGACACGGCTGATCACGTGGTAAAGAGTCTCCGCCGGAGGCTCTTTACCGAGATCGGAGATGCAGGGTGTCAGACTGACACCCCGCATCACCGATCGCCTCGATGCGCGCCCCCACGGGCGCGCGCGGCATGAAATCCTGCAGGACGTTCTAGAACGTCCTGTCAGGATTTCATAACCACTTCCCGGACGTAAATCGGCCATAGGCCGGGCGGGAAGTGGTTAAGACCCACCCTGAAATTTTTGAGTGGGGACACTGGGGCCTGAGGGGGGGCAATGGATTCCCTTAATTTGCATAGATTTCCTCTCACTTCCTGCTTGGCTATGGGGCAAAACGTGAAGGGAAATCTCCGCAATGGGACAGGGATGGTAAAAAATAAACTGACAGGGGCTATAACCCTTCCTTACTCTATCCAAAATTAAAAAAAAAAAGTGTTGCCTATGGTTCTACTTTAACCACTTCCTTACTGGGCACTTAAACCCCCTTCCTGCCCAGAGGACTTTTTGCGATTCGGGTCTCCCCGGGTCTCCCCGAGTCGTGCAACGTGGCTCCCAAACAAAATTTACGTCCTTTTTTTCCCACAAATAGAGCTTTCTTTTGGTGGTATTTGATCACCTCTGCGGTTTTTATTTTTTGCGCTATAAACAAAAATAGAGCGACAATTTTGAAAAAAAAATAAAAATTTTTTAATTGTTGCTGTAATAAATGGCTCAATTTTTAAAAAAAAAACATTTTTTATCCACAGTCTAGGCCGATACGTATTCTACATATTTTTAGTAAAAAAAAAAAAAAATCGCAATAAGCGACTGGTTTGCGCAAAAGTTATAGCGCCTACAAAATAAGGGACAGAATTATTATTTTTTATTTTTTTTTTTTTACTAGTAATGGCGGCGATCTGCGATTTTTATTGCGACTGCGACATTATGGCGGACACATCGGACACATTTTTGGCGCCATTTACATTTATACTGCAATCAGTGCTATAAATATGCACTAATTACTGTATAAATGTGACTGGCAGGGAAGGGGTTAACACTAGGGGGTGAGGAAGGGGTTAAATGTGTGTTCCCTATATAGTGTTCTAACTGTGGGGGAAGGGGGGTGACTGGGGGGGTTGACCGATCTGTGTCTCTATGTACAAGAGACACAGATCCGTCTCCTCTCTCCCCTGACAGCACCGCTGTCTGCGAGAGCCGGGAATGAGAGATGATCTCATATGTAAACATATGAGATCATCTCTCATTGGCCGCACAGATCGCCTAGGAAACGGCCGCTCCGATTGGCCGTTCACGGCGATCTGTGACTGGCTGTGTCCAAGGGACACGGCCAGTACAGAAGTTCCCCGCTGCGCGCTCGGGAGCGCGCGCGGGGAACGCGGAAATGAGCTGCCGTCAATTAACGGCGGCTCAGAGATTTAGAACCACCCTGCGGCCGTCAATAGTCGTACGGCCGTAGGGAAGTGGTTAAGCACAAATTTCTGATAATTTTATGGAGAGGACTAAGAAGATATAACCATGCCAATGGTGTGGTGCAGCAGAAAACATATAGCACAGTGAGGAAGGTTTGTGGTCCAGGATGATAGGACAGACAAAATTAGAATCGGCCCATACCGGAAGCAGTGCGGTCACTTTATGGGGGCGCTAGACTAATTTCCCTTTCCAGCCCAGTCCACCCCATAAGACTGGTGCTACACTAACAATGTAGCGCAAGCCGGCAGGAACTCTTTCCATGGTGCCCCCCTGCAAAGTGCTGCCCTAGGCCTGGGCTAGGATACAGCGATGAATAAATCACACTGTTTAACCATGCTGCAATCCCATATTTATTAATTCAATTTTCCATTTTCAGTCTTTACCGTCTTTGCTTTAAAAAAAGAAACTAGTTCCAGTACTGCATGCAGTGCCCTGTTTCTAATGATGTGGTATGTTAAAACTTGCTGATATATACAGTATCTCACAAAAGTGAGTACACCCCTCACACTTGTATCTTTTCATGTGACAACACTGAAGAAATGCCACTTTGCTACAATGTTGTGTAGTGAGTGTACAGCTTGTATAACAGTGTAAATTTGATGTCCCCTCAAAATAACTCAACACACAGCCATTAATGTCTAAACCGCTGGCAACAAAGGTGAGTACACCCCTAAGTGAAAATGTCCAAATTGGGCCCAATCAGCCATTTTCCATTCCCGGTGTCATGTGACTCGTTAGTGTTACAAGGTCTCAGGTGTGAATGGGGAAAAGGTGTATCCAATTTGGTGTTATCGCTCTCACTCTCATATACTGGCACCTCTGATGATCTGAAAAAAAGAATTGTTGCTCTACATAAAGATGGCCTAGGCTATAAGAAGATTGCCAAGACCCAGAAACTGAGCTGCAGCATGGTGGCCAAGATCATACAGCGGTTTAACAGGACAGGTTTCACTCAGAACAGGCCTCGCCATGGTCGACCAAAGAAGTTGAATGAGCGTGCTCAGCGTCATATCCAGAGGTTGTCTTTGGGAAATAGACGTACGAGTGCTGCCAGCATTGCTGCAGAGGTTAACCACTTCCCGCCCGGTCAATAGTCAATTGACGTCCGGGAAGTGATCTTGAAATCCTGACTGGACGTCTATTGACGTCCTTCAGGATAACATGCCGGCGCACGCGCGACACCCTGCATCTCAGATCTCGGTAAAGAGCCTCCAAGGGAGGCTCTTTACCACGTGATCAGCCGTGTCCAATCACGGCTGATCACGATGTAAACAGGAAGAGCCGTTGATCGGCTCTTCCTCACTCGCGTCTCAGACGCGAGTAGAGGAAAGCCGATCAGCGGCTCTCCTGACAGGGGGGGTTCGCACTGAATGTTTATCAGCGCAGCCCCCCTCGGATGCCCACACTGGACCACCAGTGAAGCCCACACTGGACCACCAGGGAAGGGGGCAATAATAAAATTAAAAACTTAAAAAATGAGAATAGATGTCAATCAGTGCCCACAAATGGGCACTGACTGGCAACATGGGCACTGACTGGCACAATATGGGATCAACAAGTGATGCCCAGCAATGGCATCAGTGACACCCCTCAGTGTCCATCAGTGCCACCCCTCAGTGTCCATCAGTGCCACCCCTCAGTGCCCATCCATGCCCAGTGCCCACCTATCAGTGCCCATCTGTGCCACCCATAAGTACCCATCAGTGCCGCCCATGAGTGTCCATCAGTGCCGCCTATGAGTGCCCAGTGCTGCCTATGAGTGCCCATCAGTGCCGGCTCATCGGTGCCCATTAGTGCCACCTCATCGGTGCCCATCAGTGCTGCCATATCAGTGCCCGTAATCAAAGAAGAAAACTTACTTATTTACAAAAAAACATTACTGAAAAAAATAAAAACTTTATTTTTTACAAAATTTCCGGTCTTTTTTTAGTTGCGCAAAAAATAAAAATCGCAGAGGTGATCAAATACCACCAAAAGAAAGCTCTATTTGTGGGAACAAAATGATAAAAAAAATCGTTTGGGTACAGTGTAGCATGACCGCGCAATTGTCATTCAAAGTGCGACAGCGCTGAAAGCTGAAAATTGGCTTGGGCAGGAAGGTGCGTAAGTGCCCAGTATGGAAGTGGTTAAAGGGGTGGGGGGTCAGCCTGTCAGTGCTCAGACCATACACCGCACACTGCATCAAATTGGTTTGCATGCACAAGAAAGCCTGCAAACTGTTTGCTGAAGACAAGCAGACTAAGGACATGGATTACTGGACCATGACCTGTGGTCTGATGAGAATAAGATAAACTTGGAGTACAAAGACACGTTTTCTTGCCTACAGTGAAGCATGGTGGTGGGAGTGTCACGGTCTGGGACTGCATGAGTGCTGCCGGCACTGGGGAGCTACAGTTTATTGAGGGAACCATGAATGCCAACATGCACTGTGACATACTGAAGCAGAGCACGATACCCTCCCTTCAGAGACTGGGCCGCAGGGCAGTATTCCAACATAATCACCCCAAACACACCTCCAAGATGACCACTGCTTTGCTAAAGAATCTGAGGGTAAAGATGACGAACTGGCCAATCTTGTCTCAGACCTAAACACTATTGAACATCTGTGGGGCATCCTCAAACGGAGGGTGGAAGAGCGCAAGGTCTCTAAAATCCACCAGATCTGTGATGTCGTCATGGAGGAGTGAAAGAGGACTCCAGTGGCAACCTGTTAGGATCTGGTGAACTTCATGCCCAAGAGGCTGGAAAATAATGGTGGCCACACAAATATTAACACCTTGGGCCCAATGTGGACATTTTCACCTAGGGGTGTACTCACTTTTGTTGCCAGTGGTTTAGACATTAATGGCTGTGTGTTGAGTTATTTTGAGGAGACAGCAAATTTACACTGTTATACAAGCTGTACACTCACCACTTTATATTGTAGCAAAGTGTCATTTCTTCAGTGTTGTCACATGAAAAGATCTAATAAAATATTTACAAAAAATATGAGGGGTATCTTCACTTTTGTGAGATACTGTTAGCTAGATTCAGTAAGAGTTAGGCCGGCAAATCAGTAGATACGCCGACCTAACTCTGAATCTGCGCTGTCCTAAGTTTAAGTGTATTCTCAAACAGAGATACACTTAAACCTATCTAAGATACGATAGCTTGCGCCGTCCTATCTTAGGGTGCAATATTTAGGCTGGTCGCTAGGTGGCGCTTCCATTGCGTTCGGCGTAGAATATGTAAATAACTAGATATGCCTATTCACGAACGTACGTCCGCCCGTCGCAGTAAAGATATGCCGTTTACGTAAGGCATTTTCAGGCGTAAAGTTATTCCATCAAATAGCTGGACTAGTAATGTTAAGTATGACCGTCGTTCCCGCGTCGAAATTTGAAAATTTTACGTCGTTTGCGTAAGTCGTCAGTGAATGGGGCTGGACATAATTTACGTCCACGTCGAAACCAATACGTCCTTGCGGCGTACTTTGCTGCAATGCACACTGGGATATGTACACGGACGGCGCATGCGCCGTTCCTAAAAAACATCAATCACGTCAGGTCAACCCATATTACCATAAAACACGCCCCCTCAGCCTGATTTGAATTAGGCGCGTCTACGCCGGCCACAATTACGCTACGCCGCCGTAACTTAGCAGGCAAGTACTTTGTGAATACAGTACTTGCCTAGCTAACTTACGGCGGCGTAGTGTAAATACGCTACGCCGCCACAAAGCTGCGCGCCCCTAGCTGAATCCAGCTATGTGTGTGTATATGTGTGTGTGTGTATATATATATATATATATATATATATATATACACACACAGTATATATACTATAGGTATCTTGAACCATGCAATAGCAGAAGCAGAACCAATATACTAAACTATCCAGAAACGTAACAATTGGACCCGTCTTGCTGCATATATGAATATTGATGGCTTATATTTTAATCTTGTACATATTTATATGTATATAGTTGACAATATTCCTGGAAAAATTGAGAGGACACTTTTAATGGGAAAAAAATGCCAGAGCACATTGTAATACCATGACAACCTGTGATTAGGAAAATGGGTGAAAGGACCTTCAGAAAACGGGACACATAATAATCATATATTTGCTTCTATGCAAACTGTAAATCTGATGTGAAAATAATCGTACACTGGATGTACACAAGAGCAAAGTTTTTTGCAGCTTGTAGATTTCTCCTGTTTTCAGCAAAGATGTCTCTTGAAGCAGGTGCACATCCTCCCTTGAAAATGATTTTCATTAGCCATTTTGCAGATGACAGTACTCCTTTTATTGACAGCCAGTCAGTAGTAATAGCGATTGTCATCAAAGACATAATGCCGCATACACACGATCATTTTTTCGGGATGAAAAAACCGTAGGCCCGGATTCACAAAGCACTTACGCTGACGTATAACATGACCCACAAACAGAGATGCGCCTAAAACCAGGCTACACCCCGCCGACGTATCTTGCTTAAGCCGGCGTAGAGTGGGCGTACATTTAGGCTGGGTGCATGGTGCCGCTCCCATTGATTAGTCAATCAAACATGCAAATGGGGGAAATACGGCGAATTCACGAGCCTGCGCGCGCCCGACGCAGGCTACGAGAAGTGCGCGTAAGTTGTACGTCCGGCGTAAAGTTAAGCCCCATAAAGGAGGTGTAACCCAGCAGCAGACATGCAAAGGTCTGCACTAGGGAACTCAAGCCGGCGTATTTCACGTTGTTTACGTTGGACGTGTGTCTGGCTTGGCGTAGGTTACATACATGGTGTAAGCAGTGATCCGGCGTATCTTAGGCAGTTGTTCCGACGTGGTTGTGAGCATCCGTACGGGCATTCATCCACGTCACGACGCATACGCAGTTCGTTAAACGTACTTGTCTGGCACTTAAACCATCATTTGCATAGGGTCACGCCTCATTTGCATGGGTTTGCATGGGGCAAGCCCACTTCCACCTACGCCGGCCTGCACCTTCGAAACCTACGCCACGCCGACGCAGTGTTGGGAGCACTGGCTTCCTGAATTCCATGCTTGCCTCTCTGCGCTGTGTCGGCGTAGCGTACATTGGTTTGCGCTACGGCGGCGTAATGTCCGCTCTCTGTGAATCCGGACCATAGTTTTTTAAAAAATGTAATTTGAAATGATCGTGTGTGGGCTTCACATAATTTCTCGGGTTCTGAAAAACAACAAAAAAAAATTCGAACATGCTGCATTTTTTAATGACGTTTTAAACGATGTCGTTTTTCGGGTTGTAAAAAATGATCGTGTGTGGGCTAAAACGACGTTAAAAACCCGCGCATGCTCAGAAGCAAGTTATGAGATGGGAGCGCTCGTTCTGGTAAAACTAGCGTTCGTAATGGAGTAAGCACATTCATCACGCTGTAACAGACAGGAAAGCGCGAATCGTCTTTTACTAACACGGAATCAGCTAAAGCAGCCCCAAGGGTGGCGTCATCCGAATGGAACTTCCTCTTTAGAGTGCCGTCGTACGTGTTGTAAAAACGATGGTGTGTGGGCAACGTCGTTTTAATGATGAAGTTGGAAAACCTTTGGGGCAAATCCACAAAAGAGATACTCCGGCGTAAGCCGTCGTATCTCTGGTTCTAACTTTGGAACTGATCCTCAGAAGCAGTTTTCCTAAGTTAGGCAGAAGATCCGACATCTGTAAGGGACTTACACTGCCGGATCTTAGGATGCAGTACCGCATCCGCCACTGGGGGCATTTCGAGTCGAAATGCCTCTGTTAGTATGCAAATTAGCACTTAGGGCGATCCTCAAAGCTTTTGTGCCTAGTTTTTTCGCCGTAAGTGTTAGTTTGCCTGGTGTAAAACTAGGGCTGCTTTTACAAAGTGTAAAGTTAGTCACACCTTGTAAAGGCCCATTCAAGCGACGGCATTTGGTATGCATTCCCGAGGGAGAACTCCACGGCAATTTGTAAATTCCAAACCGGCATGGGTTCCCCCCCAGGAGCATACCAGGCCCTTAGGTCTGTTATGGGTTGTAAGGAGACCCCCCCTCCGCCGAAAAATTGACGTAGGGGGTCCCCCTACAATCCATACCAGACCCGTATCCAAAGCACGCTACCCGGCCAGCCAGGAAGGGAGTGGGGACGAGCGAGCGCCCCCCCCCCTCCTGAGCCGTGCCAGGCCGCATGCCCTCAACATGGGGGGGTTGGGTGCTCTGGGGCAGGGGGGCGCACTGCGGGCCCCCCCACCCCAGAGCACCCTGTCCCCATGTTGATGAGGACAGGACCTCTTCCCGACAACCCTTGCCATTGGTTGTCGGGGTCTGCGGGCGGAGGCTTATCGGAATCTGGGAGTCCCCTTTAATAAGGGGGCCCCCAGATACCGGCCCCCCACCCTAAGTGAATGGATATGGGGTACATCGTACCCCTATCCATTCACCTGTAGGCAAAAAGTAAAAGTTAATAAACACACAACACAAGGCTTTTTAAAATATTTTATTATTCTGCTCCGGACGCCCCCCCTGTCTTCGTTATTAGCTCAATTACCAGGGGGGGCTTCTTCTTCCACTCTCCGGGGGTCTTCTCCGCTCTCCGGGGGGGGTTTCTGCTTCCGCTCTCCGGGGGGGGCTTCTCCGGACTCCGGGGGGCTTCTTCCATCTTCTCCCCTCTTCCGCTCTTGACTCGGCGAACCCCGGTTCTTCTGCAGCTCTCCGGTGCCTTCTTCTTCAGCGCTGGCTGCCTGCTATGTTTGTGTGTTAGCTCGATTTCAAACAGGCAGCCGGCGCGGTCTTCTGTGACGCCAGGGTCTTCTGGTCTTCTGTTCTTCCGATGTTGACTCGTCGCCTGTTGTCGCTGTAATGATGGAAGCGCGCCTTGCATCACATTTATATAGGCATCACCGTCCCATCATGCTCCGGTAGGTACCCACGTGGTGGGTGCCTACCCACGTGCACCCACCACGTGGGTACCTACCGGAGCATGATGGGACGGTGATGCCTATATAAATGTGATGCAAGGCGCGCTTCCATCATTACAGCGACAACAGGCGACGAGTCAACATCGGAAGAACAGAAGACCAGAAGACCCTGGCGTCACAGAAGACCGCGCCGGCTGCCTGTTTGAAATCGAGCTAACACACAAACATAGCAGGCAGCCAGCGCTGAAGAAGAAGGCACCGGAGAGCTGCAGAAGAACCGGGGTTCGCCGAGTCAAGAGCGGAAGAGGGGAGAAGATGGAAGAAGCCCCCCGGAGGCCGGAGAAGCCCCCCCCGGAGAGCGGAAGCAGAAACCCCCCCCGGAGAGCGGAGAAGACCCCCGGAGAGTGGAAGAAGAAGCCCCCCCTGGTAATTGAGCTAATAACGAAGACAGGGGGGGCGTCCGGAGCAGAATAATAAAATATTTTAAAAAGCCTTGTGTTGTGTGTTTATTAACTTTTACTTTTTGCCTACAGGTGAATGGATAGGGGTACGATGTACCCCATATCCATTCACTTAGGGTGGGGGGCCGGTATCTGGGGGCCCCCTTATTAAAGGGGACTCCCAGATTCCGATAAGCCTCCGCCCGCAGACCCCGACAACCAATGGCAAGGGTTGTCGGGAAGAGGTCCTGTCCTCATCAACATGGGGACAGGGTGCTCTGGGGTGGGGGGGCCCGCAGTGCGCCCCCCTGCCCCAGAGCACCCAACCCCCCCATGTTGAGGGCATGCGACCTGGCACGGCTCAGGAGGGGGGGGGCGCTCGCTCGTCCCCACTCCCTTCCTGGCTGGCCGGGTAGCGTGCTTTGGATACGGGTCTGGTATGGATTGTAGGGGGACCCCCTACGTCAATTTTTCGGCGGAGGGGGGGTCTCCTTACAACCCATAACAGACCTAAGGGCCTGGTATGCTCCTGGGGGGGGAACCCATGCCGTTTTTTTCATTGAAAATTGGCATGGAGTTCTCCCTCAGGAATGCATGCCGAGCGACGCTGTCATTTTTTTAAAAAATTATTTGTTTTCCCGGCGCGTCTTTTTTTCACCCGTCGCAACTTTAGTGTCCCGTCGCAATCCACAAAGCCGCCCGGCGTCAATTACGTTCGCGCGATGCACGTCGGGAAAATGACGTCACACGCATGCGCAGTACGGCCGGCGCGGGAGCGCGCCTCATTTAAATTGTAAACGCCCCCCGGAGAGGAGGAACTTCTTACGACGGCGGCACTTAACTTACACGGCTTGAAATTTTTACGTAAGTGCTTTGAGGATCAGGCACTTAGGTAAAAACTTTAAGTCAGTGTAACTTAACTGCTGAAAGTTAAGTTACGCCGCCTGGCTGAGGATTTGGCCCTTTGTTTTTTCTACATGCCGAAAACATCGTTTTTTTTTTTAATGCCGAAAAATGATCGTGTGTACGCGGCATAACACATAAGGAAGAGAAGGATTGTGTTTTCTGTACTAATAATGTGGTTGTACAGCCATAACTTTCACCTGTACTGCGCTGCATATCATCACCAGTTTTGAACTTGCCATCTGCAGTGTTACTGAGCAGGAACATTTTCATTACAAAATGTCTTTAATTAGAACATTTGAGAATGTTTCTCTTAGAATACTGCTAGCTGAAACATCATTTATGAGCTAAACAAGATTTGACACTTAGGGGACACTAAGGCTGTTTTTCTTCTAAGTGTCACATTTGTTCATTTTTAAAGGCTTTAATTACATTGTTTCTTATGCAATACACATGTACTTTAATGTCCCAAAGGCAATCAATAAGAAACAGGCTAAGGCTCTATTGGGTCCAGGACTGTTACATTTGGGAAGCAAAGTGAAATCTTCCTTGTATATGGTGCTGTTCTTGTGCCTACCACTGGTATTTATAAAAGGCAGCTAAATTATCCCACCTGGACTAATAATCTGGCAGAAATTATATTTGCCAAAAGGATTAGTATACTTGAGAGTACTTGTAAGAAGTCTGGATGAACTGCTCAACTTCTCATACAGCATATCTAAACCCAAACACTAAAATATATTGCATTTTACCAGTCCTTATATGGTCATATTCATTTTCTTTTGTTGGGCTTTTTTACTTTATTATTACATGCCAATCCTGTAAATAACACTCCTCCATTGTATCTATGGAGGTATACATTTCTGCCAAGATTAACAGGTATTTTCTATATCTGCTGATATAGTACCCTCCAAGCATAGAGTAGGCTGCTAGGCATGGGCGTCCGCTCCATAGGGCAAGGGGGGTCATTTGCCCCCCCTGGAATCACCAGGGAGAGCCAGGAGCAGGGCCGAACTGGCCCTGGGGCCACTTTAAGCGGTGACTGCAGCGCTCCCCTCCTTCTTCCCTCCAGGGCTCGTATCATGTCATGGAGCTGGGTCTGTGTGCAAGGTCCCGCCCCCCTAGTTTGGCTCGTCTGATAGTCTTCTAGTGTTCCGCCTATCACACGAGCCAAACTAGGGGGGGCGGGACCTTGCACACAGACCCAGCTCCGTGACATACGATACGAGCGTCAGAGGACAGAGGGAGTGGAGCGCCATTTTATATTGTTTACCAGGCCTGTTCTTTGTTTGTGCCAACATCTGTTGCCACAGGTAACACTAGACTATTTTCTGATGTGTTTTTAGCAAGTCTGGAAATGCAGAGCAAACACAACACAGAGTTGTAGCCTACGGCATAGTTTCTAGTTGTCCCTTATTTAGAGTGCCTGTCCCTCTTCTGGAATCAAATCCATTTGTCCCTCATTCCAAAAGGTTCCTCTTTTAGACCTGAAATAAATATACTGTCAATATAGTGTAGTGTTTCAGTCAAGGGAAAGGGGTGCTGTGTAATGTAAAGGAGTCCAGTGATGCAGGGTGCTGTGTAATGTAAAGGGGTCCAGAGGTGCAGGGTGCTGTGTAATGTAAAGGGGTCCAGAGGTGCAGGGTGCTGTGTAATGTAAAGGGGTCCAGAGCTGTGGGGTGCTGTGTAATGTAAAGGGGTCCAGAGGTGCAGGGTGCTGTGTAATGTAAAGGGGTCCAGAGCTGTGGGGTGCTGTGTAATGTACAGGGGTCCAGAGCTGTGATGTGCTGTGTAATGTAAAGGGGTCCAGAGGTGCAGTTGTGGAGAGGGGGTACACAGTAGTGACAAAGAGATATTGAAAGATGCAGGGGGCACAGTGGGGTGTTTTAACATTTTAACGTGGGGGGGGGGGCGCTTTTAACCCCCTGCTAGCGGTCAAAGAAAGGGTAAAATGTGACTGTGTATCGCCGCTGCCAAGGCGCGCCCCCCCCCCCCCTGAAAAAATTTCAGCGGACGCCCATGCTGCTAGGAATTATTTAGTTTAGCTTCACTGTAATCAGTGGATCAGGGGTTGATTGCTTAGGTCTGCTCAGTGTTTTACAGGCAGCTGCTCTGTTACTTCCCCTGTCTTCTAGAGCAGTGGTCTCCAAACTGTGCTTGCCTTTATTTGGCCCTTAGAGCATTTTTCCTCTCACTAACACCAAAGATGGAGAACTATTCATCTCCTTGTCACCATGGATGGGGCACTATTCCTCCCAATGACATCAATGAAGGGGATTGTTCTTTCCACAAATACCAATGATGGGGCACTATTCCACCCACTTCTATGAATGATAAGGCACTATTCCTACCACTGATACCAATGATGGGGCACTATTCTTCCCACTACTACCAATGATAAGACACTATTCCTCACACTGAAACCCACTATGGAGATTATTCTTCCCACTAATACATATGCTTACCACTGCCCATGGGTATTATATATATAATTTTTCCTTCACTGAACACCAAGTCTGAGCCATTTGATACTCCCACTGGCCACAATCCAACCCTCCTAAAGATAAAGGACAGTAAATTTGCCCTTTGCTTAGAAACCCATGTTCTAGAGGGAGAAAGAACAGGGCATGCAGCCTGAATATTTATGAAACTCCAACCAATCTTTGGGGATGTGTGCCCAGAAGGTGGAGGCCAGAGCAGCAGGGTACGGTGTTTCTGGGTCCACTCCTGCAGGAGGAGACCCCTGTGCAGCGGCTCTTCCCCTGGGGCAGGAGTGCTAGAGAAGCCATAGTGAAGACACGCAAGCTGGGTCAGTAGGAAGCTCACTGGCGAGAACCAGGAGGAAGTTGGTGGGAAAGAGTCCAGCTGTCCTGTGAGTCTACATCTACCTCACTAGAAAAAGCTTGGTGTGGTGTGAGTGAGTAAATGACCCCCAACGCTGAGAAGAAGTGACAGTGTGTAGCTTTTAAACCCCTGAGGGAGCATTAGAAAGCCTGTGAGACATTCAGTTTGTGCCATACAGCCAGCAACTTTTGCCGCAGTGTAGCTAGAAGTGCAGCCAGTTGTGTGTGAAATGCAGCCAGAATTTGAGGCGTCCTCAATTTGTTCATTTACAGCTCATTGGGATTGATGTGGGGGTCTGCGGGCAGGGGGCTTATCGGAATCTGTAACCCCCCTTTAACAAGGGGGCCCCCAGATCCCGCCCCCCTATGTGAATGGGTATGAGGTACATTTACCCCTACCCAGTCCCCCACAAAAAGTGTCAAGACGTAAAACCCACCAAAGACAGTATTTGACACTTCCTTTATTAACCACTTCCCTACCGCCTCATTGTGAAATAACGGCGGCAGGAACCCCTCCTCGATCCGGGTGGACCTCATATGACGTCCTGCGTTCCCGGCGATCTAGGGCGCGCTCGCGGCGACGCTCGTGACCCGCCGCGGGTGCCCGGCGGCAATTGCCGCCGGGTGCCCGCGATAATTGCCGCCGATTGCCGCCGGGTGCCCGCGATTGTCGGTAATCACGGCAGGAGTGTGGATCTGTGTGTGTAAACACACAGATCCACACTCCTGTCAGCGGTGAGGGGACCAATGTGTGTTCCCAGTACAGAGGAACACACATCGGTCTCCTCCCCTTGAGAGTCCCCTCCCCCCTACAGTTATAACACACCTTAGGGACACATATTAACCCCTTCAACGCCCCCTAGTGGTTAACCCCTTCCCTGCCAGTCACATTTACACAGTAATCAATGCATATTTATAGCATTAATCGCTGTATAAATGTGAATGGTCCCAAAAACGTGTCAAAAGTGTCCGATGTGTTCGCCGCAATGTCACGGTGACAGTAAAAAGATCGCAAATCGCCGCCAATACTAGTAAAAAAATTAATAAAATAAAAATGCCATAAATCTATCACCTATTTTGTAGACGCTATAACTTTTGCGCAAACCAATCAATATATGATTATTGCGATTTTTTTTTACCAAAAATATGTAGAAGAATACGTATCGGCCTAAACTGAGGAAAAAAAACGTTTTTTTTTTTAAAATTTTGATATTTATTAAATAAAAAAGTAAAAAATATTGTGTTTTTTTTTTAAATTGTCGCTTTTCTTTTGTTTATAGCGCAAAAAATAAAAAACGCAGAGGTGATCAAATACCACCAAAAGAAAGCTCTATTTGTGGGAACAAAATGATAAAAAAATTGTTTGGGTACAGTGTAGCACGACCGCGCAATTGTCATTCAAAGTACGACGGTGCTGAAAGCTTAAAATTGGCTTGGGCAGGAAGGTGCGTAAGTGCCCGGTATGGAAGCAGTTAAAAAAGAAAAAAAAGCGATTTCCATCCATCTTCAGTTACGCCGCCCAATGGACCCGAAAAGTAGAAAAAAAAAGCGAAAATACTCCGCCTCCATGGGAGGCCTCCCGGCAAATGCTGTCTTTTAGCTGTGACAGCTGTTATATAGGCAGGGGCGGGGTAACCCGCTGATGTAACAGATGACACCGCCCCCATTCACATAGGGGAGGGGCCGGGATCTGGGAGCTCCCTTGTTAAAGGGACCTGACCTCTGCGTTGCAGGACAAGTCGGAGGAACATAGGTCCAGATGGATTCACTGGAACCTCTTTCGCTTCTCTGGCGAATTCACCCAATACATGGCTGGATCCACTGTATAGGATCCCTAGCGCCAGTTCAGCGTTAACGATCTGGGCTACCGGGGGGTAATTGCCCCTCCCCTCCTGTCCTGAAAGGTGCCAAATGTGACACCGGAGGGGGGAGGATTCCAAAAAGCGGAAGTTTAATTTTTGGGTGGAACTCCGCTTTAATGAAGCTGAAGGTTTACAAATAATGGAAACTGCTTTTGAAGTTACTTTAACAATTTAAAGTAGAACTAAAGTCAACATTTTGTTTATTTTGGATAGGTTAACAGCTTGCCACCCACCGCACGCAGATATACGTCTGCAGCATGGCACAGGCAGGCAGAAGGACGTATATATATACGTAGAAGCGGTTGATGCGGGCGCACGCCTGCCCGCCGCAATCTCTGTGAGCAGGCCCGTGGGTCCTGCGGACTCGATCCCCACGGGCATACTCGCGATCGTCTCACAGAGACATAGAACGGGGAGATGTTAGTGTAAACACAACATCTCCCCGTTCTGCCTAGCTGACATTGTCACTGATTGTGATTAGCACAAAAAATAAAAACCGCAGAGGTGATCAAATACCACCAAATGAAAGCTCTATTTGTGGGAAAAAAGGACGCCAATTTTGTTTGGGAGCCACGTCGCACGACCGCGCAATTGTCAGTTAAAGCGGTCTTTGACCAGCAATATGGTCCGGGGCTTAAGTGGTTAAAAACGATCTTGTGTAGGCTCCAGAGCATTTTTCATGAGGCGTCGTTTTTCAGGTTGTCATTTTTCACGTTATGAAAAAAGGTCGTAGGCTTTAACGACATGAAAAAAACATGCATGCTCAGAAGCAAGTTATGAGACGGGAGCACTCCAGAGGCGTTGCTAGGGGGATGCGGGGGGTGCGGTCCGCACCCGGGTGACACCCGCTAGAGGGGTGACACCATCCCGATTTAAAAAAAAATAAAACACATTTTTTTTTTATTTTTTTTAGCTGACATGTGGAGGGCGGCTCCCCCCCCCCCGCGACTGCAGCGATGAGCGCCGCGGAATCGGAGCGCTGAGCGCCGCGGTACAAGAGGAGGGGGGTTGCGGGGTGACACCGCAGCACCATCCATCCCCTCTCACAGCCACAGGCTGTTAGCGGTGCTCGGCAGTCGGCACACAGGCACAGCCCCCTCCTCTCTGTTTGTGTGTACAGAGGGGGAGGGGCCGAGGGGACCTTCTGTCCATGTGCCGCGGCGCTGCCTGCGATGATCTGAGGTACTAAATGGGGAGTGGGGGTGTTTGCACCTGGGGGGATTTCACTGAGGGGGGGGTGTTTGCACTGGGGGGTTGCACCGAGGGGGTTTGCACTGAGGGGGGGTTGCACTGAGGGGGGGGATTTGCACTAAGGGGGGGTGTCTGCACTGAGGGGGTGTCTGCACTGAAGGGGGTCTGTGTAACATGCAGGGGTCCAGAGGTGCAGGTGGCTGTGTAATGTAAAAGGGGTGCAGTGATGCAGGGTGCTGTGTAATGTAAAGGGGTGCAGAGGGCTGTGTAGTGTAAAAGGGTCCAGAGATGCAGGGTGCTATGAGATGTAAAGGGGTCCAGTGATGCAGGGGGCTGTGTAATGTAAAGGGGTCCAGTGATGCAGGGTGCTGTGTAATGTAAAGGGGTCCAGTGATGCAGGGGGCTGTGTAATGTAAAGGGGGCCAGTGATGCAGGGTGCTATGAGATGTAAAGGGGTCCAGTGATGCAGGGGGCTGTGTAATGTAAAGGGGTCCAGTGATGCAGGGTGCTGTGTAATGTAAAGGGGTCCAGTGATGCAGGGGGCTGTGTAATGTAAAGGGGTCCAGTGATGCAGGGGGCTGTGTAATGTAAAGGGGGCCAGTGATGCAGGGTGCTGTGTAATGTAAAGGGGTCCAGTGATGCAGGGTGCTGTGCAATGTAAAGTGGTCCAGAGGTGCAGTTGTGGAGAGGGGTACACAGTAGTAACAAAAAGATATTGAAGGATGCAGAGGTATGCAGGGGGCACAGTGGGGTGTTTTTACATTTTAACGTGGGGGGTGCCAGATATTGGATCCGCCCCGGGTGCCAGATATTGGATCCGGCCCGGGTGCCAAATGCTCTAGGTACGCCCCTGGCCTATAGGCTCCTGAGATGTGAATTCCGGTTCTGGAGAAAGAGAGGTGGGGGGAGGGGACAAAGAAAAATGGAGAGAAAGAAGAAGGGGTAGAACGAACAAGAAAGATGGATAGGGAGAGAGAGAAAAGGGGAAGAAAGGGGAACAGAGAGCAAACAGTAGGGTAAAAAATATTTGAAAAATGTTATTGGGGGGGGGGGGGGGGGGGGGGTGACACCATATTTTACCGCACCAGGTGACACCAACCCTAGTGACGCCACTGGAGCACTCGTTCTGGTAAAACTAGCGTTTGTAATGGAGATAGCACATTTGTCACGCTGTAACAGACTGAAAAGCACAAAGACTGAAAAGTGCAAATCGTCTCTCACCAAACTTTTATTAACACAAAATCAGCAAAAGCAGCCCAAAAAGTGGCACCATCTGAATGGAACTTCCCCTTTATTGTGCCGACGTACGTGTTGTTAGTCACCGCGCTTTATTCGAGCAAACTTAGGCCCGGATTCAGAAAGGAGTTACGTCGGCGTATCTCCAGATACGCCGTCGTAACTCCGAATGCGGGCCGTCGCATCTCGGCATCTGATTCATAGAATCAGATACGCCTCAATGTTGCCTAGATACGAGCGGCGTAAGTCTCCTACGCCGTCGTATCTTGGGGTGCAAAATTTACGCTGACCGCTAGGGGCGCTTCCCAAGACTTCCGCGTCAAATATGCAAATTAGGTAGATACGCCGATTCAGAAACGTACGTCCGCCCGGCGCATTTTTTTATGTCATTTTTGTAAGTCTTTTTCTGGCGTAAAGTTACCACTGCTATATGAGGCGTAGCCAATGTTGGGTATGGACGTCGGGCCAGCGTCGAATTTTGCGTTGTTTGCGTAAGTCATTCGCGAATAGGGCTTTGCGTAAGTTACGTTCACGTCGAAACCAATGAGGCTTTGCGGCATAATTTGGAGCATGCGCACTGGGATACGTCCACGGACGGCGCATGCGCCGTTCGTTAAAAACGTCATTTACGTGGGGTCACACTGAATTAACATAAAACATGCCCACATATTCCAATTAGGAATTAGGCGGGTTTACGCCGGCCCTCATACGCTACGCCGCCGTAACTTAGGGCACATGTTCTTTCTGAATACAGAACCTGCCTCACTAGGTTACGGCGGCGTAGCGTATCTGAGATACGCTACACCCGCACAAAGTAACGCCGGGCTTTCTGAATCCGGGCCTTAGTTTTTTTCTAGAACATTAAAAATGGTTGTGTGTACACGGCATAACAATTAATTCATGTCCTTAATTGGGATGAAGAATAAAAAAACAGGGTAAAAACGAACCGGAAAACATCAAAAAACCTGCATGCAGAAACACATCCAGGATGCAGAAATTGTGGCGTAAACCTAAAAGCACACAGAATCTTCAACTATTTTTGAAAGACAATCAGTTGTTCCGAGAAGTTTCAAATGAATTTTCCTAAGAATTTTCCTTTGAAATTCTATACCCAGCTTAACAGTGAACAGATGTAGCAGCAAAAAGTGCTGCAGAAATGATAAATTGGCTTCCAACGTATTGCAGTAAAGCGAATGTTGCTGCGTCAGCCAGCTTCCTGCTCGGGAGGCCGTGGCGTCAGAGTTTTTCTTATCAAACCATCACAGCAGTAGAGAGTTAAAAGTGGCTTGTGGGATGAGGAAGCCTGGACAGAGAGCGTGCTCTCGCCTCAATGTAGACACAGTTTTGTCTGTAAAGATTACAAGCCATGACCGATTATCACCGCCAGACGTCAAACTGGGTTAATCTCTTCTTTTCCTCAGTGATTCTGTAATGAGACGGCTGCCTTTTTTTTTTTTTTGCCCAGTTGTGGCACCCTGTGTTTTTCAGGAATATTCTTTTATTTATTTTATTCCAGTCTACAAAAAATTGTCAGCCGCGCTGGAGCCGCTGGAGAGCGGATGCGATCTATGGCTGAGAAGTTTTCATACATTTTAAAGCTATTCCTCTCAATGTGATTGGCATATTTATTTGGAGATGGCGCGTTATGTAAAGTCATCCGTAACTTGCCAAGCGTGAGCCAGAAAATGTAATAGTTGTGACACGGTGTTAATTATTTACAAGGCCTGGCATTTCAACAGCTAAGTGCAAATCTACAGTGAATGCATTGGTAGACCTTTCACCGGCAGGACATTACAATATATTATGTTACATGCTAAAAACGGCCTTCGTGTTCGACTCGGTGTGTAGCGCAATTTTTTTTTGGAGGGGTCTTCTATCTTATTATTTTATTATTTCCGCGTCTTTGCATATTTTTGCAGCTTTGATACAAAATGAGATCTGCAAGAAACTCCTGCTGTTTTAACCCCCTGAGGCAAGAGAAGAGATTTTAATTACAAGAGCTGCCTGGAGACAAACCCAGTAATGTCAGACAGGAAATACTACAAGGCTGTCACAATAAGCTGCATTTTTCCATTCTATTTGTATCAAGTGAAATTCAAGTTTAAACCCTATTTGCGCTAACTTCTTACTATGTGTCATTATAATGAGTATTTTATTCATTTATTATCATCAACTTTTGTCTACATATATAGTGTGACATGGGCCCTGCTGCCTCTACCTTGTTAGGACAAATTAGATTTTAACACATTTCTTTTTTTTTTTTCATTCAAGTTTGTGTTTATTTCAAATAAAATAGAGTCATTACAATAAAAACTGTAGGATAAAGTTGCAATATATAAAATATACAGTGAAATTGAGATGTATTAGGTCAAAAGCAAGAACTTATTCCAAGGAAAGAAATATCCACACAGATCTGATACTAAAACATAAACGTTGCAAAAAAAGTTGCAATGACCGCCATTTTATTCCCTAGTGTGTCTGCTAAAAAAAATATATATAATGTTGGGGGGTTCTGATAAATTTTCTAGCAAAAAAAATAGATTTTTACATGAAGGAGAGAAGTGCCAAAATAGGCCCGGTTGTAAAGTGGTTAAATCAAGTTTCCCAGAACACCCCTTACATCAGATCTGATGTATATGGGGTCTGTGCAGACTCTGATGTAAGAAGAGGCTCTGTGCGGACTCTGATGTAAGAAGAGGCTCTGTGCAGACTCTGATGTAACGGGAGGCTCTGTGTGGACTCTGATGTAAGAGGAGGCTCTGTGCGGACTCTGATGTAAGAAGAGGCTCTGTGTGGACTCTGATGTAAGGGGAGGCTCTGTGCGGACTCTGATGTAAGGGGAGGCTCTGTGTGGACTCTGATGTAAGAAGAGGCTCTGTGTGGACTCTGATGTAAGGGGAGGCTCTGTGCAGACTCTGATGTAAGGGGAGGCTCTGTGTGGACTCTGATGTAAGAAGAGGCTCTGTGTGGACTCTGATGTAAGGGGAGGCTCTGTGCGGACTCTGATGTAAGGGGAGGCTCTGTGTGGACTCTGATGTAAGAGGAGGCTCTGTGCGGACTCTGATGTAAGGGGAGGCTCTGTGCGGACTCTGATGTAAAGGGAGGCTCTGTGCGGACTCTGATGTACAATAAACTTGTGGTGAGGAAAGTAAAGTTGAAGAAGAAGAGAAACAGCAAATTCAGGCATGATGATAGGGAAACAGTCCTGCTCCCAAACGTAACACTTCTTTGCACCACTCCCGTCTGAGTGAGTTCAGTGTACCCGGACAGGCCTCTCTCACTGACCTGGCAGCCGGAGTATCACTCGGACAATTATAGGAATAAGTCTCTGCCACAGACCCTCCTTGGTGAACTTGAACTTGAGGAAAAGTCTCTGCCACAGACCCTCCTTGGTGAGCCTCAGAAAGATACCTCTGCCACAGGTCCTCTCTGGATTGTAATCACGGAGATATCCCTCCTTAGATGAGTTACGTCTGGATCTCCTTCAACTTGTCGCCCAGGTACCGACTGACAGGTGATCAATCCCTCAGTGTCCGGCTACCTTGATCCCCGGTGGCTTGTCAAGGCCCTTTTGGATCGCCATCCTCTCAATGGCACTCCTCAGAAGGACTCCCCACCAAACAGCAGTACAGCTTGGGATCCTCAACGGTGGGAACCCAGTCACTCACTGGGTCCCCGCCGCTGTTAAGATGCTCCAGGACAACATGGCCCCGAAACCAGGAACACCGCGTGGCACGCACGCCCTGGCCAGGTAGGCCAAAACGCTGGGATGCCGTGATGTGGTCACCCTAAAGGTGGGTGCCACACTCGAAGTAGAAGGCCCAGACCAAATGGTGTCTGTCTCATAAATACCCCTCCCCAGCATGCACAGCGAGGTCAAACCCTCCTGATTGGCTGCTGGGAAAGAGCACCCAAACCTTGACTCCACTGGTGCCACCTGCAGCACCGGGGTTGGAAGAACACCCCAGTGCAACAGAATAGCCCACAGCACAGCCCAACTGTGACAGAGACCCTGTTTTTCACTTAACAATCTGGATCAGAGTTCAACTACACTCTGATCTACCCTTAAATTTAGCTAGCACCGGTACCATAAAGTGTTTTCCTCGATCCATCACTTTTCCACGCTCTATTGGCCACTTGATGGGACTTGCCCCCCAGGCCTAAGGCTGCCAGCCCTCCCCTGCCTCCATGAGTGTGGATGCAGCCTGATCTGACATGCTGATCCTTGGAATCAGTGGAACCGGAAGTTGGTGTCCAGCTATGGCCATTGATGTATGTCTGGAGGTCTGTTAATTACACGCCTGGTTGTGGTAGGGATTCTTCATATTTGGTAAGAGGCCAACCTTAGTTGTGGTGAAGGGCACTAGTGTCTTGGTTGTCTCTTCAAGATACATGGAAATTATTTATTTAGGTTTTTTGTATGTATGGATTGCGTGGGTTGTTACCAACACGTGGTGTAAAATTGCATGTCAATAGCACCTTTAGAAATATATTTATCTAGAAAAATGGTGACAAAAATGTATTGACATACAGTGCCTTGAAAATGTATTCATACAGCTACGAGATTTTTTGGGGATGTCTCTACCAGCTTTGCACATCTAGAGAGTGACATTTTTGCCCATTCTTCTTTGCAAAATAGCTCAAGCTCTATCAGATTGGATGGAGAGCGTCTGTATAGAGCAATTTTCAAGCCTTGCCACAGATTCTCAATTGGATTTAGGTCTATATTTGACTTTGTCATTCTAACAAATGAATATGCTTTGATCTAAACCATTCCATTGTAGCTCTGGCTGTATGTTTAGGGTCCTTGTCATGCTGGAAGGTGAACCTTCGCCTCAGTTTCAAGTCTTTGGCAGACTCTTTACAGGTTTTCTTCTAAGATTGCCCTGTATTTGGCTCCATCCATCTTCCCATCAACTCTGACCAGCTTCCCTGTCCCTGCTGAAGAAAAGCATAACCACAACATGATGCTGCCACCACCATGTTTCACAGTGGGGATGGTGTGTTCAGGGTGATGTGTAGTTTTCCGCCACATATAGCACTTTGCTTTTAGACCAAAAATTAGTTTTTTGTCTCATCTGACCAAAGCACTTTCTTTCACATGCTTGCTGTGTCCCCCACATGGCTTCTTGCAAACTGTAAACGGGACTTCTTTTGGCTTTCTTTCAACAATGGCTTTCTTCTTGCCCCTCATCCATAAAGGCCATATTTGTGGAGTACACGACTCAAAGTTGTCCTGTGGACAGATTCTATCACCTGAGCTGTGGATCTCTGCAGAGTTACCATAGGTCTCTTGGCTGCTTCTCTGATTAATGCTCCCCTTGCCTGTCAGTTTAGGTGGATGGCCATGTCTTGGTAGGTTTGCAGTTGTGCCATACTCTTGCCATTTTTGGATGATGGATTGAACAGTGCTCAGTGAGATGTTCAAAGCTTGGGATAATTTTTTACAACCTAACCCTGCTATAATCTTCACAACTTTATCCCTGACCTGTCTGGTGTGTTCCTTGGTCTTCATGTTGCTGTTTGTTCAATACGTTTCTCTAACAAACCTCTGAGGGCTTCACAGAACAGCTGTATTTATGCTGAGATTAAATTACACACAGGTGGACTCTATTTACTATTTAGGTGATTTCCGATGGCAATTGGTTCTACTAGATTTAGTTACGGGTATCAGAGTAAAGGGGGCTGAATACAAATGCACGCCACACTTTTCACATATTTATTTGTAAAAAAATTAAAAGCCATTTATCATTTTCCTTCCACTTCACAATTTATGTGCCACTTTGTGTTGGTCTATCACATAAAATCCCAATAAAATACATTTGCGTTTTCGGTTGCAACATGACAAAATTTGGAAAATTTGAAGTGGTATGAATTATTTTTCAAAGCACCGTATTTTACCCGCTGTATATAAATACAGCCTCATTGACAAGCTGAAATAGAAAATAAAATGGGAAACAAAAAAAAAAGCTTTCCTGGCTAACATTAACAGCGGGTATATTGTTGTGGACTAGATGGCACTATTCGCATTATTGTGTATTTATTCATTTAAAATTGGTTAGCAGCAGAACTTGACGCATGATAAACGCACAAATTATTATTTTTTGAAATGCGGTGCATTACAACGCATGGTATGTGGGTTTCTGCAGTGCAAATGCGTTGTTTTCATAAAGTAACAGTGCATTGGGGTGCTATTAAGAATTAACAGCACCGCAATACACTTCAGCACATGGTTACTGTGCTTTGTGTTCTCCTACACCATGGGTCTTCAAACTACGGCCCTCCAGTTGTTCAGGAACTACAATTCCCATCATGCCTAGTCATGTCTGTGAATGTCAGAGTTTTGCAATGCCTCATGGGATGTGTAGTTCTGCAACAGCTGGAGGGCCGTAGTTTGAGGATCCCTGTCCTACACTTTAGAATGTCTGACAGGTGCCAGCTTATTTCTGCAGTAACTTTCAAATGTGTTGAGGGTCTGCGACAGTTAAGAGGGGAGGAGAGCATGGTCATGTGGTTTACAGACCGCAGAGTAAAAACGTAGGAGGAAAATCTGTTTGTGGTTTATTTAAAAAAAGACAAATTCTGAACTCATGAGTGATACAAAGGAGAAGTAGAATAAAAGGACATCAGAGATGGACTGAAGTAACTAGACAGGAAAGAGGGGGAGCTCACAACAGTGGTCCAAGCACTCTTACCTAGGGTATTGAATAAAACAGGGTAGCAGATAATAATGTTGATCAGAGGCAAGGGGAGAAGCACTTTCCTGTCTAGTTACTTACCCCTAACTAGCAATTTATTACCATTTATCTTTTGCCATAAGTATCCCTAGCTCCTACCTGCTCCTGATGAGTGGAATATGTCCACAAAACGCGTCGAGCCTACCACATAGAGGCCGTGTCACCCTAATCTTGGATACTACCATGGGCATTTGAATGTTCGAATCATGTATTTTTATGCAATATATTATTAATATTTTATGTCATTTTTGGATACACTATTGATCACAGTACTTACCATACTCTATATAGTTTACCAGGTTACTACTTGAACCTCCCATGTTCGATCAGTCATGTCTCTATCATGCACTTTATATATACTCATTGATCTACCTTGTATACCTATTATGCATTATTGCTGGTTACATCGTTATTGTATGTTACATTGATTATCATATTACCTCTATCATCAGCCATGTTTGACCGATCATGTCTCTATTGTGTATTTTCTATATTATCATTCATTGCTGTTGATCACAGTGCCTATCATGTGCTACTCTGTTTATCATGTCATTTAGAACTCTCTATGATTGATCAGTCATGCTTCTACCATGCACTTTAACATATCTATTGATCTACCATGTATACCTTTTATGCATAATTGCTGGTTACATCGTTGTTCACGTGTTACTGTGTCTATTTTGTTACTATTAGAATTATCTATGACTGATCGACCATGTTTCTATATGACTGATCGACCATGTTTCTATATGCATTTTAAACACATTATCTATTACCATGTCCGTTTTTGTCATTAAGGCTTCATTTCTATGGACGTTTTTACAGCCACTTTTCTGAGCGTTTTTTGCAGCTTAACCACTTAAGTCCCGGACCTTTAGGCAGCTAAATGCCCAGGCCAGGTTTTGCGATTCGGCCTGCGTCGCTTTAACAGACAATTGCGCGGTCGTGCGACGTGGCTCCCAAACAAAATTGGCATCCTTTTTTTCCCCACAAATAGAGCTTTCTTTTGGTGGTATTTGATCACCTCTGCGGTTTTTATTTTTTGCGCTATAAACAAAAATAAAGCGACAATTTTGAAAAAAATGCAATATTTTTTACTTTTTGTTATAATAAATATCCCCCAAAAACTTGTATAAAAAATGTTTTCCCTCAGTTTAGGCCGATACGTATTCTTCGACCTATTTTTAGTAAAAAAAAATCGCAATAAGCGTTTATCGATTGGTTTGCGCAAAATTTATAGCATTTACAAAATAGGGGATAGTTTTATTGCATTTTTATAAATTTTTTTTTTTTACTACTAATGGCGGCGATCAGCGATTTTTTTTTCGTGACTGCGACATTATGGCGGACATTTCGGACAATTTTGACACATTTTTGGGACCATTGTCATTTTCACAGCAAAAAATGCATTTAAATTGCATTGTTTATTGTGAAAATGACAGGGGGCGCTGTAGGAGTTATGTTTCACCTAGTGTGTGTTTACAACTGTAGGGGGGTGTGGCTGTAGGACTGACGTCATCGATCGAGTCTCTCTTATATAAGGGATCACTCGATCGATACGCCGCCACAGTGAAGCACGGGGAAGCCGTGTTTACACACGGCTCTCCCCGTTCTTCAGCTCCGGGGAGCGATCGCGACGGAGCGGCTATAAAAGAATAGCCGCGCCGTCGTCCCGGATCGCTCCCCGAGGGAACCTGACTGCCGCATGTAGCGGGGGGGTCCCGATCGGACCCCCCACCCGCTAGAAGGCAAGGACGTACATGTACGCCCATTTGCCTGTACGTGCCATTCTGTGGACGTACATATACATGCGGCGGTCGGGAAGTGGTTAAAAACGGCTCTCCATGTTAGTCTATGGCCTCATGCCCACCATGACGTTTGTGAGCTGTAGATGGCTGAGCCGTTTTTAAGCTGCAAAAAAAAAAACAGGACCAGTGCGTTCTGAAGCTTCAGCTTTAGAGCTGTAAAAATGGCAGACGTTAAAAAACTGCTCAAAAATGCGCAAAAACGCTCAAAAAACACGCAAAAGCGCTACCGCTGCGTTTTTGAGCACCAGCTTTTTTTTTTTAAACATGGACAGGTGTTTTTAAGCTGTAAAAAAGGCTAAAAAAAGTGGCTGTAAAAACGTCCATGGAAATGAAGCCTTATAAACAGTCTATTTTATTTTATTTCCTGATTCGTTCTGCCCTTATTGTTTTGTTTCATTTAAAGTCCCAACCTCTCCCCCAGTCCCCACGAGTCCCCCTTTGCTCATACCACCAAAAGAAAGCTCTATTTGTGGGGAAAAAAGGACGTAAATTTTGTTTGAGAGCCACGTCACACTACCGCGCAATTGTCAGTTAAAGCGACGCAGTGCCGAATCGCAAAAAGTGCTCTGGTCAGGAAGGGGGTAAATTCTTCTGGGGCTGAAGTGGTTAAAGTATAAGAGCACTTTCACTGCACATTGTGGATTTGTACTATAAAAAACAAATGCGAATATAATGGATTACCATTACTGAAGATCAGCCATGTTTCCAGCAGCATGGTACAGTTTCCCTTTACTGTGTTTACATGTTGTTCTGCTCCCAGGAGAGAGGCTGCGACGCTCAGCCCAGTGCAGAGGAAGCCTGTCTCCAGACAGTGGTTGTGGGTGGTGGTGACTGGAAGCAGCTTGTTCTCAACACCGTACAATGTAAACACAACTTTAGAGACTGCAGGCCTTGCTGCTGGAAACCAGACTTATCTTCATTCATGGTAACATATCATATTGGCCTTTTTTTCAAAGGCTGCAGGAACAAGAAGAACTTCATTAGTCACAGTGGAAATGGCAATAGGTTCATGAAAGAGCTCTTCATAGCAACATTGTGGTGGCCGTATATGAAAAAATAAGATGGTTGAATATAATAATTATATTGATGAAAAAATAGAGGCCCGGATTCACATACATCGGCGCATATTTCTACCGGCACATGCGCCGTCCCGTGGACGCATCCCAGTACGCATGCATCAGAATCACGTCGTAAACACTCCATAAGATACGTCGAATCACTGCCTACGACGTGACGTAACCTACGCCAAGCCCTATTCACGTACTACTACGTAAACGACGTAAAATACGACGGCTGTTCCCTGGTCCATACCTCAATATGACTTACCCCTGCTTTATGAGGCTTAAAGCGGTTGTAAACCCGCATCAAACATTTTTTTTTTCTCCTGCAAGGCAAAAGTCATAATGAGCTAATATGCACCGCATATTAGCTCATTATGAAATACTTACCTCGGAACGAGGTGTGTAGAACTTACCTGGTTCACGCCGAGCGAGATATCACCTTGCCTCGGCGTGTCTTCCGGGTATCGCCGATCCAGCGCTGTGATTGGCTGGAGCGGCGATGACGTCACTCCTGCACGTGCGCGCGGGAGATTTAAATTCGGCAAGGTCCAGCGGCTGCCGGTCCTTTCGCCGTAGATCCCCCGTGCGCATGCGCCGCTGGCATTGCGAGGGGAATATCTCCTAAACCGTGCAGGTTTAGGAGATATTCTCCTTACCTACAGGTAAGCCTTATTATAGGCTTACCTGTAGGTAAAAGTCAAAAAAGTGGGTTTACAACCACTTTAACTTTACAAGGACGTGAATCGGCGTATCTCACTCATTTGCATATGGGAATCGAATTTCCCATATGCCTCCAGCGTAAATATGCGCCCAAGATACGCCAGCATAGGCAAGTTACGTCGGTCGTAAGAAGTCTATTTTCAGGCGTATCTAGTTCTATGGGCACAGCGCACAGATACGACGGCGCATCGTTACACTTATGCAGCGTATCTCGAGATACGTCGGCGTAAGTGCTACGTGAATCCGGGCCAATATCTTTACACTTAAAAGGCAGTTTGAGCAATTAATACTTTTTGTTCAAATTGAATGATGGAAAGTTTAAAGTGTTTGTAAACCTTTGAAATATTAACAAAGTGCCTATACTTACGTGCTCTGTGCAATCGTTTTGCACAGAGCAGCCCTGGTCATTTTCCTCTGGGGTCCCCCACTGGCGATCCAGCCCCCTCCTCTTTATTGGGTGCCCCCAAGGAATGCCACCTTCCCTGGGGTGACCCATGTGAATTCGCTCCCGAGTCTCCCTGCTGTGTCCATTGACTCTGCCCCGCTCATGTTTCACAGAATTTGATTGACAGCAGCGGAAACCAGTGGCTCGTGCTGCTATCAATCTGTCCGCTGCGCTCTTGCATATCACTGGATCAGATGGGGCTCAGGTAAGAGAAAGGGGGGTCTGGGGGGTGCTGCAGCACAAAAGGTTTTTCACATAAATGCATAGAATGCATTAAAGTGAAAAACCTTGAGACTTTACAACCACTATTTTTTTTTTCTTTTTTTTTTTTAAGTGTATTTTGTGCGTGTATTCGAGAGAGGAGCCGGACTGCAAGATTTGGGAGTAGGCAGGCCTCCCCCAGAGGCAATCTGCCACCTTTCTCCATGCCCCGGGTGGCAATGGCAGGTGTGTGAGGGGGTCCTCCCACACAGCCCGCCCTACCTGCTCCGCTTTGAAGCCCAACAGGGCAGAGGGACTCCCTATAAGGGAGTGAGAGGATCTAGCCCGCTCAACCAGCCCCATTAGTCCTTCGCCTCTCTTTTAGAGACCGCATGGTCAAAGTGCGTGTGTGTTAACCCAATTTCGAGTGCATGTGTAGGTGTGGTGGTTTTTGTGGGAGGGGGTGGGCGTACTAAGCGCAGGCTTACCTCGCATAGCACACCCACCGGGAGCCGGGCTGAGACCACCAAACTCAATTCACATGTAGCTGAGACCGGGATCCGAACCCCTAGCTGCAGAGGTGAATGGCTTGTCAGCACAGTGCCAATCGCGTTGAGCCACCGCAGCTCCTACAACCACTATTTAAATATGGTCTGTGTTTAGTTGCTATAGGCAGATATTATGTTTCTCTTTGCTGTTTTCATAGAGCACAAAGTTGCTTAAATAAAGTTCACTTTTAGTAACATGTTACATGTTACACCTGTATTTAGGGTGTAACTATGTAACTAGACAGCACCCTCTGCCCACCCGTCCCACACCCCCCCCCCCCAATCCCCCACTGTGACACTGGGCAGGGATTATTCTCCCTATTCCCACTGTCACAATTTAAAAACAGTGTGGCTGTGTGGGGCTCTCTCCATACAGCCATGTAATTTATACACAGGATTCTGTGCATGAGAAAACTACCAGTCCCGTCCGGCACCATGGCAGAGGGACTTGTAGTATCATTGAATAGTGAGCGTGTTGCTCGGCACTCTCATAGCCTCGTTCACACTGTCTACATACAGCTCAGGGGCTGTTTGCCCATACACACTACCTAGAGCAGAAGTCTAAGGCCGTGTACACACGGGCAAACATGTACGATGAAACCGGTCCGCCGGACCGTTTTCACTGTACATGTCTGCCAGGGGATTTCTGTACGATGGCTGTACTAACCATCGTACAGAAATCCGCGTGTAAACAATACGCGGGGCGTGTCCGCTGTGTCGCCGCGACGATGACGCGGTGTCGCCGCGACAATGACGCAGCGACGTGGGCGGGCCTGCCAGTTAAATGCTTCCACGCATGCGTCAAAGTCATTCGACGCATGCGAGGGATGGCGGGCGCTCGGACATGTACGGTAGGTCTGTACAGACGACCGAACATGTCCGAGCGGGCAGGATTCCAGCGGACTGTTTTAAAACAAGTCCAGGAATATTTGTCCGCTGGGAAAAGGCCCGGCGGGCAAATGTTTGCTGGAATCCTGCACGCTCGGGCCTACACACGACCAAACATGTCTGCTGAAATTGGCCCGCAGACCAGTTTCAGCAGCCATGTTTGGTCGTCTGTACGGGGCCTAACACTGCACACACTGATTGCTGGTGCAAATCTCTGCAGGCTCCTAGGGGAAAAAAATGCACTTGTTTTACCTGCAAAAATATGTGTATTTACAGTGCCTTGTATTCATACCCCTTGAAATTTTCCACATTTTGTCATGTTACAGCCAACAACGTAAATGTATTTTATTGGGATTTTATGTCATAGGACAACACAAAGTGACACATAATTGTGAAGTGGAAGGAAAATGATAGCTATACTTCCTGTTATTTTACAGTCTATGGTATAAATGTAACTCTCTGCAGTCTTAGACTATCATGCTACTTTCTGTTTTCATATCTACATAATCATGAACAGATTGCACTATAAGGCCCCGTACACACGACCGGATCGATCCGCTGGGATTGATCCGCAGATCAGTTCCAGCAGATAGATCCTGTCGTGTGTACGGCCTAGCGGACATTTTCAGGCGGATAAAAATCCAGCCGACGGATTCCCAGCGGATAAAAATTTCTTAGCATGCTAAGAAATCTATCCGCTGGTATACAGTCCAGCGGACTGATCCGGTCGTCTGTACAGACTCACCGGATCAGTCCGTCCACTCCCATCCCTCGCATGTGTCGTAATGATTCGACGCATGCGTGGAAGTATTTACCTTCCAGGGTAGCGCACATCGCCGTGTCATCGTCGCCACGTCACCGCGGATGTATTCCGCTGGGATTTCGATCTGATGGTGTGTACAGCCATCAGATCCAAATCCGCAAGAGGATTTATCCGCTGGAAACGGTCCGGCGGACCGTTTCCAGCGGATATCCTCTCGTCTGTACGAGGCCTTAAGACAAAAGCAAAAAGGAGTACCTACTGTAGATCACCAGAAGAAAGTGAGGTGGCCTGGTGCACTACAGCAATCCCTAGATAAAAAAGCTGTTCAGGTTCAGGGTGGCTCTTGGTTCCCAGTATGCAATTCAGGGCTTATCTTTTTTGTTATGGAGTGCAGCTTTAATCTCTAAAGTTTTCATTTTGAGAATCCATATGGACAGTTTTACAACTGTTATATAAAAGATCTCCCAATACCTATCTCTGCTAGCTGTTAAGAGTCTGTAGTGCTCCTGCTCCTCATTCCAGCATCCTGGTTTTACCTATGGCATTCTCCTTGTCTGTCTGTCCACCTGCAAGGTGATTGATGTGGACAGACTCAGGATTAGGGTTGCCACCATTTCTTCAAGCCAAATCCGAACACTTTAGTGGCCTGGGACATATTTGGGTGCCCAAGGAGAGTAGTAATGCTGTGTGCATAGTGAACAGTGGGTGTAAACAAATTACCCTGCCCCCCAGTGATACTGAACCTGCCCCCAGACAGCTGCCCACAGTGGCAACAGATTTGTGTTTGACTTTCTTGGTTACTTGGGGAGCTAAAGCCTGGTTTATATAATGTGTCCGGTGTTCAGTCCGCCTGAAACCTGGACACAAGAATCAAAACCCAAACTGTCCGGGGGAATCCTGGACAGGTGGCAACCCTACTCAGGATGGAGATCAAACTTGATATAAGCCAGCCAAGCTTGTAGTCTCATGCTTATGATAGAGTGTGTAATACCTGATCAAGCTACCTGTTTGTCTGCCCCACTCTGCTAAATTGGATTTCCTTGTTGATGACCTTGGATCGGATAATGACTATTCTCTGAATGCTACCTGCCTTTTGACTTCGGACATTGACCTTGACTATTCTGAACCTTGCCTGTCTGCCAAGCCCAAGTACCTTTGCTCAGTTTGCGCATGTCCTGGCGTGGTAGCCAGGCAATATAGCATTGTGTATAAGTCCTGGGGGCAATCGAGTACCTTGCTTGCCTTATGGGAAATGGGGCCACTATAGGTGAAGAACACCGAATCTAGCTATAGTGTCTGACCACCTGCGTTAGGGGTAAGCGTGATATCAGAATTCTTTATTTTAGTCTATATCTACCGTATTTATCGGGGTATAGCGCGCTACCGCGTATAGCGCGCACCCCTAAACTTGCCCCAAATTCCTGTGAAAAAAAGTTTTTTTGTACTTACAGTTTTGGTGTCTTCCGCGGCGTCCATCGGCGGCCTCGTCGGGTCCGGCGTCTGTCTGCGGCTTCGGGTGTCCTCTTCGTCGGGTCCGGCGTCCTTCTGCGGCGTCCTCCCCGCTCGTTTCCCGCGCGGAGTTTGAATACTGCGCCGACATATACCGAGCGCAGTACACTCGTGTATCGTCGGGCAGGCTCGGCTACTCTCGCGCTGACGTCCTGTATGTCCAGGACGTCAGCGCGAGAGGCGCCGAAACTGCCCGAAGATACACGAGTGTACTGCGCTCGGTATTTGCCGGCACAGTATTCAAATTCATCGCGGGAAAGCGGGTATCGGCGTATACCGCGCACCCACGATTTTCAGGGCAAAATAGTGCGCGGTATATTTGTACAAAGTGTGAAAGCAGACTTCACTTGACAGCTCTTGTCTACCAAAACAAAACAAGAGTGCTGAACTATGTGCATTGTCTTGTAGATAATTGAATCAATTTACATGTCAACGCAGAGTTTTTATGAATAAGAAAATCTTAACATTTTTCATTTTGAATTTTCTGGTGCCACTAAAGTCCATTTTCTCTTTGTCAGCAGGGGTCAAGTCCTGGGGAAAAAAGTGTGGGAACTCCCACCCAAGATCCACTCTCCCACCAAAAAAATAAACAATTATGGGGGTGGGTGGTATGTAGATGAGAGGGGTGTGGAGTGTATGGGGTGGGTAGTATCAAATACACCACTGGCCACTGATGCATTGGTGACCAGTGGCAGGTAATTAACCCCTTTGTGCTGCATTAGTGACACCAGTGTCAGTGTTTATGAACCCTTTCATGCTGCACCAAATAGGGGTAATAAACACTGACACTGGTGTCACCAATGCATCAGTGGAAGTACATTAACCCCCTCATTGCTGAATACCATTGTAAATTAACCCCCCCCCCCCCCCCCCCCCCCAGAAGCAAAAACGTCAGACAGTTAACATAGCTAAGCCACTGTGATACAACACTGTCTTAGGTAGGTTAGGTCTCCACAACTGCACCTCTGGACCCCTTTACATTACACAGCACCCTGCACCTCTGGGCCCTTTACATTACACAGCACCCTGCACCTCTGGGCCCTTTACATTACACAGCACCCTGCACCTCTCGACCCCTTTACATTACACAGCACTCTGGACCCCTTTACATTACACAGCACCCTGCACCTCTGGGCCCTTTACATTACACAGCACCCTGCACCTCTAGACCCCTTTACATTACACAGCACCCTGCACCTCTGGGCCCTTTACATTACACAGCACCCTGCACCTCTAGACCCCTTTACATTACACAGCACCCTGCATCTCTGGGTCCCTTTACATTACACAGCACCCTGCACCTCTGGGCCCTTTACATTACACAGCACCCTGCACCTCTGGGCCCTTTACATTACACAGCACCCTGCACCTCTGGGCCCTTTACATTACACAGCACCCTACACCTCTAGACCCCTTTACATTACACAGCACCCTGCATCTCTGGGTCTCTTTACATTACACAGCACCCTGCACCTCTGGACCCCTTTACATACATTACACAGCACCTTGCACCTCTGGACCCCTTTACATTACACAGCACCTTGCACCTCTGGGCCCCTTTACATTACACAGCACCCTGCACCTCTGGACCCCTTTACATACATTACACAGCACCTTGCACCTCTGGACCCCTTTACATTACACAGCACCTTGCACCTCTGGACCCCTTTACATTACACAGCACCCTGCACCTCTGGGCCCCTTTACATTACACAGCACCCTGCACCTCTTGACCCATTTACATTATACAGCACCCTGCACCTCTGGGTCCCTTTACATACATTACACAGCACCTTGCACCTCTGGACCCCTTTACATTACATAGCACCCTGCACCTCTGGACCCTTTTACATTACACAGCACCTTGCACCTCTGGACCCCTTTACATTACATAGCACCCTGCACCTCTGGACCCTTTTACATTACACAGCACCCTGCACCTCTGGACCCCTTTACATTACATAGCACCCTGCACCTCTGGACCCTTTTACATTACACAGCACCTTGCACTTCTGGGCCCCTTTACATTGCACAGCACCCTTCACTCCTGGACCCCTTTTACATTACACAGCACCCTGCACCTCTGGACGCGTTGAGCCACCGCAGCTCCTACAACCACTATTTAAATATGGTCTGTGTTTAGTTGCTATAGGCAGATATTATGTTTCTCTTTGCTGTTTTCATAGAGCACAAAGTTGCTTAAATAAAGTTCACTTTTAGTAACATGTTACATGTTACACCTGTATTTAGGGTGTAACTATGTAACTAGACAGCACCCTCTGCCCACCCGTCCCACACCCCCCCCCCCCAATCCCCCACTGTGACACTGGGCAGGGATTATTCTCCCTATTCCCACTGTCACAATTTAAAAACAGTGTGGCTGTGTGGGGCTCTCTCCATACAGCCATGTAATTTATACACAGGATTCTGTGCATGAGAAAACTACCAGTCCCGTCCGGCACCATGGCAGAGGGACTTGTAGTATCATTGAATAGTGAGCGTGTTGCTCGGCACTCTCATAGCCTCGTTCACACTGTCTACATACAGCTCAGGGGCTGTTTGCCCATACACACTACCTAGAGCAGAAGTCTAAGGCCGTGTACACACGGGCAAACATGTACGATGAAACCGGTCCGCCGGACCGTTTTCACTGTACATGTCTGCCAGGGGATTTCTGTACGATGGCTGTACTAACCATCGTACAGAAATCCGCGTGTAAACAATACGCGGGGCGTGTCCGCTGTGTCGCCGCGACGATGACGCGGTGTCGCCGCGACAATGACGCAGCGACGTGGGCGGGCCTGCCAGTTAAATGCTTCCACGCATGCGTCAAAGTCATTCGACGCATGCGAGGGATGGCGGGCGCTCGGACATGTACGGTAGGTCTGTACAGACGACCGAACATGTCCGAGCGGGCAGGATTCCAGCGGACTGTTTTAAAACAAGTCCAGGAATATTTGTCCGCTGGGAAAAGGCCCGGCGGGCAAATGTTTGCTGGAATCCTGCACGCTCGGGCCTACACACGACCAAACATGTCTGCTGAAATTGGCCCGCAGACCAGTTTCAGCAGCCATGTTTGGTCGTCTGTACGGGGCCTAACACTGCACACACTGATTGCTGGTGCAAATCTCTGCAGGCTCCTAGGGGAAAAAAATGCACTTGTTTTACCTGCAAAAATATGTGTATTTACAGTGCCTTGTATTCATACCCCTTGAAATTTTCCACATTTTGTCATGTTACAGCCAACAACGTAAATGTATTTTATTGGGATTTTATGTCATAGGACAACACAAAGTGACACATAATTGTGAAGTGGAAGGAAAATGATAGCTATACTTCCTGTTATTTTACAGTCTATGGTATAAATGTAACTCTCTGCAGTCTTAGACTATCATGCTACTTTCTGTTTTCATATCTACATAATCATGAACAGATTGCACTATAAGGCCCCGTACACACGACCGGATCGATCCGCTGGGATTGATCCGCAGATCAGTTCCAGCAGATAGATCCTGTCGTGTGTACGGCCTAGCGGACATTTTCAGGCGGATAAAAATCCAGCCGACGGATTCCCAGCGGATAAAAATTTCTTAGCATGCTAAGAAATCTATCCGCTGGTATACAGTCCAGCGGACTGATCCGGTCGTCTGTACAGACTCACCGGATCAGTCCGTCCACTCCCATCCCTCGCATGTGTCGTAATGATTCGACGCATGCGTGGAAGTATTTACCTTCCAGGGTAGCGCACATCGCCGTGTCATCGTCGCCACGTCACCGCGGATGTATTCCGCTGGGATTTCGATCTGATGGTGTGTACAGCCATCAGATCCAAATCCGCAAGAGGATTTATCCGCTGGAAACGGTCCGGCGGACCGTTTCCAGCGGATATCCTCTCGTCTGTACGAGGCCTTAAGACAAAAGCAAAAAGGAGTACCTACTGTAGATCACCAGAAGAAAGTGAGGTGGCCTGGTGCACTACAGCAATCCCTAGATAAAAAAGCTGTTCAGGTTCAGGGTGGCTCTTGGTTCCCAGTATGCAATTCAGGGCTTATCTTTTTTGTTATGGAGTGCAGCTTTAATCTCTAAAGTTTTCATTTTGAGAATCCATATGGACAGTTTTACAACTGTTATATAAAAGATCTCCCAATACCTATCTCTGCTAGCTGTTAAGAGTCTGTAGTGCTCCTGCTCCTCATTCCAGCATCCTGGTTTTACCTATGGCATTCTCCTTGTCTGTCTGTCCACCTGCAAGGTGATTGATGTGGACAGACTCAGGATTAGGGTTGCCACCATTTCTTCAAGCCAAATCCGAACACTTTAGTGGCCTGGGACATATTTGGGTGCCCAAGGAGAGTAGTAATGCTGTGTGCATAGTGAACAGTGGGTGTAAACAAATTACCCTGCCCCCCAGTGATACTGAACCTGCCCCCAGACAGCTGCCCACAGCTCCCGGGTGGCAACAGATTTGTGTTTGACTTTCTTGGTTACTTGGGGAGCTAAAGCCTGGTTTATATAATGTGTCCGGTGTTCAGTCCGCCTGAAACCTGGACACAAGAATCAAAACCCAAACTGTCCGGGGGAATCCTGGACAGGTGGCAACCCTACTCAGGATGGAGATCAAACTTGATATAAGCCAGCCAAGCTTGTAGTCTCATGCTTATGATAGAGTGTGTAATACCTGATCAAGCTACCTGTTTGTCTGCCCCACTCTGCTAAATTGGATTTCCTTGTTGATGACCTTGGATCGGATAATGACTATTCTCTGAATGCTACCTGCCTTTTGACTTCGGACATTGACCTTGACTATTCTGAACCTTGCCTGTCTGCCAAGCCCAAGTACCTTTGCTCAGTTTGCGCATGTCCTGGCGTGGTAGCCAGGCAATATAGCATTGTGTATAAGTCCTGGGGGCAATCGAGTACCTTGCTTGCCTTATGGGAAATGGGGCCACTATAGGTGAAGAACACCGAATCTAGCTATAGTGTCTGACCACCTGCGTTAGGGGTAAGCGTGATATCAGAATTCTTTATTTTAGTCTATATCTACCGTATTTATCGGGGTATAGCGCGCTACCGCGTATAGCGCGCACCCCTAAACTTGCCCCAAATTCCTGTGAAAAAAAGTTTTTTTGTACTTACAGTTTTGGTGTCTTCCGCGGCGTCCATCGGCGGCCTCGTCGGGTCCGGCGTCTGTCTGCGGCTTCGGGTGTCCTCTTCGTCGGGTCCGGCGTCCTTCTGCGGCGTCCTCCCCGCTCGTTTCCCGCGCGGAGTTTGAATACTGCGCCGACATATACCGAGCGCAGTACACTCGTGTATCGTCGGGCAGGCTCGGCTACTCTCGCGCTGACGTCCTGTATGTCCAGGACGTCAGCGCGAGAGGCGCCGAAACTGCCCGAAGATACACGAGTGTACTGCGCTCGGTATTTGCCGGCACAGTATTCAAATTCATCGCGGGAAAGCGGGGTATCGGCGTATACCGCGCACCCACGATTTTCAGGGCAAAATAGTGCGCGGTATATTTGTACAAAGTGTGAAAGCAGACTTCACTTGACAGCTCTTGTCTACCAAAACAAAACAAGAGTGCTGAACTATGTGCATTGTCTTGTAGATAATTGAATCAATTTACATGTCAACGCAGAGTTTTTATGAATAAGAAAATCTTAACATTTTTCATTTTGAATTTTCTGGTGCCACTAAAGTCCATTTTCTCTTTGTCAGCAGGGGTCAAGTCCTGGGGAAAAAAGTGTGGGAACTCCCACCCAAGATCCACTCTCCCACCAAAAAAATAAACAATTATGGGGGTGGGTGGTATGTAGATGAGAGGGGTGTGGAGTGTATGGGGTGGGTAGTATCAAATACACCACTGGCCACTGATGCATTGGTGACCAGTGGCAGGTAATTAACCCCTTTGTGCTGCATTAGTGACACCAGTGTCAGTGTTTATGAACCCTTTCATGCTGCACCAAATAGGGGTAATAAACACTGACACTGGTGTCACCAATGCATCAGTGGAAGTACATTAACCCCCTCATTGCTGAATACCATTGTAAATTAACCCCCCCCCCCCCCCCAGAAGCAAAAACGTCAGACAGTTAACATAGCTAAGCCACTGTGATACAACACTGTCTTAGGTAGGTTAGGTCTCCACAACTGCACCTCTGGACCCCTTTACATTACACAGCACCCTGCACCTCTGGGCCCTTTACATTACACAGCACCCTGCACCTCTGGGCCCTTTACATTACACAGCACCCTGCACCTCTCGACCCCTTTACATTACACAGCACTCTGGACCCCTTTACATTACACAGCACCCTGCACCTCTGGGCCCTTTACATTACACAGCACCCTGCACCTCTAGACCCCTTTACATTACACAGCACCCTGCACCTCTGGGCCCTTTACATTACACAGCACCCTGCACCTCTAGACCCCTTTACATTACACAGCACCCTGCATCTCTGGGTCCCTTTACATTACACAGCACCCTGCACCTCTGGGCCCTTTACATTACACAGCACCCTGCACCTCTGGGCCCTTTACATTACACAGCACCCTGCACCTCTGGGCCCTTTACATTACACAGCACCCTACACCTCTAGACCCCTTTACATTACACAGCACCCTGCATCTCTGGGTCTCTTTACATTACACAGCACCCTGCACCTCTGGACCCCTTTACATACATTACACAGCACCTTGCACCTCTGGACCCCTTTACATTACACAGCACCTTGCACCTCTGGGCCCCTTTACATTACACAGCACCCTGCACCTCTGGACCCCTTTACATACATTACACAGCACCTTGCACCTCTGGACCCCTTTACATTACACAGCACCTTGCACCTCTGGACCCCTTTACATTACACAGCACCCTGCACCTCTGGGCCCCTTTACATTACACAGCACCCTGCACCTCTTGACCCATTTACATTATACAGCACCCTGCACCTCTGGGTCCCTTTACATACATTACACAGCACCTTGCACCTCTGGACCCCTTTACATTACATAGCACCCTGCACCTCTGGACCCTTTTACATTACACAGCACCTTGCACCTCTGGACCCCTTTACATTACATAGCACCCTGCACCTCTGGACCCTTTTACATTACACAGCACCCTGCACCTCTGGACCCCTTTACATTACATAGCACCCTGCACCTCTGGACCCTTTTACATTACACAGCACCTTGCACTTCTGGGCCCCTTTACATTGCACAGCACCCTTCACTCCTGGACCCCTTTTACATTACACAGCACCCTGCACCTCTGGACGCGTTGAGCCACCGCAGCTCCTACAACCACTATTTAAATATGGTCTGTGTTTAGTTGCTATAGGCAGATATTATGTTTCTCTTTGCTGTTTTCATAGAGCACAAAGTTGCTTAAATAAAGTTCACTTTTAGTAACATGTTACATGTTACACCTGTATTTAGGGTGTAACTATGTAACTAGACAGCACCCTCTGCCCACCCGTCCCACACCCCCCCCCCCCCCAATCCCCCACTGTGACACTGGGCAGGGATTATTCTCCCTATTCCCACTGTCACAATTTAAAAACAGTGTGGCTGTGTGGGGCTCTCTCCATACAGCCATGTAATTTATACACAGGATTCTGTGCATGAGAAAACTACCAGTCCCGTCCGGCACCATGGCAGAGGGACTTGTAGTATCATTGAATAGTGAGCGTGTTGCTCGGCACTCTCATAGCCTCGTTCACACTGTCTACATACAGCTCAGGGGCTGTTTGCCCATACACACTACCTAGAGCAGAAGTCTAAGGCCGTGTACACACGGGCAAACATGTACGATGAAACCGGTCCGCCGGACCGTTTTCACTGTACATGTCTGCCAGGGGATTTCTGTACGATGGCTGTACTAACCATCGTACAGAAATCCGCGTGTAAACAATACGCGGGGCGTGTCCGCTGTGTCGCCGCGACGATGACGCGGTGTCGCCGCGACAATGACGCAGCGACGTGGGCGGGCCTGCCAGTTAAATGCTTCCACGCATGCGTCAAAGTCATTCGACGCATGCGAGGGATGGCGGGCGCTCGGACATGTACGGTAGGTCTGTACAGACGACCGAACATGTCCGAGCGGGCAGGATTCCAGCGGACTGTTTTAAAACAAGTCCAGGAATATTTGTCCGCTGGGAAAAGGCCCGGCGGGCAAATGTTTGCTGGAATCCTGCACGCTCGGGCCTACACACGACCAAACATGTCTGCTGAAATTGGCCCGCAGACCAGTTTCAGCAGCCATGTTTGGTCGTCTGTACGGGGCCTAACACTGCACACACTGATTGCTGGTGCAAATCTCTGCAGGCTCCTAGGGGAAAAAAATGCACTTGTTTTACCTGCAAAAATATGTGTATTTACAGTGCCTTGTATTCATACCCCTTGAAATTTTCCACATTTTGTCATGTTACAGCCAACAACGTAAATGTATTTTATTGGGATTTTATTTCATAGGACAACACAAAGTGACACATAATTGTGAAGTGGAAGGAAAATGATAGCTATACTTCCTGTTATTTTACAGTCTATGGTATAAATGTAACTCTCTGCAGTCTTAGACTATCATGCTACTTTCTGTTTTCATATCTACATAATCATGAACAGATTGCACTATAAGGCCCCGTACACACGACCGGATCGATCCGCTGGGATTGATCCGCAGATCAGTTCCAGCAGATAGATCCTGTCGTGTGTACGGCCTAGCGGACATTTTCAGGCGGATAAAAATCCAGCCGACGGATTCCCAGCGGATAAAAATTTCTTAGCATGCTAAGAAATCTATCCGCTGGTATACAGTCCAGCGGACTGATCCGGTCGTCTGTACAGACTCACCGGATCAGTCCGTCCACTCCCATCCCTCGCATGTGTCGTAATGATTCGACGCATGCGTGGAAGTATTTACCTTCCAGGGTAGCGCACATCGCCGTGTCATCGTCGCCACGTCACCGCGGATGTATTCCGCTGGGATTTCGATCTGATGGTGTGTACAGCCATCAGATCCAAATCCGCAAGAGGATTTATCCGCTGGAAACGGTCCGGCGGACCGTTTCCAGCGGATATCCTCTCGTCTGTACGAGGCCTTAAGACAAAAGCAAAAAGGAGTACCTACTGTAGATCACCAGAAGAAAGTGAGGTGGCCTGGTGCACTACAGCAATCCCTAGATAAAAAAGCTGTTCAGGTTCAGGGTGGCTCTTGGTTCCCAGTATGCAATTCAGGGCTTATCTTTTTTGTTATGGAGTGCAGCTTTAATCTCTAAAGTTTTCATTTTGAGAATCCATATGGACAGTTTTACAACTGTTATATAAAAGATCTCCCAATACCTATCTCTGCTAGCTGTTAAGAGTCTGTAGTGCTCCTGCTCCTCATTCCAGCATCCTGGTTTTACCTATGGCATTCTCCTTGTCTGTCTGTCCACCTGCAAGGTGATTGATGTGGACAGACTCAGGATTAGGGTTGCCACCATTTCTTCAAGCCAAATCCGAACACTTTAGTGGCCTGGGACATATTTGGGTGCCCAAGGAGAGTAGTAATGCTGTGTGCATAGTGAACAGTGGGTGTAAACAAATTACCCTGCCCCCCAGTGATACTGAACCTGCCCCCAGACAGCTGCCCACAGCTCCCGGGTGGCAACAGATTTGTGTTTGACTTTCTTGGTTACTTGGGGAGCTAAAGCCTGGTTTATATAATGTGTCCGGTGTTCAGTCCGCCTGAAACCTGGACACAAGAATCAAAACCCAAACTGTCCGGGGGAATCCTGGACAGGTGGCAACCCTACTCAGGATGGAGATCAAACTTGATATAAGCCAGCCAAGCTTGTAGTCTCATGCTTATGATAGAGTGTGTAATACCTGATCAAGCTACCTGTTTGTCTGCCCCACTCTGCTAAATTGGATTTCCTTGTTGATGACCTTGGATCGGATAATGACTATTCTCTGAATGCTACCTGCCTTTTGACTTCGGACATTGACCTTGACTATTCTGAACCTTGCCTGTCTGCCAAGCCCAAGTACCTTTGCTCAGTTTGCGCATGTCCTGGCGTGGTAGCCAGGCAATATAGCATTGTGTATAAGTCCTGGGGGCAATCGAGTACCTTGCTTGCCTTATGGGAAATGGGGCCACTATAGGTGAAGAACACCGAATCTAGCTATAGTGTCTGACCACCTGCGTTAGGGGTAAGCGTGATATCAGAATTCTTTATTTTAGTCTATATCTACCGTATTTATCGGGGTATAGCGCGCTACCGCGTATAGCGCGCACCCCTAAACTTGCCCCAAATTCCTGTGAAAAAAAGTTTTTTTGTACTTACAGTTTTGGTGTCTTCCGCGGCGTCCATCGGCGGCCTCGTCGGGTCCGGCGTCTGTCTGCGGCTTCGGGTGTCCTCTTCGTCGGGTCCGGCGTCCTTCTGCGGCGTCCTCCCCGCTCGTTTCCCGCGCGGAGTTTGAATACTGCGCCGACATATACCGAGCGCAGTACACTCGTGTATCGTCGGGCAGGCTCGGCTACTCTCGCGCTGACGTCCTGTATGTCCAGGACGTCAGCGCGAGAGGCGCCGAAACTGCCCGAAGATACACGAGTGTACTGCGCTCGGTATTTGCCGGCACAGTATTCAAATTCATCGCGGGAAAGCGGGTATCGGCGTATACCGCGCACCCACGATTTTCAGGGCAAAATAGTGCGCGGTATATTTGTACAAAGTGTGAAAGCAGACTTCACTTGACAGCTCTTGTCTACCAAAACAAAACAAGAGTGCTGAACTATGTGCATTGTCTTGTAGATAATTGAATCAATTTACATGTCAACGCAGAGTTTTTATGAATAAGAAAATCTTAACATTTTTCATTTTGAATTTTCTGGTGCCACTAAAGTCCATTTTCTCTTTGTCAGCAGGGGTCAAGTCCTGGGGAAAAAAGTGTGGGAACTCCCACCCAAGATCCACTCTCCCACCAAAAAAATAAACAATTATGGGGGTGGGTGGTATGTAGATGAGAGGGGTGTGGAGTGTATGGGGTGGGTAGTATCAAATACACCACTGGCCACTGATGCATTGGTGACCAGTGGCAGGTAATTAACCCCTTTGTGCTGCATTAGTGACACCAGTGTCAGTGTTTATGAACCCTTTCATGCTGCACCAAATAGGGGTAATAAACACTGACACTGGTGTCACCAATGCATCAGTGGAAGTACATTAACCCCCTCATTGCTGAATACCATTGTAAATTAACCCCCCCCCCCCCCCCCCCAGAAGCAAAAACGTCAGACAGTTAACATAGCTAAGCCACTGTGATACAACACTGTCTTAGGTAGGTTAGGTCTCCACAACTGCACCTCTGGACCCCTTTACATTACACAGCACCCTGCACCTCTGGGCCCTTTACATTACACAGCACCCTGCACCTCTGGGCCCTTTACATTACACAGCACCCTGCACCTCTCGACCCCTTTACATTACACAGCACTCTGGACCCCTTTACATTACACAGCACCCTGCACCTCTGGGCCCTTTACATTACACAGCACCCTGCACCTCTAGACCCCTTTACATTACACAGCACCCTGCACCTCTGGGCCCTTTACATTACACAGCACCCTGCACCTCTAGACCCCTTTACATTACACAGCACCCTGCATCTCTGGGTCCCTTTACATTACACAGCACCCTGCACCTCTGGGCCCTTTACATTACACAGCACCCTGCACCTCTGGGCCCTTTACATTACACAGCACCCTGCACCTCTGGGCCCTTTACATTACACAGCACCCTACACCTCTAGACCCCTTTACATTACACAGCACCCTGCATCTCTGGGTCTCTTTACATTACACAGCACCCTGCACCTCTGGACCCATTTACATACATTACACAGCACCTTGCACCTCTGGACCCCTTTACATTACACAGCACCTTGCACCTCTGGACCCCTTTACATTACACAGCACCCTGCACCTCTGGACCCCTTTACATACATTACACAGCACCTTGCACCTCTGGACCCCTTTACATTACACAGCACCTTGCACCTCTGGACCCCTTTACATTACACAGCACCCTGCACCTCTGGGCCCCTTTACATTACACAGCACCCTGCACCTCTTGACCCATTTACATTATACAGCACCCTGCACCTCTGGGTCCCTTTACATACATTACACAGCACCTTGCACCTCTGGACCCCTTTACATTACATAGCACCCTGCACCTCTGGACCCTTTTACATTACACAGCACCTTGCACCTCTGGACCCCTTTACATTACATAGCACCCTGCACCTCTGGACCCTTTTACATTACACAGCACCCTGCACCTCTGGACCCCTTTACATTACATAGCACCCTGCACCTCTGGACCCTTTTACATTACACAGCACCTTGCACTTCTGGGCCCCTTTACATTGCACAGCACCCTTCACTCCTGGACCCCTTTTACATTACACAGCACCCTGCACCTCTGGACCCCTTTACATTACACAGTTCTTGCACCTCTGGACCCCTTTACATTACACAGTCCTTGTCCCTCTGGACCCTTTTACATTACACAGCACTCTGGACCCCTTTACATTACACAGCCCCCCACAGCTCTGGACGCCTGTATGTTACACAGACACCCCCCCTAACAGTTATGGACCCCCTGCATGTTACACAGACCCCCTACAGTGCAGACACCCCCATTCAGTACAGACCCAGCCCCCTACAGTAGATCCCCCCCCATTCAGTACAGATCCCCCCTTTCAGTACAGATTCTCCCCCCCTATTCAGTACACACCCCCCCATTCAGTACAGATTCCCCCCCCCCCATTCAGTACATACCCCCCCCATTCAGTACAGATTCCCCCCCCCTCTTCAGTACAGATTCCCCCCCCCATTCAGTGCAGATTTCCCCCCACCCCATTCAGTACATAACCCCCCCCCCCCCTCCATTCAGTAACCCTTATGTACCTGAGATGATCGGGACATGCCAGACACTCGTGAACCTGTCGGATCCCCTCCCCCTGTGTAGACATACAGGAGGAGGGGGAGGCGGGCCACTTCACTCGGCTGTGCCGAGACTGATCAGAGCACGGAGAGCAGGGAGGGATCTGACGGCTGGGTGTCACTACAGTGCGGTTCGCACCCCCGCAAAGCCACACTACCTCAGGCTCCTCTCTCCGCGTGTTTTCTAAAAATTGCGCGCCGCTGTCTAATCCCGCTCGCTGTCTCTGAACCCGCCCGCTCAGCCTCGCTGTCTGTTCAGTCGTGCGGGGGGTGGGCGCCTGCCACTCCGCTGCTTAACCTGCCTGCAGTCTCCGCTTCAATCGGAGGGGGGGCGCCGGCCTGACACCCCCAGTGTGTGCCCCCCCTCTCACTTAGTAAACACTGCATTCATTTCCAACCTCTGCTCGAGTCCTGCAATGGGAACGCGCGTTCCTGCTGTGAAAAAAGTGCAGGGACGTCGTTCCCACGCGTTCCTGCAGGACTCGAGCCCTGTTTGTCAGTCAATATCTTGTAGATAATGCTTTAAATGTTTATATATATGTATCATTACTCTTGTTGCAAATCCACATCTTCTGAAGATGAGAGATATCAGAGCTCCTCAGCCACTTCCTTTCAGTTATCAGTTGGACACACTTGGTCAATAGTTGTGAAAATGCTCACACTGTTAATTAATCGTCTTACATTTTTCATGCACACTACAGTAAAGGTAAAGGTTTAAAAAAACAAAACAAACATGTCATACTTACCTCCACTGTGCAGTTCGTTTTGCACAGAGTGGCCCCAAACGTCCTCTTCTGGGGTCCCATGGTGACTCTCGCGGCTCCTCCCCGCAAGAGCTAACCCCCTCTGGGAAGTGCTCTCCCAAGGGGGTTACCTTGCGGGCGCGCTCCCATGTGATACAGTCGGCAGCCATACCTGCCAAGTGTATCACTCGACCCCGCCCCCCGGTGCGCCGCGCCATTGATTTGATTGACAGCACTGGGAGCCAATGGCTGTGCTACTATCAATCATCCAATGAAGAGCCAACAACAGTTGGGGGAAACCAACGCGGGATCGCGCCCACGGAGATTCGGGGCTAAGATAAGTTAAATGGGCGCTCGGAGTGGGGCAGTGACTGCAAGGTGTTTGTTCACCGTAATACATAGGATGCATTACCGTGAAAAAAACACAAAGCTTTATAACCTCTTTAAGTTTGGAAAGCCAAGGAAGTAAAAAAAAAAACCATGCTATTGGACTGTCCAGAATTTTCTGCTTGAACACACAGGGGTTGGTTTACTAAAGGCAAATAGACTGTGCACTTTGCAAAGTGTAGTTACACGCTGCAAAAGCAGTTGCTCCAGAGCTTAGTAAACAAGCAGAAGCTCTGCTAACTTCTATTATCCAATCATGTGCAAGCAAAATGTTGTTTCTTTTATTTTCCTTGCATGTGATTGGGTATTCTTTGCAAATGAAGCTTTACCTCATTTACTAAGCTCTGGAGCAGATGCACTTTGCAAAGCGCAGTCTATTTGCCTTTAGTAAATCAACCCCACAGTCTGCTGCAGCATTTTACTATTTACCTCTATGTGATTAAACCAGAAGTAAGTGAAAAAAAATAAGTTTTTTTGGTTGCTCTTTAATTATTCTTCACAATTATCTTGCAAGGTTAAATGAACGGACAATAATCTTCCTGTATACATTTTTTTATTGCACATGTAGTTATGTTTAATACTGGTTTATATTCACTCTTTGGTGAGTCTTCTGGCACACCACACTGTCACGGTTGATCTTTGAACATATTAAGCACTTTCTGCCTAAAAGGATTAATTACACATGGGACTATAACTATTTATTCAATACATAGACATACCTCCCAACCTTTTGAGATGGGAATGAGGGACACCTATCAGCAAAAGTATGCAGGCAGAGGACACACCCCTTGCCACGCCCCCTTAAAGGAGAATTGTACAAAAAAACAAGAATGGCTAAACCCCCAAGTGCTTTTTTTACCACTGATATTCCTTTATATTTGCTTCTAGAACTTACAAATGAAGCAATTTAGAAATCAGATGAAAGGTTTAGCACTGGGAAACACTTGATAGATAAAAAGGGCATTTTATATACATATGTATATATAGATCAGACCAAAATGAGGGACATATGAGGAGGAATGAGGGACAGAGGGACATTGCTCCAAATCAGGGACAGTCCCACAAAATCAGGGACAGTTGGGAGCTATGTATGGACATTGACTTAATATATGCATGTAGGCGGGGCCTTGCAATAACTAGGGGGCAGGGCATTCATTTGTAGGCGTGTCATTCCAAAACAGAAACATGAAGCGAAGTGCACCGCAACGAAACATGGGTGTGGTTTACATACAATTGTGGGAGTGGCTTACATGTGCGTGGCTCGAAAGGGTGTGTGGTTAGAGTCTGAGATGAATGGAGGGAAGGAAGAAAGAAAGAAAGAAAATCCCGGGACAAGCTAAATTCGGGACTGTTGGCAACTATAGTAGTGCTGCACTTCTTTTGCTATTTTAATGCAGTGGAAGCTACTGACCTACAGAGTCTCCTCATTGCAGGCTCCTGCCTCACCATAGCGCACTTTGGGCTAGATTCAGGCAGGGCGACGTAACTTTGTGCGGGCGTAGCGTATGTTATTTACGCCACGACGCCGCAATTTAGAGAGGCAAGTGCAGTATTCACAAAGCACTTGCTCCGTAAGTTGCGGCGGCGTAGCGTAAATCTGCCGACGTAAGCGCGCCGAATTCAAATTGTCAAGAGGTGGGCGTGTTTTACGGAAATAAAACATGACCCCACGTAAATTACATTTCTAACGAACGGCGCATGCGCCGGCCGTGAACGTATCCCAGTGCGCATGCTCCTAATCACGTCGCAAATAGTCAATGCTTTCGACGTGAACGGAATTTACGCAAAGCCCTATTCGCGAACGACTTATGCAAATGACGTAAACGATGCAAAATTCGCCGCTGTCCCGACGTCCATACTTAACATTGGCTATGCCTCATATAGCAGGAGTAACGTTACGCCGGTAAAAGCCTTACGCAAACGACGTAAAAAAATCCGCCGGGCGCACGTACGTTTCTGAATCGGCGTATCCAGCTCATTTGCATATTCTACGCTCAAATCGACGGAAGCGCCACCTAGCGGCCAGCGTAAAAATGCATAGGAGACTTACGCCACTCGTATCTTAGCCTAATTTAAGCGTGTCTGGTTTCCAGAATACGCTTAAATTTACGACGGCGTAGATTTAGAGTTACGACTGCGTATATACTGATACGCCGGCGTAACTCTCTCTGAATATAGCCCTTTATATACAGCCTACTCAGCACCCTAAACAGAGCTCTTTGATTTAGGCAGGAATGGCCAACCAAAATTCTTCTATGGGCCCCATAAATTGTGGTTATATTCCTGATAGGAGAGCTTTTAGAATAAAGTGGAAGTCCTTTTTAAGCTATACCGTATTAGAGCCAGTAGGGGCTGTACAATCAGTGAATCAGTTTCGGCATGCAGGGAAGGTTTCATAAGTTCATCCTAATGACATATTCGGCCATCGGGGTAAAAATGGTAAAAGTAGTAATAGGTGAGAAGATAGAAGAAGTGGTATTTAATGGATTCAAGCGTATAATTGGGTTTCGGAAACAGTCCTGCTTCCAACGACAACTTTCGTTGCCACTCTAGCCAGAGTGGGTATAGTGCATCTGGATAGACCGCTCTCACCGGTCTAGCAACCAGAGTGTCACTCGGAACTTTAGCAAAGTCTCTGCCACAGACCTTCCCAAAGGGCGGAGATGTTCTCGGTCCAAAATCCTTTTTAACACTGGATTAAGCACCCGGATCTCCCTTGAACAGCTTGTTTAACTTCAAATACTGATAGGCGACCCTCGTCCAACCTCTCAGAAACGATGTGTCCTTCGATGAAGCAGTAGGCCTCTCCTGAGATACCAGCCTCGTGCTCGGTATTCCCTCAGACAGGTTCTTCATCGGTCGGCTTCCTCCCTCGGGACAGACAGCACAGGAACATTCTATAAATTGCAGATCCAGTCTACCCACTGAGCCTACAAGGTTGATTATTTGCTCCGGACCAACGTGGTCCCGGAGCCAGGAACACTGGAACACAATCCCGGCCAGGAGGGCACATAGGCCCAGATTTACAGAAAGCAAGGCGCACATTACGCCGCCGTAAAGCAAACACTGTACGCTACGCCAACGTATCGCGGAGAGGAAAGCATTGCATTCAGCAAGCCATTGCTCCCAACGCTGCGCCAGCGTGGCGTGGGTTTCGAAGGTGCACGCCGGCGTAGGTGGAAGTGGGCGTGAACCCATGCAAATGAGGCGTGACCCCATGCAAATGATGGGCCGAGCGCCAGACAGGTACGTATCACGTATCATGCGCATGCACAGCACCCCCCCTGCACCTGCTCACAACCACGCCGTCACAACTGCCTAAGCTACTCCGGATCACTGCGTACGCCGTGAATATAATGTACACCCAGCCAGACACACTTCCAACGCACAATACGCCGGCTTGTGTTCCCTGGTGCAGACCTGTGCATGTCTGTTGCTGGGTTGCACCTCCTTTATGGGGAATAACTTTACGCCGGACGTACAACTTACGCGCATCTCTCGTGAATCGGCGTATTTCCCTCATTTGCATGTTTGAATGGCTAATCAATGGGAGTAGCACCATGCGCCCAGCACATATGTGCGCCCACCCTACGCCAGCGTGTGCAAGCTACGTCGGCGGGGTGTAGCCTGTTTTTAGGCGCATATTGGTTTGTGGGTCTGGCGCACACATACGCCGGCGCACATTTTCACTTACGTCGGCGTAACGTGTTATATGTCGGCGTAAGTGCTTTGTGAATCTGGGCCATACAGTACAGCCAAAGCTGGAACAGAAGCTCTTGAATTTAGCCAAATAAACACGATCAGAGGCAACTAACTCTCTGATCACCCTCTAAATTTACAGCAGCACCTGCTATGAAAGTAGCCAGGCGCTACACTTATATAGCGCATGGGCGTTGAGAATCCATTCTATATATACATACAGCATAATTCTTCAAAATACCATAAAAACCCTCATTGAAACACAGCAAAAGTCAGTCAAATGTTTTCAAACAGAATGAAATGTTCCCAGCTCTTTCCACACCCATTCTCCCAGTTTGGCTCCTTGGCTCTCTGCAGGCTGCCCTCTGCCCCAAGGCTGTTCATCTGCAGTGCTTTTGAAGCAAGATTCGTCTTGTTGCTTGTGTCAATAGAGGCATTGTTTAAACACTATCTACTGTCGTCTTCTGGAGAGCATCCCCCGAAATTCTAGCTAGAGACTCAGCAGGATCCTGTCACACCTTCTACCAAAAAATTAAGCTGGGCCCTCAGCTTCTTTCTCCCACCTACCACAAAAGCTGTTTCCGGTTTTACACATCTGAGCAGTAGAATAGGTTTCTAAAAGTCACAGAGCAAACTTAACAAAGCAAACTCAATTGCAATTACCGGTAGTTAGGAGGACACTGGTCAGACCATTGCCAGTGCAATGTAATCAGCCAGGAGGTGAGAGTGTTGTTATTAGGCCTCATGCACACAGGACGTTTTGCTAACTCTCCTGCCCCCCCCCCCCCCTCGTGGCACAGATCCATGTCCCTGGCTCTGTGTTAATCGCGGGTGCCCGGGGGACATCACGGCCGCCAGGCACGTGCACCGGCTCCCGAATGACGCGGTGTGTGCGCGCGCCCCCCAGATGGCCGGGAAGCCCAGGACGTCATATGATACCCGCCCAGGATGGGAGATCACTCCTGCAGATGTCATATGACTATGCTTGGGTAGGGAAGTGCTTAACCTCCCTAGCGGTATGATTCTGTCTGAAAAAACATGCTGAAAGCGGTACAATTATTTGCAAGGAAATTTGGTGTTTTATACTGTAGGCCTGTAATTTTTAGGAATAACTCACTTAAATCTGACCAAACAAGAATCTAATAGGCATCCCGGGTATGACATTTTTTTAAAAACAAAATTATAAATTATAATATAATAAATAATTATAAATAATTATAGCAAGTAATAATATAATTAAAATAAAAATTATTCAATAATGTAATCAACTCAAAATCACTGAAATTTGCTCAGTTGCAGAATTGTCGCTGTCATTATTTTTTTTATTTTTTTTTATGACGAATTTCCCCACAAATCGCTATCGCACATTTCTGCAAGTGATTATAATTTATTATCGCTGTTTTCTAGCTGATCTAAAACCATTTTTGACATAAAGGGACACTTTTGGACAATCTACAGTTTTTAGGCAGAAATTACATTTTTTATTTTTATAAAAGTACACGCAGGACACTGGGCAGACCACTAGGGACAAGGGGGGTGTGTATTTTTTACATACAGTACTGTAATCTATAAGATTACAGTATACTGTATGTAAAGTGTTTGTTTACTTTTTTGAATTTGGCGCCGTTCTCCGCTCCCGTGCGTCGTAACGTCGCAGGGAACGGAGATCGGCGGCACACGGAGACTGTGAATCGAGCGAGGAGGTCCCGCTCGCTCACACAGCGGGGTGGCATCGCTGGATCCAGGGACAAGGTGAGTAACTTGCCTGTGGATCCAGCGAGAAGGTAAGCCGCGCCGCTGCACACTCTGCACGTCCACCCCGAGCGTGACTCGGGGTTACCGATCCTAGCATAAAAAATCAACCCCGAGTCACGCTCGGGTTTACCGCCAGGGGGGTTAAAGTGACTGTTAAGGTAAAAAAATAAATAAAAAACAAACAAACATGTCTATACTTACCTGCTCTGTGCAATGGAAGTGCACAGAGCATCTGCGACCCTCCTCTATTCGGGTCCCCTACTCCTGGCCCCTCCTCTTTGTCCAGTGCCCCAATGGGAAGACATCCCGTGGGAGCACTCATTTGAGATCGCTCCCGTGCCCTGCTGCTAGGTCTATTAACACAGACAGCGTGACCGCCCCCCTACTCCCGCGTCACTGCCAATGTCTCCCGGTGCCCCAGCAAAGCCAGTGAGACACGAAAGTGAGTGCAGAGAAGAGCTGCAGACGTGCACAGCGCTGGATCACATGAGGGCTTAGGTAAGTAGAAGAGGGGGGTTGAGGGGGATGCTGATGCCTAAACATTTTTTATCTTAATGCTAGGAATGCATTAACCACTTCAATACAGGGCATTTTCACCCCCTTCCTGCCCAGGCCAATTTTCAGCTTTCAGCGCTGTCACGCTCGTGCGACGTGGCTCCCAAACAAAATTTACGTCCTTTTTTAACCACAAATTGAGCTTTCTTTTGGTGGTATTTTATCATCTCTGCGGTTTTTATTTTTGTGCTATAAACAAAAAGACTAACAATTTTGAAAAAAACACAATATTTTTTGCTATAATAAATATCCCATTTTTTTTTGTATATATTTTTTTCAGTTTAGGCCGATATGTATTGTTCTACACATTTTTGGTAAAAAAAAATCGCACTAAGCGTATAGTGATTGGTTTGCGCAAAAATGATAGCGCATACAAAATAGGGGATAGATTTCTGTCATTTTTTTAATACATTTTTTACTAGTAATGGCGGTTATCTACAATTTTTGTCAGGACTGCGATATTGCAGCGGACATATCGGACACTTTTGACACTATTTTGGGACAATTCACATTTATACAGCAAACAGTGCTATACATATGTACTGCTTACTGTATAAATGTGACTGGCAGGGAAGGAGTTAACACTTGTTCTTTTTTTTCCTCGTCGAGTTCCTCAACAGTTTCCTCGATGAAAAACATACACACGACCATTTTCCTCGGCAAAAAAGCTCTGCCACCAAATTTCTTGATGGAAAAACGGTTGTGTGTACAAGGCCTCACAGCTGGAAAAACAAAATCCAGGCAGCCTGACAAGTTTTAATACTAATAAGTGGAAACAAAGTATCTTTTCGTTCTTTTGATAAAAAAAAAGAACTCCGGCGTGTAGATGAAGGAAGTTTAACCATTTTAAGACCAAACCCTTTCTGACATTTGTTGCTTACAAGTAAAAAATCACAATTTTCTGCTAGAAAATTACTTGGAACACCCAAACATGATATATTTTTTTTTTTAGCAGAGACCCTAGAGAATAAAATGGTGGTTGTTGCAATATTTTTATGTCACGCCTTATTTGCGTAGTGGTTTTTCAAACGAATTTTTTAAAAAAAAAATACACTTTAACGAATAAAAAAATAAAAAATAAACAGCAAAGTTAGCCCAATTTGTTTGTATAATGTGAATGAAGATGTTACACCGCAAGAATCGTGCAGCTCTAAAACTCATGAGCCGGATTCAGAAAAGAGATACAACGGCGTATCTCCTGATACGCCGTCGTAACTCTGAGTTGCGGGGTCGTATCTATGCGCCTAATTCAGAGAATCAGTTACGCATAGATATCCCTAAGATCCGACTGGTGTAAGTGTCTTACACCGTCATATCTTAGGCTGCATATTCACACTGGCCGCTAGGTGGTGCTTCCGTATAGTTACGCAAAGAAATATGCAAATGAGCTAGATATGCCAATTCAGAAACGTACGTCCGGCCGGCGCATTTTTTTACGTCGTTTACATTAGGCTTTTTTCGGCGTATAGTTACCCCTGCTATATGAGGCGTAGCTAATGTTAAGTATGGCCGTCATTCCCGCGCCGAGTTTTGAAATTTTTACGTCGTTTGCGTAAGTCGTTTGCGAATACGGCTGTACGTCATTCACGTCGAATCCAAATACGTCCTAGTGGCGTAATTTGGAGCAATGCACACTGGGATATTTTACGGACGGCGCATGCGCCGTTAAAAAAAACGGCAAAAACGCGGGGTCAAGTAAAATTTCAATAAAACACGCCCCCAACATCCCCATTTGAATTAGGCGGGCTTACGCCACCACACATACGTTACGCCGCCGTAACTAAGGGCGCAAGTTCTTTCTGAATACAGAACTTGCGCCCAAAGTTACAGCGGCGTAACGTATCAGAGATACGTTACGCCTGCAGAAAGATGCACGCATCTTTCTGAATCTAGCCCATGGAGTGTCCTGTACAATTTCACCTTGAAAAACCCATTTACAATTAAAATGGTTGCAAAATGCACAAAAAAATAAAAGGATCAAAAACACACTGCGTAATAAAGTGCACTTGAAAATGCATGTATTTTATTTGTTTTTATGTCATTAACATGATCGTTTTTTTTTTTTGTTTTTTTTTTCAGTTTTGTTTTGCTTCTCCAAACCACTTAGGACTTGTGTACAAGAGTGGTTACAGAGCACTCAAGTCCCGTCGGGATTCCCCTGTGTTCAGCACAGTTTAAGCTAAGCTAGTACTTGTCCTAAACACTTGTGTCACCTTGCTTTTGGCAGCATCCCTGTACAATGCAGGCATGCTGCTGGCAGCCGGTAATGAAATCTATTCAGAGCAACAGTTCTGCCCGTTGCATTGAACATAGGGGAATCCCTGGGGTCTGAGCATTCAGTGGACACTACTGTATAAGTCCTTGATAAAAAGTATCATTGAGAAAAAAACAAAAAAACATTATTATCTTTGATCAGCAAACGGTATATATTTCTGGATGTTCATTCTTCATTTATGTAGCAGCTTACACAGTACTGTCACTCTAGGGGCACAATCAGTGTGCCTCTATCAGAATATGTTCTACCAGGGTACAATTGATGTTTGCAGTTTTCTTGACTTTATATCCTATTATTCCCATTATTCATGTTCTCTTGGGCACTTGCTCGTGCTCGCCCCCTCCCTTGGACTACACTGGTAGCCAAGCCCCCCCCACAGTTAGAATCACTCCCTAGGACACACTTAACCCCTTTCTCGCCCCTTAGTGGTTAACCCCTTCCCCGCCAGTGTAATTTACACAGTAATCAGTGCATTTTTATAGCACTAATTGCTGTATAAATGACAATGGTCCCAAAATAGTGTCAAAAGTGTCCGATGCTTCCGCCATAATGTCGCAGTCACAATACAAATCGCAGATCGCCGCCATTACTAGTAAAAAAAATATGAATGATAAAAATGCCATAAAACTATCCCCTATTTTGTAGATGCTATAACTTTTGCGCAAACCAATTAATATATACGCTTATTGCGATTTTTTTATACCAAAAATATGTAGAAGAATACACATCAGCCTAAACTGAGGAAAAATATATATATATATATATATATATATATTTTTTTTTTTTTTTGGGGAAATTTATTATCACAAAAAGTCAAAAATATTGCTTTTTTTTCAAAATGGTCACTCTTCTTTTGTTTATAAAAAAAAACAAAAAAATGCAGAGGTGGTCAAATACCACCAAAAGAAAGCTCTATTTGTGGGAACAAAAGGACGTAAATTTTGTTCGGGTGCAACGTCGCACGACCGCGCAATTGTCAGTTAAATTGACGCAGTGCAGAATCGCAAAAAGTGGTAAGGAAAGGGAGTAAATTCAATATTTTTTACTTTTTGCTATAATAAATATCCCCCAAAAATATATAAAAAAAATGTTTTCCTCAGTTTAGGCCGACATGTATTCTTCTACCTATTTTTGATTAAAAAAAATCGCAATAAGTGTTTATCGGTTGGTTTGCGCAAAATTTATAGCGTTTACAAAATAGGGGGTAGTTTTATTGCATTTTTATCATTTTTATTTTTTTTACTACTAATGGCAGTGATCAGCAATTTTTTGCGACATTATGGCGGACACTTCGGACAATTTTGACACATTTTTGGGACCATTGTCATTTTCACAGCAAAAAATGCATTTAAAATGCATTGTTTACTGTGAAAATGACAATTGCAGTTTGGGAGTTAACCACAAGGAGGCGCTGAAGGAGTTATGTATGACCTAATATGTGTTTCTAACTGTAGGGTGGTGTGGCTGTAGGTGTGACGTCATCGATTGTGTATCCCTATAAAAGGGATCACACGATCGATGACAGCGCCACAGTGAAGAACAGGGAAGCCATGTTTACACTAAGCTCTCCTCGTTCTTCAGCTCCGGGGACCGATCGCGGGACGCCAGGGGCGATCGGTTCCTCGGTCCCGGTCATGGAGCTTTGAAACGGGGCGCGCACCCGCAACCCACGACTGGGCACTAGCAGAGGATGTACCTGTACATGCATGTGCCCAGCCGTGCCCTTCTGCTGACGTTAATGTGCAGGAGGCGGTCCTTAAGCGGTTAAAGAAAAAAAATTCAAGCATGTAAAATATTTTTACATGCTCTGTGCAATGGTTTTGCACGGAGCAGCCCCCTGATCCTCTTCTTTTTCGGTCCCCCGTTGGTGGTCCTGGCTCCTTCCCCCTGACGAGTGCCCCCTAGAGCAATCTTTTTGCTATGGGGGCACTCAAGCAGGCTCACTACTGAGCCGCGCTCCTGTGAATGGACATTGCATAGAATGCATTAAGGTAAAAGAAAAAAAAAATCTGCCTTTAGAACCACTTTAAGTGCTGTTACACTTATTTTCAACTCCACCACCACCGCTGCCAGCTTCCCTGCTGGTCTTAAACTCACCTATCCCAAATTCAGTAAGGTTTTGGCTGGGGAGGCTGGGTGTAGAGCTGTACAGACCGTTGTCAAAGTCTCCTCTGGTGGACCCATGCATACGTGCTGTAATCCCTATTCAATTCTATGGACAGGTTATGCTCCCTACGCAGCTAAATGGTTCAAAGAAGGCTACACACAGCTACGATCTTGGTAGATAAGAGGTTTCAAAAATAAGGCATGTGTCAACGGACTTTGGTCTTCTGTTGATGGCATCCAAATGGCATCAGTTCTAAGCTTATTTTGAATTCATTGACAGATGGATTTGACCTGCAGTTGATCTCAATGTGACCTGCTTCAAGTGGCTTTGGCATTCCAGCTAACGTGATTGGGAATACAAACCCCATGTAAAGTGAACAAAGTCTATTGACTTTATTTATTACAGGTATTTATATTGAGCTTTACATATATATTGTACATTCACATAAGTCCCTGTCCTCAAGGAGCTTACAATCTAAGGTCCTTAACTCACATTCATACATAAACATACAAGGGCTAATTTAGATAGGAGCTAATTGACCTACTAGCATGTAGTGTTGGAGGAAACCCACCCAAGCACAAGGAGAACGTGCAAACTTCACGCAGGTAGCATTGGGGTTGGGCCTAGGCCCTAGTATGACAACATTATTAGCCAGATTCACAAAGAGTTACGCCGGCGTATCAGTAGATACGCCGGCGTAACTCGGAATCTAAGCCGTCGTAAGTTTAAGTGTATTCTCAAACTGAGATACACTTAAACCTAGCTAAGATACCACGGCCTGCGCCGTCGTATCTTAGGGTGCAATTTTTCCGCTGCCCGCTAGGTGGCGCTTCCGCTGAGTTTGGCGTAGAATATGTAAATGACTAAATACCCCGATTCACGAACGTACGCTTGCCCTTTGCAGTAAAGATACGCCGTTTACGTAAGGCGATTCCCGGCGTAAAGTTAGTCGAACAAATAGTTGGCCTAGTCAATGTTAAGTATGGCCGTCGTTCCCACACCGAAGTTTGAAAAATGTACGTTGTTTACGTTCACGTACAGACGGTCGTTTTTTGTGATGAAAAAAAAACGACGTTTTAAAAAACGTCATTTAAAATGACCGTGTGTGGGGCAAAACGTGTCTTCAAAAAAACGACAAAAAAAAAATTCGAACATGCTTGAACTTTTTGTGTCGTTTTTCAAAACGTTGTTTTTTGTTTCACAGAAATTGACCGTGTGTAGCAAAAAACGACGTTTAAAAATACGTTTTTAAACCCGCGCATGCCCAGAAGCTAGTTATGAAGCGAGCTTCAATGGAAAAAAGTGGTGAACGTAACCTCGCTTTGCTAGAGCATTGTGAAAAAACGATGATGTGTAGGCAACATCGTTTTTGAAAATGAAGTTTCAAAAACGTCGTTTTATTTCATGATTTAAAACGTTGTTTTTTTTCATCACAAAAAACGACCGTCTGTACGCGGCATTAGATGTGATGGCTGCATTACTTTTCTTTTTTAGGCTTTCTTTCTTTTATTTTTACTTGGAGATCCTGCTAGAAGTCTGTTGTTTTTCAACAGAACATGCTGTCCTGCAAATGTAGCAGTTAGAAGATTGAGACAACATACTAACACTAACGGGGTGCCTACAATGGTCAGCTTTCATTTATTTATGTAAAATACCTAATGTAGGTATAACAGAATATACCAAATATGTGGGATGCAGGATCCTTACCCAATTCTAGCTATGTCTCTTTATGTGCTTGGCTTTGTTCATTTATCTATACCTGTATTTATTAAAGGGGTTGTAAAGGGAATTTTTTTTTTTTCATAATAAGCATCCTTTACCTGCAGACATTCCGCTTTTCATTTCCTCATTGTTCGTTTTTGCTCAGAAGTTGCTCTATTTCTTCTCTCTGTTCTGTTCACTTTTCACCTGCTTGTCTGATTGTTACTGACCACCGTGATGGGAGGCTTTTCCTGCGGTGGTCAGTAACGTGCTCACCCCCTCCTGGGAACTACATCTGTGCGGCAGGACGCTCTCTACGTGTTAGAGACTTCAAGGAGGTGTGAATTACTGGGTGTGCCTCAATGCATGCTGGGAAATGTAGTTCTTACATGAACGAGCGATGCAAACCAGGAAGTGAATGAGAGAACAGAAACGAGAACGCCGGAGGTGATATAGATGAAGGAATTTAATAGGTATTTACTCGTTTTTTAACAGAATCATTACACTATTCTGTCTGTCTACCTTGCAGACATTCATTTTAGGCAATTTTTTTTTTCCCTTTAGTGACCCTTTAAGTCTAGTACACACCATGGAGTTGATTTACTAAAGGCCACAGAGCTTAGTAGATTAGGTAAATCTTCACTTTGTAAAGAGTACCCAATCACATACAAGGAAAATAAAAAAACTGAATTTTTTCTTGCACATGATTGGATGATGGAAGTCAGCAATGCTTCTGCACATTTACTAAGCTCTGGAGCAGCTGCAGTCTATTTGCCTTTAGTAAATGAACCCCTATTTGTTTTTTGCATTCAAAAACTGTCAGCTCCTGTCAGAGCTGCTGTACTAACCATGCAAGCTGAGCTGTTGTGTTCTGACGGGGGACACGGGGACCCCCGCCAGAACACTCCGGTCAGCGCTCTCTGCCATTGGCTCAGAGCATTAATGGATGAGTGAGTTTGGGGTGAAGGAACTTAACTGGTCTGCACAGAGTCCTGACCTCAACCTGGTAGAACACCTTTGGGATGAATTAGAGCGGAGACTGCGAGTCAGGCCTTCTCATCCACATCAGTGCCTGACCTCACAAATGCATCCTACAGACTAAACAAATCTACACTGATTTGGGTTATTTTCACCAAAGAAATGTAGCAGAATACATTTTGGCCTAAATTTATAAACAAACATTATTTATTTGCAAAATGTTATAACGAAAGCAAAGAAAAATAAGTTTTCAGTCTTTTTTCATTTATTTAGCAAAAAAAAACGGTGATTATCCACTTCACCCGCTAATGACTAGGCCATTTTTTTTTTAGATACAGCACTGCATTACTTTGCCTGACCATTGCGTGGCTGTGTGGCGCTGTACCCAAATAAAATGTATGTCTTTTTTCCCCACAAATAGAGCTTTTTTTGGTGGTATTTGTTTTTTATTTTTTTGTGCTATAAACAAAAGAAGAGTGACAATTTTGAAAACAAATAAAATATTTTTTTACTTTCTGCGATAAAACATATCCAATAAAAAAATCAAATTTCTTCATCAATTTAGGCCAATATATATTCTGCTACATATTTTTGGTAAAAAAAAAAAAAACAATGGGGTGGATTCAGTAAGCAATTGCGTCTGCGTAACCATAGTTACGCAGCACAATTGCTTAGTTGCGCCGGCGTAACGACTTTTCTGTATTCAGAAAGTTCGTTACGCCAACTGCAGCCTAAGATATGACTGGCATAAGGCTCTTATGCCGTCGTATCGTAGGCTGCATTCTTACGATGGCCGCTAGGTGGTGTCGCTTAATCATAGGATCCTATGATTAAGCGACGTCGGCTGTCGCGATACGCGTGAGGATGTTGGAGGGCTGTTGGTGACGTCACCCGCTTGCGGCCGCAGAGCGGGAGACACAGGATTACGCACACGCCACTTTACATGCTGTTCTTACAGCACTGCTTGTAAGTGTTTACTTTTTTTCATTAAATATTGTCAATAATCGTACACTATGGAGGCATTCCTGTGCTTTATTTTGAGAAACATCGCGCTGAGCCTGTGATTTCATTGGAGCGGATCGATCGGCTGATTGTGGGAGTTATTATTGGGAAACATTCATATAGGCTATTTATTAGCCTCCCTGAGGTAAGGGGCTAGCACTCACATCCCTGGTCACCGTGGAGAATCGGGCTGACTGCAATCACATTACTCTGCATGTTACAGCAACTAGAGCACAGATGCACTTTAGAAACTTATTATATTTACTAGCCACTGGAATCTAGTTTTTCTCACTTCTGCACGTTTTGTGCACTGGACATGGATTTTTAATTTCAAAGTTTTATTGGGACCTTTTTTGACACTTTTTTCTAGGGATCCCTGTGTGGACTATATTTATATTTTTCACTTCTAGCACTTTTTGGATTGTTTTTTATAATCGGAATTATTCACATTTTATTTATTATTTATATTTTTGTGGACATTCAGTCACTGGATATTTATTTATTTATTTGCATAGTTGCACATTGCACGATTTGTGGATGAAGCATTGTATGGACTATCTTAATTATATTTGAAAGAAATGTTGTATGCACAGGTTTTGAAGTTTGCTATTTAATTAAGACGATTGTGCTGTCAGTGGCACGTTGGTCACACTTATTTCATTATTTTCTCACTCTGTGACATTATTACATTGATCGGTGCTAAAAATATGCACTGTTACTGTACTAATGACACTGGCAGGGAATGGATTAGCAGGGGAGGTCAAAGGGTTAGGCCCCTTTCACACGGGGGTGGGAGGTGCCGTGGCAGTAAAGCGGCGCTTTACCGTTGGAATTGCAGTGGTATTCGGCCGCCAGCGGTGCGGTTTTAACCCCCGCTAGCGGCCGAAAAAGGGTTAATACCACCGGCAATTTGCCTCTGCAGAGGCGCATTGCCGGCGGTATAGCCGCGGTTTCCCAATGCTTTCAATGGGAAGGAGCGGTAAACACACCGCTCCAAAGATGCAGCTAACAGGACTTTTGGAGCGGTCCTGCTAGCGCACCGCACCGCTCTCCCACTGGAGAAACAGCAGTCGCTGTTTTTTTATTATCTTTTTTTCCAGACTGCTTTGCTATGGTGTGGACTGGCCCTTAAGACCCCTTTCACACTGGGGCGGTTTGCAGGCGCTATTGCGCTAAAAATAGCGCCTGCAAACCGCCCCAGTGTGAAAGGGGTCTTAAGGGCCAGTTCACACCATAGCAAAGCAGTTTGGAAAAGATAAAAAAAAAAAGAAAAGAAATACAGTCCGGATGTGTTCCAGGTGCTTTTCTGCATGCGCGTTTTTGATGTGTTCCAGTGTGTTTTTGGTGCGTTTTGGATGCAGTCCACAGATTCCCCAACCCCCCCAAGTGTGTTTCAGTGCGTTTTTGGTGCATTTAGGTGCGTTCCGGTGCGTTTTTTATTTATTTTACAGCGTTCCAGTGCAGGAACTGCAAGCACTGGTGTGAACTATGCCATTGAGAACCATATAACATACTTTCCATGCGTTTTTGATGCAGAAAAAAAATGCAGTTGACTGCATGTGGTGTGAACTGGGCCTAAGTGCAGCGTGTCCATAGCTGGTGCTTGCTAACTGTGTGGGGGATGGTCTGACTGGATGTAGACAGAGATCCATGTTCCTGCCTAGCAGGAACACAAGGGCCCGGATTCAGATACATTTACGTATCTATCCGCGGGCGTAACGTATCTCAGATACGTTACGCCGCCGAAACTTAGGGCGCAAGTTCTGTATTAATAAAAAACTTGCGCCCTAAGTTACGGCGGCGTAACGTGTGTGCTCCGGCGTAAGCCCACCTAATTCAAATGTGGATGATGTTGGCGTGTTTTATTTAAATTACATGTGACCCCGCGTATTTGAAGTTTTTTACGAACGGCGCATGCAAACGACGTAACATTTTAAAAATTCGACGCGGGAACGACGTCCATACTTAACATAGGATACCCCTCATATAGCAGGGGTAACTTTAAAAAAAAAATCCAAACGTAAACGACATAAAAAAATGCGCCGGGCGGACATACGTTTCTGAATCGGCGTATCTACCTAATTTGCATATTCAACGCGGAAGTCTTGGGAAGCGCCCCTAGCGGTCAGCGTAAATATTGCACCCTAAGATACGACGGTGTAAGAGACTTACGCCGGTCGGATCTTAGGGAAATCTATGCGTAACTGATTCTACGAATCAGTCGCATAGATACGACACGGAACACTCAGAGTTACGACGGCGTATCCGGAGATACGCTGTCGTAACTCGTATCTGAATCCGGGCCTGTATCTCTATCTTTTTACCTGTCAGAACAACGATCTGCCTTGTTTGCATAGGCAGATCATCATTCTGCCTCTCAGAGGAGCGATTGCAGGTGGCTGCCAGACCCGCTGATTGGCTCCCCCTCTGTCCAATCAGCTGTCAAGTGCGTGCTACGTGCAGGTACGTCATTTCGCAAAATAGAGACGACTTGCCGCAGTACATCTGCGGTAGGCGATCAGCAAGTGGTTAAATACCATCAGACGAAAGCTCTATTACTGTGAAAAAAAAATGCAAAAAAATGTATTTGGGTACAGTGTTGCATGACCGCACAATTGTCATTCAAAATGTGACAGTGTTAAAAGCTGAAAATTGGCCTGGGCAGGAAGGGGGTAAAAGTGTCCGGTATTGAAGTGGTTAAGTCCCTGAAGTGGAATATATATCACTCTCTGTATCGGGAAACTTTCTAGAACAATCACACTGTACTTCTTTGTTTTATAGCAATATAAAATCCTCTGCTTCCGTTGTATGGAAGTCCCATGAGTCACAGGAAGGACCGCACACCATTTAAAGCTGTGAATGAAAATAGTCTCGGGTCACGTGACTGGTAGGTTGGCGCAGCCCCTGGCATAATTCAGCGTGGCATAACTGCTTGTGTGGGTTTAATAAATTCCCCAAGTGTATGTGCCCAGACCTTTAGGGATGGATTGTACTTCTATGTAATTTATGTTTATACTGAAAGCGGTCTCCTAAATTAAAATGGATAGTCAGCGCTCATTGCGACGTACACGCGGCTGCAAGTTGTGACAGGTGCTGCTAAAAATGATTTCATCAAAAATTGGAAGCACCTCCAATGATCTCATGGGGCATTACGCAGAATTTATAGCGAGGATAGATACGTATTGCACAGAACAAACACCCGCCGCCATTCCCCTGTGCCCCCGGGAGGTGATATTTATAAAACTAGGCTTGGGAATAAACAGAGACGCAGACAGACGCGAGACTCCATGTTTGTGCTTTTTTCATAGAAACAGCCGAAGAAGAAGGTTTCATATTGATGGTCAACTGAGCTTCTTACTAACAAATTACAACCTTCATATCACTTTATACAGATGTTTTGTTTGGCGGAAAAACTGCTCTAGATCAGACTCCTAGTAAGTAGGATTTTCTTAACCACTTAAGCCCCGGAGCATATTGCTGGTCAAAGACCAGAGCACTTTTTGCGTTTCGGCATGGCGTCACTTTAACTGACAATTGCGCGGTCGTGCGACGTGGCTCCCAAACAAAATTGGCGTCCTTTTTTTCCCACAAATAGAGCTTTATTTTGGTGGTATTTGATCACCTCTGCGGTTTTTATTTTTTGCGCTATAAACAAAAATAGAGCGACAATTTTGAAAAAAAAAATATTTTTTACTTATTGCTATTATAAATATCTCCCAAAAATATATAAAAAAAAACTTTTTTTTCCCCTCAGTTTAGGCCGATACGTATTCTTCTACCTATTTTTCGCAAAAAAAAAAAAATCGCAATAAGCGTTTATTGATTGGTTTGCGCAAAAGTTATAGGCCCAGATTCTCAAAGGAGATACGACGGCGTATCTCCAGATACGCCGTCGTATCTCTGAGTCTGAGCGGTCGTATCTATGCGCCTGATTCTTCGAATCAGTCATGCCGCGTACACACCATCACTTTATGTGATGAAAAAAAACCGACGTTTTAAATCATGAAATAAAACGACGTTTTTGAAACTTCATTTTCAAAAACGACGTTGCCTACACACCATCGTTTTTTCAAAATGCTCTAGCAAAGCGCGGTTACGTTCACCACTCTTTTCCATTGAAGCTAGCTTCATTACTTGCTTCTGAGCATGCGCGGGTTTAAAAATGTCGTTTTAAACGTCGTTTTGCCCACACACTATCATTTTAATTGACACAAAAAACAACGTTTTTGAAAAACGACACAAAAAATTGAAGCATTGTCGTTTTTCACAAGACATAAAACAACGTTTTCCCCCACACACGGTCATTTTAATTGACGTTTTTCAAAACGTTGTTTTTATTCATCACATAAAGTAATGGTGTGTACGTGGCATCAGATCCGACCGGCTTAAGTCTGTTACGCCGTCGGATCTTAACTGCATATTTACGCTGGCCGCTAGGAGCGTGTACGCTGATTTACGCCTAGAAATATGTAAATCAGCTAGATACGCAAATTCAGGAACGTACGCCCGGCCGACGCAGTACAGATACGCCGTTTACGTTAAGCTTTTACCGGCGTAAAGTTACCCCTGCTATATGAGGTGTACATGCGGCGTACCAATGTTAAGTATGGACGTCGTTCCCGCGTCGAATTTTTAAAATTTTACGTCGTTTGCGTAAGTCGTCCGTGAATGGGCTGGACGTAATTTACGTTCACGTCGAAACCAATACGTCCTTGCGGCGTATTTGGAGCAATTCACCCTGGGATATGTCCACGGACGGCCCATGCGCCGTTCGTTAAAAACGTCAATCACGTCGGGTCATGGTTAATTTACATAACACACGCCCACCTCTTCACAATTTGAATTAGGCGGGCTTACGCCGGCCTATTTACGCTACGCCGCCGCAACTTTCTTTTGAGAATACGGCACTTGCCTGTAAAAGTTGCGGAGGTGTAACGTAAATAGGATACGTTACGCCCACACAAAGTTACGTGCATCTACGTGAATCTGGGCCATAGCGTTTACAAAATAGGGGGTATTTTTATGGCATTTTTATTAATATTTTTTTTTTTTACTAGTAATGGCGGCGATCAGCGTTTTTTTTTTTCGGTACTGCAACATTATGGCGAACACTTTTGACACATTTTTGGGACCATTGGCACTTTTATAGCGATCAGTGCTATTGGATTACTATAAAAATGCCACTCGCAGTGAAGGGGTTAACACCTATGTTCCCTGGGTGTATTCTAACTGTAGGGGGGTGGCCTCACTAGGGGAAATGACTGATCTTCTGTTCATACATTGTATGAATAGAAGATCAGCATTTCTCTCCCTGACAGGACCGAGAGCTGTGTGTTTACACACACAGCTCCCAGTCCTCACTCTGTGACGAGCGATGGCGGCACGCGCACAGGAGTCGGGGGCGAGCGCCCCTATTGGCTGCTGGGCGAGGTGACGTATAGCTACGTATAGCTACGTGCTCTCGCCCAGCAGAGCCGACCTGCCGCCGTAGAACTGCAGGTTATACGGGTTCAAATGGCATAGTTCACACCAGTGCAGTGTATTCCAGTGCGTTGCACTGCAGTCAAAAAAATTAGAACATGAAATAATTTTGACTTTCTGTGGTGTCAGAATATTTTACATCACAAACTGATTTAAAGAAAAAGAACTGACAATTCTGTGTATTTCTCTTAGTTACAGTGGAACCTTGGTTTACGAGTAATACGGTTAACAAGCGTTTTAAAGAACGAGCAACTTATTTTTTTTTATTCTGACTCGGTTTGCGATTGTTGCCTCACAAAACAAGCAGAATTCAAGCTAATGGAGTGTGCAGTACCGCATTTGGCCAGAGGTGCGGGGGAGCCAGTGACACTTGGAACGATTCGAGTTCCAGATAAATCAATTATTTTCATCCTTTCTCTAACTTGACTTGATGATCATTTTACCTCTTTCTTGGTCTTACCTTATTAAATCTCAGAATCATTCTACAGGTTGCATGTTTTGAGTTACAGAGGAGGACTAGGGCTAGAATTATTGCTCTCGCTCTAACGATCGTGGCAATACCTCACATGTGTGGTTTGAACACCGTTTTCATATGTTAGTGCTACTCACGTATGCGTTCGCTTTTGCACGTGAGGCTGCAATGATGGACACAATGATGCTGCAATGATGGGCATGGTGAGGCTGCAATGATGGGCACAGTGAGGCTGCAATGATGGGCACAGTGAGGCTGCAATGATGGGCACAGTGAGGCTGCAATTATGGGCACAGTGTGGCTGCAATAATGGGCACAGTAATGCTGCAATGATGGGCATGGTGAGGCTGCAATGATGGGCACGGTGATGCTGCACTGATGGGCACGATAAGGCTGCAATGATTAGTTGCTTGGCATGGTAAGCCTGCAATGATGGGCATGGTGAGGCTGAAATGTTGGGCATGGTGAGGCTGCAATGTTGGGCACGGTGAGGCTGCAAGGATGGGCACGGTAAAGCTGCAATGATGGACACGGTGAGGCTGCAATGATGGGCACGGTGAAGCTGCAATGATGGGCACAGTGAGACTGCAATGATGGGCACAGTAAGGCTGCAATGATGGGCACGGTGAGGCTTGTGAGGCTGCAATGATGGGCATGGTGAGGCTGGTGAAGCTGCAATGATGGGCACGGTGAGGCTGCAATGATTGGTTGATTAGCACGGTAAGCCTGCAATGATAGGCATGGTGAGGCTGCAATGATAGGCACAGTGAAGCTTCAATAAAGGGCATGGTAAGGCTGCAATGATTGGTTGATTAGCACGGTAAGCCTGCAATGATAGGCATGGTGAGGCTGCAATGATGGGCTCGGTAAGGCTTCAATGGTGCGCACGGTGAAGCTGCCATGATGGGCATGGTAAGGCTGCAATGATTGGCACGGTGAGGCTGCCATGATGGGCACGGTGAGGCTGCCATGATGGGAATGGTGAGGCTGCCATGATTGGCATGGTAAGGCTGCAATGATGGGCAAGGTGAGGCTGCAATGATTGGCACGGTGTTTGTCTATTCTGATTATTTACTAGCGATCCACTAAGACTGAGCGGCAGCACTCTTAATTGAAATCCACAATTGTCTATTGCTCCCTGTGGCGCCGATTCCTCTTTTTCTCTTGTGATCATCCACACGCCGGCTTGTATATAATTTTTGGGCAATTTTTAGGCATTTTGCCAAGGCACCCCAGGCTGGGCACCCTGTTGTTTCTTTACATTTTCTACAATGTGTATTCAATCCCCCAATGTTTTTTTTTTTTGCACCTTGAAAGACTTAATAAGGTAAGACCAAGTAAGAGGTAAAATGAAAGGATGAAAAGAATTGATTTATGTGGAGAAGTCCCGCTTTCTCATGAACCTGAGTTCCCAGGCACAGCTGTGGAATGTGAAGAAGAAGAATTGTCTCCCACGGCAGGCAGGAAGTGTAGGGAATGAAGAGCAATGTGTGTAATTCAGGACTGACATAGGGAGGTTGATGCGGATGTTGTGTGTTCATGGCATTAGTATGACCTTGCAGATCTAAGGTCAGCACAACAAGCAGGCTGGTGAACAGGCAACTCCTGCAACACAAGATCCTTTACAGAGTACAAGCAGTAAAGACCTGGCCCGGGGACAACCATACCATAACCAACACACAGGTGCATCCTACGACTAAAAGATGACCACAATGTCATTGTAATTCACTATTTGGAATTACAATTTCACTATAAAGGAAAAATGCAAGCAAAAGGCATCCAAGAGGGATCAGATATTATTATTTTGGTGAATTATTTGAAAATAAAATCATTACAATTTGGGGCTCTTGTAGCACACGAGTAGACATGTGCACTGCCGAAAAATGTATTTGTTTTTGTTTCATTATTTTTTTTTGTTTGTTTTCTTTCCAGGTCATTTGTTATGATCACAATTCGCAAACTAGTAGATTCTAAAATTTGAAAAAAAGAAAGAAATTCCCAAAAAATAAGCGAAATCCGAAAATTTGAAATAATAACTAACTAACTAATAATGTCAATCTATTAAATTATAGGTAATTATAGGTAATTATATTATTATATTATAGGTATTATAGGTAATTTCCTTTCAAATTTGGTTGTTAGTGAACGTTATGTAGCGGCTTGATTGTGCCCATCAAATGCAGCCACTTTGACCCCCCACCCGCCTGCTCGCTGTCTGACCGGCACTTATCCCATCTTGGTGGCGGGTCAGGCAGCGGCGAGCTGTGTCCTCCTTGGATTTCTTCTTCCTTCCTGCTAGCCATCCAATAGAAGCATCTGTCCTTTCAGCCAATCAGGTGATGGGTATTAGACTTGCGCTTCCTGATTGGCAGAGAGGTGGTTCAGTGTTAGAAAAGCGAATATTCATTTGCTTTTCTAACACACCTGGGTGGGCTCCGAGCGCAATGCTCTGCGCTCCGAGTTCACCCTATTTTAAAGCCTATTGGAGCCTATGGCTCTAATCAGGTGCTTCAAAAAAACACCCCTGTCGCTGTAGTTCAGGTTCCCATTGTCCTGAACAGGGAGAGGGTGGTCGCGGTGGCCATGGATAGATTCATGCTAGGCATGAATCTATCCATGATACATATAGGGGGGGGGGGGGGGGGGGCGCCCGGGCCCCCCTAATGGACGGGTCGCTACTGAACTGCACTTTGCAAAGTGCACAGTCTCTTTGCCTTTAGTAAATCAACCCAAGTGTCATTTCTTTAGCGCTTGGTAAATTAGGTGAAGCTTCACTTTGCAAAGAATACCCAATCTCATGCAAGGAAAAATAAAAAAGAAATACATTTTTGCTTGCATGCAGGGCCGGTGCTAGCGCAAGGCAACTTTGACACTTGCCTTACGGCGCCAGTACTGGCCAGGGCGGAATTACAGCGGCGGCCCGATCGAGAGACCTCAGACCAGCAGCGCCGCGCGGGGTGCAGTTCACCCAGGCGCCACGGAGGTGGAGGCGCTCAAGCGCCAGAGTGCTCCGCTCCACTCCCTCCTTCTCCGTCTGAGGCCGCGGTATTTTCTTTTTTAAATCCTCCTCCACGATCCACCCGACGGCGCAGCTGCACACTGTCCTCTCCAGCTGCCGCCCGGGTGGGGTTTGTCCTGAGGGGGGGAGGTTTGTGGTGGACTCTGTGAGTGCACTAGTGGAGGGGTCTGTACTAATGGGGGGTGGTTTGTGGGGGGGGGGTCTGTAATAATGAGGGATGGCTTGTGGGGGGCTCTGTACTAATAGGGGATGGCTTGTGGTGGGGTCAGTATAATGGGGGATGGCTTGTGGGGGGGGTCTGTATAATGGGGGACTCTGTACTAATGGGGGGTGGCTGGTGGGGGGGTCTGTATAATGGGGGACTCTGTACTAATGGGGGATGGCTTGTGGGGGGGTCTGTAATAATGGGGGATGGCTTGTGGGGGGGTCTGTAATAATGGGGGATGGCTTGTGGGGGGGTCTGTAATAATGAGGGATGGCTTGTGGGGGGGTCTGTAATAATGGGGGATGGCTTGTGGGGGGGTCTGTAATAATGGGGGATGGCTTGTGGGGGGGTCTGTAATAATGAGGGATGGCTTGTGGGGGGGTCTGTAATAATGGGGGATGGCTTGTGGGGGGGTCTGTAATAATGAGGGGTGGCTTGTGGGGGGGTCTGTAATAATGGGGGATGGCTTGTGGGGGTCTGTAATAATGAGGGGTGGCTTGTGAGGGGGTCTGTAATAATGAGGGGTGGCTTGTGAGGGGGTCTGTAATAATGGGGGATGGCTTGTGGGGGGGTCTGTAATAATGAGGGATGTCTTGTGGGGGGCTCTTTACTAATGGAGGCGGGAGGTTTGCTCACCACAAAGGCCGGACACACGCCCGCAGAGCCGCTACCAAGACTTACAAGGCTTCAGAAACAGGTAAGGGGGATCTGTTTTAAAGTTTCTTGTTTAAAAAAAACACCAAATCCCTGCAATAATATATTAAGCTGCCTGTATAATGTATTATTGCTGGGATTTGTAGTCCTCTATACCTGCTGGTATTCTCCATTGCGCTGTATAATGTATTATTGCTGGGATTTGTAGTCCTCTGTACCTGCTGGTATTCTCCATTGCGCTGTATAATGTATTATTGCTGGGGTTTGTAGTTCCTCTATAACTGGTCAGTGGAAATCTGCATTGCGCAGTATAATCATTATACAGCGCAATGGAGAATACCACCAGCTATAGAGGACTACAAATCCCAGCAATTGTACATTATACAGAGCAATGCAGAATAACGCCATCTATGCTATCTTTCTCTATAAAAGATAAAAAAGTTAAACGATCACTTTAAGCATCATAACCATTAAAGCTTAATGGAGCACAGATATAATGTATGGTGTGTGTGTGTGTGCGTGCGTGCGCCAGAGGGGGCGTCAAAATGCACCTTCGCCTTAGTTGACAAAAATCCTTGCACCGGCCCTGCTTGCATGTGATTGGATGAAGGAAGTCAGGAAAGCTTCCCCTTATTTACTAAGCTCTGGGGCAAATGCACTTGAAAAGTGTACAGTCTATTTGCCTTTAGTAAATCTATCTCACAGTGTACAACACTGTGTGTAATAAGTATGCTGCAATGTCCAGGAATAAGGCACTGCATATGAGAAACTGTGTGTAAGAGGGATGTAAGGATTGGGCATTGTGTGTAATAGGCATGATGTAATGTGTGTAAGAGGTCTGTGGCACTTCTTATAATAGAGGTATGGAGAACTATATTAAATAGAGAGGTACTGTATGTGGCACTATAGGTGATACAGAGGCACTAGGTGGAATAGTATGGGGGCTTTGAGACTGTCATCCCACCTAGTGAGTCACTGACCTGTAACAATTATGTAGCCAGTGAAGTCTTCAATGGCTGAACCCCTGCCCTGCGTACTTATTTCAGGACTGTGATTCATTTTATGATGAAGTCAGTATAATTCTGACCCCATCTCTCAGTACTGACAGCTGCAAAATGTCTACTTGCGCATATTCTCTTTAAAGTCAGGAAAGGCGACAAGTGCATTTTTGAGAACATGTTTATGAAGCAACACAAAAGGCAACCAGCATTTTATAATTATAACAACATTTATGACTCACGGGCGTAACCATTGTAAAGACTTCCACTGAAGGGACCAACCTTGTAATGTTTTACAATTCCTGTCGCGTGTCTGCTGCACATCACAATAGATATTCGCTATTCCCCCACAGGTATCCGTCTTCATTCGGAGATAATCTAGTAAAAGGCTTTTACATGTGAGTCACAGTAATATAATTGCTCACTTCCTCCTGCTGTAAATGGTACATCATTTATTTATGTAAAGGTATAAGAGCAACATCAAAAATTGGTTGACCTGTGCATAGGGGATTGCTCCAAGATGTCTGAATACAGTAAGTAATGGTGATCAGATGTAATTATTAGCAGTAGCAGAGAACAATAACCCACAGAAGCCAAATGCAATTCATCATTCTCAAGTTTGACATCAGTAAACTGAAATCCGCTTTTGACCGCCATGGGTTATTGCACTTTGCACTACGTTGTTGATTAACTGCACATAATCTTTAATTGGCTTGACTTATTAATAACATTTTCACATAGAGGGTCATATATATATTGTAAATGTACATATATATACAGCCATGGCCAAGAGTTAGGAGAAGACTTTTGGAGGATGGTCTGGTGTCAAGAAGGGGAGCACATAAGCCCTTCTCTCCAGGAAAAACATCAGGGCCAAACTGATATTCTGCAAAAGGTACAGGGATTGGACTGCTGAAGACTGGGGTAAAGTCATTTCTCTGATAAATACCCTTTCTGATTGTTTCGGGCACCCGGAGAAAACCTTGCCCGGAGAAGAAAAGGTGAGCGCTACCATCATTCTTGTGTCATGCCAACAGTAATGCTCTGTTCACACCTAGGCGTATATACGCCTGAAGCGCGACACCGCACCAGCCCCTAAGACGCTGGAGGGATGATTTTACATTGCCCTCTATGGAGATGGTTCACATCTCCACGCCGTACGCCTGCCGCCTGAAAACAAGTCCCGGACCTTTTTTTCAGGCGGCGTTCGGCATAGGAGATGTGGACCTGAAGGTAAGCTGCATTCACAATCGCGGCGTTTTGTCGCCGCAAATCGCGGTACAAAACGCTGCAATTTCTCGCCGCAATTCGCGGGACAAAGCGCCGCGATTAGGTACGCCAAGGTGTGAATGCAGCCTTAAAGCGGGGGTTCACCCGCACATAACACTGTTTCCCCTTAGATTCATGCTCGTTTTGTCTAGAGGAATCGGCTAGTTGTTTTAAAATATGAGCTGTACTTACCGTTTACGAGATGTATCTTCTCCGCCGCTTCCGGGTATGGGCTGCGGGACTGGGCGTTCCTATTTTGATTGACAGTCTTCCGAGAGGCTTCCGACGGTCGCATCCATCGCGTCGCGATTTTCCGAAAGAAGCCGAACGTCGGTGCGCAGGCGCAGTATAGAGCCGCACCGACGTTCGGCTTCTTTCGGCTACTAGTGACGCGATGGATGCGACCGTCGGAAGCCTCCCGGAAGACTGTCAATCAAGAAGGAACGCCCGCTCCCGAAGACCCATACCCGGAAGCGACGGAGAAGATGCATCTCGGAAACGGTAAGTACAGCTCATATTTTAAAACAACTAGCCGATTCCCCTGGACAAAACGAGCATCCATCAAGGGGATTCTTTGAAAAAAATTGTTTTATAGGTGAACCCCCGCTTTAAGCATCCTGAGACTATTCATGTGGGGGTTTGCTTCTCAGCCAAGGGAGTGGGCTTAAAGTGACACTAAAGGTTGTTTTTTTTAAATAACAAACATGCATACTTACCTCAACTGTGCAGCTCGTTCTGCACAGAGTGGCCCCGATCCACCTGTTCTGGGGTCCCACGGCGGCTCTCGTGGCTCCTCCCCACATTAGGTAACCCCTTCTGGGAATCTCTCTCCCGAGGGGGTTACCTTGTGGGTGGTGTGCTGAGTCAAACACTCAGCGTCCATAGACGCTAAGTGTATGACTCGGCCCTGCCACCCAGCGCCCGCGTGATTGGATTTAATTGGCAGCAGCAGGAAACAGTTTAGTGATGGACAATGCCTTTTCTAGCACGATGGAGCACCTTGCCATAAGGTAAAATTGATAACTAAGTGGCTTGGGGAACAAAACATCCACATTTTGGTTCCATGGCCAGGAAACTCCCCAGACCTTAATCCCATTGAGAACTTGTGGTCAATCCCCAAGAGGTGGGTGAACAAAAAAAAACACAAATTCTGACGAACCCCAAGCATTGATTAGGCAAGAATGGGCTGCCATTAGTCAGGATGTGGCCCAGAAATTGATTGACAGCATGCCAGGGAGAATTGCAGAGGTTTTGAGAGAGAAGGGTCAACACTGCAAATATTGACTCTTTGCATAAACGTAATGTAATTTAGCCAGATTCACAAAGAGTTACGCCGGCGTATCAGTAGATACGCCGACGTAACTCGGAATCTAAGCCGTCGTAAGTTTAAGTGTATGCTCAAACTGAGATACACTTAAACCTAGCTAAGATACGACGGCTTGCGCCGTCATATCTTAGGGTGCAATTTTTCCGCTGGCCGCTAGGTAGCACTCCTGTTGAGTTCGGCGTAGAATATGTAAATGACTAGATACGCCGATTCACGAACGTACGTGCGCCCGTCGCAGTAAAGATAAGCCGTTTACGTAAGGCGTTTTCCGGCGTAAAGTTATTCCAACAAATAGTTGGCCTAGCCAATGTCAAGTATGGCCGTCGTTCCCGCGTCGAAATTTGAAAATTTTACATTGTTTGCGTAAGTCGTCCGTGAATGGGGCTGGACGTAATTTACGTTCACGTCGAAACCAATACGTCCTTGCGGCGTACTTTGGAGCAATGCCCACTGGGATATGTACACGGACGGCGCATGCGCCGTTCGTAAAAAACGTCAATCACGTCGGGTCACCAATCATTTCCATAAAACACGCCCCCCCATCCTCATTTGAATTAGATGCGCTTACGCCGGCCCCATTTACGCTACGCCGCCGTAAGTTAGGAGGCAAGTGCTTTGTGAATACAGTACTTGCCTCTCTGACTTAAGGC